>NC_136503.1:113355794-113643294 GCF_053919585.1 Euprymna scolopes | reverse complement strand
ATGTTTTACATACCTTTTTTTATTTTCCCTTTCTTTACGCACACAGAAAAAAATAAATAAATAAAATAAAAACAAGTCGTCAATTACGGTAAAATTTCAACTTGAAAAACAAAACACCTGTTGTTCGCCAAAAGCATTTTTTTTTAATATACCTTACAAATATTTTTTCCGGTTAGAAAATACAGGTGAAAAACTTGTATATTTACCTTATTTTGTTGTAGGTTAATTATATTTATTTTTGTTGTAAAAAAACAAAAATAGAGAGATATAGAAAGCTTCAAAGGAAAGTTTTGGGTGTTAAAAATAAATAAATAAATACGCTTCGACCTCGTTCAATAAATTTAGAGGGGAATAACTTTGTTTTTTTTTGTTTTTTTTCGGCACTTGAAGAAAAGTTTTTCAAAATCTTTTTAAAAACAATTCATAATTTTAAAAATAATTCATAATTCATATCATCTTTTTTTTTTTTTACCTTTTTTATCTTTAAAGACTTAAAGATTAAACTAAGAAGTACTTTTTTTTACATCGATTTAGAACACTGAACGCGTAAAACACCCGTTTTTTTTAACTAATAATAATAATAATAATAATAATAACGAAATTTATCTGACCTTTTCCTTCTTCCCCGCCAAGTAAATAACTAAATACTTACATAGTTTGAGTCGGTGAGAATATTATACAGGTATAGTTAAAGATACGTCTATAAAAAAAGGACATTGTACTTAATACTTACACTTGCTTATTGGTTGACCTAATAAAATTTCAGATACAAAAAAAAAAAAAAAAAAAAAAAAAAGCTACAGGAAATATAAAATTAAAAATGTGTGTGTGTGTGTGTGTGTGTGTATGTGTGCGTGCGTGTGATCATCTATGTGTATTTAGGCAGCATTCTTTCCTTTAATTGTGTATTAGTTTCATTTACAGCAAGAACTGGCTGATGTAATTGCCGTAGTCGCTTTTTACCACGATCTATGTGAATATAGATATGTTTATTTACGTATGTCGTATTTTTACCCGAGTACTTTCAGATCCGTCCATATCCATCTTCAGGGATGGTTAACAGTAAATATATTTGACGTATTTTGTAGTTGTCATTACCAAAATATCTTTCTTTTTTTTTTTTTTTTTTTTGATTATTATTATGTGTAACAAATATTTTTTTAAAAATGGAGAGAGAAAAAAAAAGTGCTGGAGAATTTAAGCAAAGTGACAATAAACAAAAAAAGAGGCAAAATATTTAAAAAAAAAAAAAAAAAAAAAAAAAAAAAAAGCAAAAAAAAAGCAAAGAAAAACCAGATCCGAAAAGAATATTAATTTAATCAAGTTTTATTGAAAAATAAAATGCTGAATTGCTTTTACTTCCCAAAGCAAGGGTTAACAATTAACTCAGAAAGAATAAACATACAAAAAATTGAGAGACTAATTCTAGAATGAATTCTATAGAATGGAACGAGATAAAGTTAAATTTATCGCCCAAACGATAGCGACAAATAAAACAGGAAAATATACGGTGTGACTTTTAAAATAATCATACAAAAATAATCTTACTTGCTTTGTAAAACCTGAAAAAAACGAAGTATGTAAAAACTAATCTTTAAAAATTCAATTTTTTCCTTTTTTTCTCAGTCCTTTTCTTGAGAGGCACTTTCCTGTAATTTTGCTTTTATTTATTTATTTTTTTTTAATATAAATGTCCTGAAGAGAAGGGAATTTTGGTAGAATAGTCTTCCAAATGGTTTCTTTCCGTAGTTCCTTTCACGTGCGCCAATGTTTTCTGGTCTCACAGGCCAGCAAATTCAATTTCTGTTTCTTACAGAAAATACCTCAAAAACCAAACGGTTCCTCCGTTAGTCCTTTGAGACTAATTATTTCCCAGTTGGTAAAGGCTTGTTGCTTTGTAATTGACTGAGAATGAAATTGTAAACGTTTTTCCTCAAAGGAGAAAAATCCAGAACATAATATTTAACGTCAAAAACTTTTTCCTTGACGGAGTTACGGTGAACACGACTTTCACAGACCAGGAAAACAGGCAAAAGCCCTTCCCCCACCCCCGGCAGGGCAAGAGAAGGTGACTGCTGGGAGAGTTGGCGATGATGATGCCAGGTCAAGAAGTGTATGCTCTCTACTTAACAAAGATAAAAAGGGTCGAATCCCACCCTGCCTCCTGGCATCACTTGATTAAAAAAAATAAAATTTTCAAACTCCCCCAAGAAGGAAAGAAAAAAAAAAATCTTAGGACACATCAAATTTTAGGATAAACTAAATTTCTCTAATTCTACTTCTAAGGAAGAAATTTTAAAAAACACGATCATGGAATTGAAAATTTATAATATATTGAGAAACTAATTGTGAATTTTTAATTGAGAGGCCCAGCTGTAATGCCAAATGAGATTTACTTGGAATATGAGGGAAGGATGAACATATCTAGCCTTTCTCCTAAAGAAGTTATTAGGGGTTGCCAATCTATAAGAAGCTGTAAAATATTTCCTGCATAAACCAAGTCAGGAAAATACAGTTCTAAAGGCTTGTCGAGCGTCACACATCAAGCTCGACAAACTAAATTTGGCAAATTTCTGAAACGGACCCAAGCCTTTGATACTTAAAAACCGTTCTGAAATCTTCATCAAGGAGAGCGCCGACTCTTCCGGTTCCAGAGTCGGAGATTTCATCTCACTCTCATAAAATCTTCCCAAAAATAGTAATTCTACTCCAGGAGAAGAAGCCAACAAATACTCTTGATTTTACAGGCAACCAACACCCTACCGCAAATATTCAGTCAAGCTTGAGTTTACTAAACTCTTGCCTGAATAATCTCCCAATGATCCCACATGGAGACAAGGGGATATAGGACCCGCGGTCCTGAAAACTTTGGAGAGACTTTCTCTCCTAAGGTGCATACTCACACCAAATAAAGTACCGAAAGTAAGTACTTCTAACAAACCAAAGATACTGAGCTTATCCAGTACCTTTCCTTGGAAGGGCTTGTAACATGCTAAACTCCTGTTCTTCTTCCACTTTCTTTTCAAACCTATTTGCTCGATACAATGGGTTCATATTAGACCCAAAACTATTATCAGTTCGATAAGGGTACATTAAATGGTCAGAGGTAAGGTACTTGTTAGAATTAACATGCGTATTAACGCATGCAGAAAACATAGTTTTGCCATCTTTGCAACTGCTTTTTTTTTTTGTTTTTACACAGGAATCACTACTTATCAAGGCCTGGAGGCCACTCGAGGATAAGAGTTAATGGGTATATATTAGTCAATGTGGTTATAGCGTAGTAAACATAAGTAGTGGGAATTTTGTAAATTGGATTACTTGGGGGGAGGCAATTCATCAAGAACTTGTTTACATTGGACTTGAAAACAATCAGATTGTAGTCAGCTGGAAAGCAGGCAATCGGAAGAGAGTTCCACGGACATGCAGTTCTAAGAAAGAAGCTTTGTTCATGGAATTTGCATTTAGGTTTAGGCACAGACAAGGAGTGTGGGAAATTATTGATAGTGGTTTTGGCCAGACGAATGTTTTTCATGAAAGTTTGGCGAGGGGGGACAAACAGTCTCCCTGACTATCAGTGGACTGCTTCAAAAACTTTAGCTGTCTCCCCTTAACACTAGGCACAATTCCCACTTAAACACCTCCATACAATGCAAAAAATTCCAGTGGTCCATACTCAAGAGGTTATGGACCAAGCTAAAGATGCCGAGCAAAGCTATATCTTTCTTAGCAATTGTGACAGCAAGCTGCAATCTAAGAAGATTAAATTTAATTGCTGCACGATTATCTAACTGCAGCCTGACCCTCACTAAGCCGAACTCGCCAGTACTTAGTGAGTAGGTCTCAGCAACTGGACATTCTGGTTTAGGATTAAAAACCTCGACTGGCATTATCGTCAGTGAATCTAAGAGCACTCGGATGCTGACCACATGGCTTCGCTTGCTGCTAGCTAAACTGTGCATGGCTTCATCAACCCCATCTTGAAATGCATCAATCCAAGCAACATCCACGTCCAGAAATTCTAGGTTCACGGTCTCGGGAAAGAAACATGCATAGACTTGCTCAGTCAAGTTGAGAAATGTCCCCAAGCCTTCCCTAATCTCAGTCATAGTTTGTTGAAGGATCTTGGGACAAGCTTCGTCGGACCTCACCCAGTTCAGGTTGAATATAACTACATTCATGGTATACAGTCTCTCTTCCACCAAAGCACGGTAGGAAGAAACGGTTGACATGTTGAAGCTTCTAAAAATGTTAATAAATATAAACTTGAGGCGATTAAATTTTATACAGAATTCTAACTAAATTTTAAAACTAAATTTTCTTTCATAGACAGTCAAAACAAATACGCATTAAACTGATGTTTGCATTAGTAATAATATTAAATAATAAAATTGTACAAATAAAATTATCAATTTATCTACCCACAAGGTCTAAGTGGACACCAAGTCAGTTTTTACAAGAGGAAAAATCTAGTTCCAAGGACGCACCTTGGATTGAACCAAATTAAATAACTTCCAAAGGAATTTTATCCTTCAAGACTGAGGACAGAAATAAATTTCTTAGACTAACTGTAAAAGTGCAGAAACTATAAACAGGAATTCTATGTTTGACAAGAAGATCAAGAAGAATGCGAATTTTAAGATGTATCGTCAAAAGCCAATCATCATCTGAAAAAACAAAAAAAAACAAATCCAAATAAGTTCAAGTGAATAATTCCACATCTCCATCGTCCAATAAGTTCATATTTTCACAAGAGTTCAAGAAAGTGAAGGTTGTAGGGTTAATACACACACACAGTTTCATACAAGTTCAAAAAAATAAAGTTTTGTAGAATTAGTTGATATCTCCTCCTTCCGTTGACATCTCCTTCAGTCCTTTTTTGTTTATGGTTCATTAGTGTTTGCAGTGCTCTTGGAACTCTTTTCAAGGCAGGAACTGTAGGGAGGTTGTGAACTAATGATGCAACTACGTTTTCTGCAGGGTTCACAACAGTGGTCTCAATAATAGGAGTGCACTGTGATTCCACGGGTGATCTTTCAGCTAACGTTGTTTCAGATGGTGACTGAATTGGAATTCCTGAGAATGATTCACTGGTGGTTGATGGGCCATTAGATAAGTGATAAGGATTGTCATACATTGATGTAAGAAGTGCCGGTTGATCAATGAAGTTCTACCTCAACCAAGCAGTTTAACAGTTTACTTTCTGCATTTTTGCAGTTGTACAATCTGACCTTGTGTGCACCATTGTTTGTCTTTTCCGTGGATCAGAACATGTGTACCGATGTGTAGTGGGTGCAGTTCTTTTGTTTTGTGATTGTATTCTGCCAGGATGGCTGGGTGTTTCTCATGAAAGTGAAAACTTCGGTTTTGAGGTGCAATCAACCAGTCTTGATAAAGTTGGTAGTTTTTGGAGTTATTTGGGAGAGTATCATGGAGGTGCCTGTGAAAAAGAATCTGTGCAGGGCTCAATTTGCAGTCTTGAAGTGGGGTGTTGCAATATTGGAAGATCGCTTTAACTAGAGCGTTAGTGTTGAGTGACCTTTGGGATGAAATATTTTCCGGAATGATATGTTTTACTGTCTTCACAGCAATTTTTGTCCTTTCGTTTGACTGTGCATATCGGACACCCCAAGATGTTAAGAGGTTTTTGAATGTGATTGCTGTGAATTGTGGACCACAATCAGAGGCTTCTTCGTCAAGAACCCTGTAAACTGAAAAATGCTCTCTGACAATCTCAACCAACAGAGTGGATGTGGCTTGCCCCAGTTTAAAGTGGTACACAATGATCCAGGCACTAAAGCAATCAGTGATGACAAGATAACTGAAATAAAAATAGTCCATGCACACATGTTGAAATGGGTACTCAGAAAGGTTTGTAAGAATCTATGATTCAGCTTGTTGTGACTTACGATACACATTACATGTTATTTTCATACAACATTTCTGGTAATTGGTGATATCTCTGTGAATGTCCAGCCAGTATACGCATTGGTTGGCATGATCACTCATGGTTGTAGAACCTTGGTGTGCAGAGTGTAGGTGTTCAGAAACCTGTTTTCATAAAAGTGGTGAGAGAACAAGGCGATCATCTAAAAACAGTAGTCTATCAATACATTATAGCCTGTCACATACTTCCCAGAAATCACGGATATCAGGTTCCAACATTGTGCGTTTGTTAGAGAACCCTTCAGAGATGAGAGTCTTGAGCACCTTGCAGGAAATGTCAATATTCTAAGCATTCATTGTCTCTTCTCTTCAACCGTTTGTGGTTGAGAATACCTAACAGAGGCTTATGATCTACACAAATGGTAAGGTCAGAACAACCAAGAGTAAACATTTCCAACACCAAGTGCTTCACCCTTAATAGGCGAGTAGTTGCATTCAACAGGTGTTGTTACTCAAGATCTTGAGTACACCAGCCTCCAGCCAGTTTGACAGCAAGTGGTGTTCTTCGATTGACATCAGCAGTGCTTCTGCAAAAGAAGACAGCCGATGCCCTTGTGGAACCAACTGACTTGAATACAGGTAGGACGTGAGAATTCATAAAATTGGATACCATCCTTCACCAATTCTACAATTTTCTGCTTTAAGGCTTCAAAAAGGGTATTCAACGTTTGGTCGTAATAAAACTTTGTATGGGCTTAATCAAATCTTGAAATGGCTGCATCAATGGGATAGTAGAATATGCGTAGGAAACCTGATTTATTAGGCCAAACAAGGAACAAGCTGTGGGAGCAAGAAAGTTCAAAATGGTGTCGAGCATAATATTTGTGGGGGCAACGCAGTTTTGGGATACCCTCACACCTGCAAAATTGACTGTCTTCACAGAACTGGAATTTCTTAGCACTTGCTATGATACCCTCCTCAGGTAATAGGGTTAGGGTTAGGTAATAGGGTGAGGAAGTCCCATGTGTTATGAAATGATTGTTCAGTCGAGTCAGAATAAAGCAATGTGTCATCTACCAATTTTATCTTGTTTGGTATATGTGATATAATGTCATCGTCGATTGTAAATATCACCAGATGCTTTATTGCATCTGGTGATATTTACAATCAACGTTTTGATGACATTATTGAGGTACTCATAAATAATGATATTATTCCCATTCCGTGATAAAGGTAAGTGCTGGCTTTCTTTGTCCTGCTCAATAGTGTGTGGTTTCCATTCACCACGTCGATTACTGCTTTCTTGGTACCATGTGGAATTTGGGAGGCCAAATTAAAAGGTTATTTGCAGTGATGGATCTTTCTCGACCACAGAACATTGAGCTTCTGGAAGCCAATGGTACATCTTGGTGAACTGCCACTCTTCGTTACAATTACCATTGAGCTACACGACTAAAAAGAAGATAATGTTTGGAGGAATGTCTCATTTAAACACTCGCCAATCCATGTGATGATAATCTCAAGTTGTCCCTCACCAACATCATTTTAAGAGGAATCACCTCCTCACCTGAAAGGGGTCTACGTTCTAACCTTCCAGAGGTTGAAATCCAATTACAGGAGACTAAACAGGATATATTATTTCTAAGCGAAACTGGCATTGAACAGACTATTTCCCTAGATGGGTTCGTAATTAAAGGATACTCTAATTTAACTTCCAAATTTGACTCCCAAGATCACCATTGGCATAGAATATGTGCCTATATTAAATATGGCTTTCCATGTGGTGAGCACATCTCCAAAGAAGATCCTAACTTACCCTATATGTGCTTCTGGGTTGCACTTGCTCAAACTACTGCATTTATATTTGCTCTCTGTCGCCCATGCAACAGCGGAGTTACTATCTTTAAAAGCATATCTGAGAAAATTGACCACGTGCTATCTGCTTATCCTTCAGCTAATATTAATATCTGTGGAGACTTCAATGTTCATAATGTGGAATGATTAACTCATTCAAACAAGACCGATGATGAGGGAAGGTTCTGTCATGATTTCTCCATTGCTTATGACCTCACTCAGATTGTTCATGAACTCGTGTGTCTGATACTGACGGCCAGTATGCAAGTCTCTTAGACATTTTTTCTCACAACTTGCCCTGAACTGTGTTCAGTTTCCGTTCTGTCTCCACTTGGATCTTCCAACTATGGCTGACTGGGATAGCTTCTGTACATTTATATCAGATATACTTCTGCGTTCCATGTTTAAAAAGATGTGTCCTCTATAGTATCAGATCTGATGGAATGGTTAATTGTAGGTATAGACCGTTTCATACCCTCGAAAAAGTTCCAGCAAAAACCTCATAACCAGCCATGGTTCTCTCCAGAATGTGCTGCTGCCATTGTGCACAGGAATCACTTTTACCATTGCTTCCAACATAATAGATGTACTGAGACTAAAGCTGCTTTCAGGACTGCCAGCAACTACTGTAAAAAAGTAATAAAGAACACAAGAGAGCTGTATGCTCAGTCCATTAACAGCGGCTTGGTTCCCATCAATTTTGGCAAATAGCAAACAGAATCCTGAACAGAAGTGTGTGCTCTATCCCAATTATCATCTCACCTGAGGTCATCTCGTCAGCATAAGACAAAGCCAAACTCTTTGCCAAGAACTTTGCAGCTTATTCTATCCTTTGCGACCAAGGCTGCCAACCCCCAATTTTTCGTCCTATATCAGGAAACACACTATGCGATATACAAATACCTGTACGTGATGTTGCCAAGTTAATCAAAAACCTTGATTCAAATAAAGCAACCGGCCCTGACGGTATTCCAATTATAGTGCTCAAAAAACTTCAACCAGAACTAGCGCTCAGACTTACAAAACTGTTTAAACGTTGTCTTAAGGAGAATTGCTTCTCATCACCCTGGAAAATCTCATCAGTATGCCCTGTATTTAAGAATCCAGGTGATCGTTCTACCCCCTCTCAGTACAGGCCAATAAGTCTCCTGTGCATCATGAGTAAGTTGCTGGAATCTGTGTTAAATAGATAAGTAATCAACCATCTTAACAAAAATAACCTTCTTAGTGACATGCAATATGGTTTCCGTTCTGCTAGATTTACAGCAGATGTGCTTACAGTTATATGTCATAGGATTAGTGAATCTCTCGACAGAGGCTACCTTTCTAGGGCAATTGCTCTTGACAAATCAAAGGCCTTTGATAGAATAGTGTATAAAGGTTTACTTCACAAAATCTCCAGCTACAGCATAGCATATTTGTGAAAGAACTACATAGAATACATAGCTGAAAATGTCTTCTCAATTATTAAATCATTTCTCTCTGATAGGTTCATAAGAGTAGTGGTTGATGGGCAGAAATCACAAGCTCACAGTATTAATGGGCCCAACTCTCTTCCTGATCTACATTAATGATCTCCCAAATCACATACATTATTCATAGACATTTATGGTGACGACACTACTATCAATGGTAGCACATCTAAGACCATAAATAAATCTCTCCTCTGATCTTGAGCAAGTGGTACAATGGGCAAAGAGGTGGCTTGTTACTTTTAATGCATCTAAAACCAAGCTTTTATCTATACATCATCAACGAAATCAATTGAAATGAATAGTTCTCGTCTTGGGGAGGCCTAATGTTTTGACAAGCTTCTGGGCTTGACATTTACTCCTAATCTGAAATGAAACACATACATTAAATCCAGTGGCGGCTCATGCCTGAGATTAGTGGGGGTGCTGCTTTAAAAATTTTACGTATTTTTTTAATATCGTGTAAAGGAATTCGAATATATAAATAAATATTTAATCAAATAATAAACAAACATTCAAATAAATATTCAATTATATAACAAAGACAAATAATCAATCAGAAACGGATAATACGCAAAAACTTTTTTATTAAAAAGATTTTTTTAAATTATGTACACTTTACAGAATAAAAATTATATATATATTTATTCCTTTTAAACTTTTCAGATTAAATAAAAGTTTGCGTTTTTTGTTTTTTTTTGCAAACAAACGAAAAACATTTTTAAAAATAACTTATTTTTTATAAAAACAAAAAAGAAAAACTTTGAAATTTACCTGCCTCCCTACGAGGGTTAATTTAGGAGTTTACTATTTGAAAATAGCGTTTTATTTAATAACAGTTTTATTTACAAAATTTATTTTTAAAGATGTATTTATAACAAAACGTATTTGTAAATAAAATGCAAAATAAAAAAGTTTACATTTTTATATAGTGAGCAAACAAACAAAAATATTTAAAGATACAAAATTTTATTTACAAATCTTTTAACAACTTGCATTTTATATAAAAAGAACAAATTTGGCTATTTACTGACCTTCCCATGCCGGTAAAGATCGACATAAAGTGGATAGTTATTATAAGAAAATAGGATGTCATATATAAGCATTATAAAACATCGAATTTTAATGTAGCTTTCTTCCCCAAAAAACAAAAAATTAAAATTATCCCAGTCCAGAAGGATTTCTATTACTTTTTTAATGCATATTATCTGACCCATCTACTAACAAATTCAATGTAAAGTTTAAAAATGCATAATTATAAAAAACTGTGTTTTTTTACTTACAAACACATTTTAATTAAAAAATCTTGTGTAAAAAATCCATTTTTCAAAGTGTAAAACTTCTAACATTGTCGTTGTCGGAGGCAAATAAATGCTAATTTTTTTATATCTAAAACATACACGTTAAAAAGATTTCTAACTAAAATGTATTTTCAACATAAACTATTTCTTCGCTTTTTGCTTCTAGGAAAAAATGTAAACAGTTTTTTTTGTAAAGTTTAGTTGTTGCAAAATAAATAGCATTTAAAACTACTTTAAAGAAACAAACAAAAAGGCAAGTAGATGGAAAAGTAACTTTATTTTTATGGTAAGATTTATTGTATATTTGGTTTTTACTCTTGGCCGCGTGTTAGCTTCACTGCTAAATTCCCGAATACTTTTAATAAATAAAAATAAACAGTTTCTGCATATTATATATTTCCGTTTGCTACCGACTTAAATCGCAATGCTAAAAGTGTGCGTATTTAAAAAAATAGCACAATATTTTATGTACAAGAACACGTTATGTGCAGATTTTAATAATAATTTTTTTAAATATAAGTAAACCTCTTTTTTTTTCAATAACAATGTTATCATATCTATACAGGCGCACACTCTAAGCAAACAACGAATTTCACGACACAGAGCTGCGCCAAGCGACAGTTCCTCAAGAGGCTTTCATGGGCTGTCTAAAGCGTCTAATTCGCGCATGCATACAAGAGAATTTCATTAAGAAAGTGTAATTGTGAATTTCACAGCTCCAAGCAAGTTTTATTTTTGTTATTATATGAATTTGGAGATACCAACATTAAAGTTAATGATTTTATGATGTACAGATAGAAAAAATAAAATAATAATAATAATAATAATAATAATAATAATAATAATAATAATAAACAAACGTATTATTTTTAATTTTATCATTAATATTGTGTAGAAATAACTTGGGGATGCTGCAGTCCCACAGCTCCATGCACGAGCCGCCACTGATTAAATCTGTTTCCAAGGCCGCTGGAAAAATGGTGGGATTCTTCTATTGATCCAGTAGATATCTCACTGCTGATGCAATTCTCTATCTATATAAGAGCCAGGTACGTCCAAGGATGAAGTACTGTTGCCACATCTGGGCAGGAGCTGCTAGAAAGGACTTATCCAGCCTTGATAGAGCTCAAAATAGACTTTGTAGCCTTGTAGGAGATGTCTTTTTCTCTTCCCTGAAACCTCTTTCTCACAGAAGAGATGTTGCGAGTTTGTCTCTGCTTTATCGTTACTTTCATGGCAAGTGCTCGACTAAGCTTCAATCTATGGTCCTCCCTCGCCAAACTTTTGCAAGAAACAACCGTCTAGCAGAAACCACTATCAATAATTTTCCCCACTCTTTATCTATGTTTAAACCTAAACATAGATTCCATGAAAAAAGCTTCTTTCTTAGAACTGCACGCCTATGGAATTGCTTTCCGTTTTCTTGCTTTCCAGCTGACTTCAATATAGTTGTCTTCAAGTCTAACATAAACAAGTTTTTGATGAGCCGTTCCATATAAGTTAGCAACTTTACCGAATATCAATTACTAACGATTTCTATATCGTGCAATTATCTACTGTACACTCTTTAACCCTTATCCTCGAGTTGTCTCTTAGCCTTGATAAGTTGTGATGCCTATATAAAAAAAGTTATCTCCCTGCCTATACACCACCCCTACTTGATTAAATAAAAGGAGATAATGTCTGGGTAGATTGTCTCATTTAAACACTCGCGAATCCATGTGATGATAATCTCAAGTTGTCTCCCACATAATACCATAATTTGAAGAGGAATGACGTCATCACTAGAAGTTACCCCCCTGCCTATCACTCCCCACCTACTCGATCAAAGAGGAGGAGATAATTTCTGTCTCCTGTTTATTTGAGTAGGTGTGGTAATAGGAAGGGATTTAACTTCCGGTGATGGCATCATTCCTCTTCAAATTATAGTAAGTATTGTGGAAAGTGGGGGACAACTTGAGATTAACAAAGTGCTCAATATCCTAGATAGAACAAGTGTATTTAAGTGCAGCATGTCCCGGAAGAAGTAATTACTTTGTCTTTTGTTATTGCGTTGTGGTATATGTTACTCAATTAAAAATGCCCAATACCTGAGCAACGCTGGGTATTGGGCATTTTTCATTGAGTATCGTATATTGATATTTGCAAAATGTGCATGTGCTAACGGTCATTATGTACTTTTGTTTTAAATGGCTAAATTTGCCATGTCCGTGTTCTCGTGGGCTCATTGATAAAAGCATTTGCTTGCTAATTTGAGGTATGTGAGTTTGCACCCGACGCACATCATTTTTGTATTCTTTTTGTATTGCTTGCAAAATGTTGCTTTCAGTTTTTTTTCTGGCTGATGGTACTCAAATCTTATTTTTTTGACACCCCCATCCCCTCCGTTGTCACAATATCCCCCCCTCCCCCCGCTGTCACAATTTCTTTTTTACAAATGGGCAACTCCTGGATAGTCTATTATATAAATTTCATCTGTCTGTTTAAATTCATGTATGTATGTATGTCTGCTTAAAAGTGTCGATAGAGGCGACAGATTTTCAAGAGATCATTTCGTTTTGAAGCTCGACCCTTCGGATGATAACTATCGAAAAATTGACTAAGAACATAAATTCCGTCACCCTCAATTGGGCAATTTTCTACAAGGAGGGGTCACTTTTTCACTAATATTTTTGAAACTTATCCCTTCTTTTTGATTGACTTGCCTTAATTCAAACCTTCGTCACTTTCAGTTTGGTGATGGACGCAACAGCAAAGACGTCATGTTTTTTTTTTCACATTCCTTTCCTCCTTTGCAGTAAGGGTTCAAGCTTGCTTGCCTACTACCATTTTTTTTTGTTGTTGTTCAACACACACCTCCAAACACCTGGGTAACGCCGAGCACCTAGGCTAGTCTATTATATAAATCTCAAACATCTGTGTGTTTGTATGTTTGCTAAAAACTTTTGTCATCTACATCGGGCTGGCACGAAACTGATACCTTCTTAAAGGGCAAAGCCCCAGATGCATGATAAGTGAAAATTAGAAACAAAGGTTCATTCTGTGGGGGTCAACTGGACGAGTTTTTGGAAAAGGAGTCCGTTTTTTGCATCTCTTTTTTTTTTTTTTGCAAGTCATGCATGCATATTAAACTAAAACTTTGTTTAAAAAGCTTATTTTGCAATGTTATGACGTCATAAGCATTCATGGCAGTGTTTGCTAGTAAGTTTTTGCCTTTTTCCCTTCTTTTGCATTTCACATTTATGCCCAGCCACTGGAGATCATTTTTTTTTTTTTTATGGTCGCACAGGCACTTCCTGCTATTGAAAAAAAAAAGTTATTTTGATTTAATATTGGGTAGGTTCATAAGAGTAGTGGTTGATAAGCAAAAATCAGAAGCTCACAGTATTAATGCCAGAGTCCCTTAGGAGTCCGTCCTGGGCCCAACTCGCTTGCTGATCCACATCAATGATCTTCCAAATCACATCTTAAGATCATTCGTAAAAATTTATGCTGACGACACTACCATCTATGCCAACACTTCAAAGGCTGTAAACAACCAAGTTTTCTCTAATTCTCTCTCCTCTGATCTTAAGCACATGGTAGAATAGGGAAAGAGGTGGCTTGTTACTTTTAATGTATCTAAAACCAAGCTTTTATCTTCACATCATCAATGCTCTTATCCCCATCTGCCATCAATAAAAATGAATAGCTCTTGTCTTGGGGAGGCTCCATGTTTTGACAAGTTTCTGGGTCTGACCTTTACTCCTGATTTAGAATGGAATGTGTACATCAAATCCATTGCCAAGGTCGCTGGAAAAATGGTGGGATTCTTCTACTGCTTCAGCAGATATCTCACTGATGATGCAATTCTCTTACTATATAAAAGCCAGGTACATCCAAGGATGAAGTACTGTTGCCACATCTGAGCAGGAGCTGCTAGAAAGGACTTATTCTGCTTTGACAGAGTTCGAAATAGACTTCGTAGCCTAGTGGGGGGTGCCCTTTTCTCTTCTCTGCAACCTCTTTCCCACAGAATATACATTGCGAGCCTGTATCTTCTTTATCATTATTTTCATGGCAAGTGCTCGTCTGAGCTCCAATCTATGGTCCCTCCTCGCCAAAATTTCACAAAAAAACACTCGTCTAGCTGAAACCACTGCCAATAATTTTCCACAGTGTTTATCTGTGCCTAAACCTAAATGTAGAGTCCATGAACAAAGCCTTGGTGCTCGTGTTACCCTCATGCTGCGTCGTGGGACCGGACTCGTCTGCATTGGCTTGTGGTTGATCGGATCTTGGTCCACCTCCATATCTGTTTCTGATGTGTCACAATCAGCTTCTTCCACCTCCATCATCTCATGCATGTTGCACGGTGGTTTGCTGTCCTCCCTTCTTGGTGTTTGGGGAGGTGGTTGATGGGGTTGTTGAGTGGGTGGATACTCCGGCGTATCCATGACCGGTTTGATTTTCCTGAGGAAACGGCGATTGCGTAATGTGATCCTGCCGCTACCATCCAACCGTATCCTGTACTGCCTGTTACCCATTGTCTCGACGACTCTCCCAGTTTTCGCCCATCGTCGTGGATTTGGTCCCTCCTGATTCTGCACCTGCACAGACTCGCCGACTCGGAGCTGTTGGAGGGGGCGGCTGTGTATGTCGTACTGTTATTTGTTAAGTACGTGCCTTTTTGCCATCGCCCTCTCTCTCAAATCTCTGGTCTCCGTCCAACGCTTGTGGATGCAGTATTTTTTGCGAAGTGCGGGGAGATGGTCCCTTACTGTTCGACCATATAGCATTTCCGCCGGCGACAATCCAAGGTCCTGACTGGGCGTATTCCTATGAGTCATCATCGCTCGTGCTGCCCGATCATGATGTAGGTGTCCGTAGCCATCAACGCAGTCCATCAGCATTCTTTTGGCCGTTTTTACGGCCAGTTCAGCTCGGCCATTACTCTGGGGGTAATGTGCAGATGATATGCGCCTTTTTACGCCCCAGTCTTCTAGGAACGATTTGGCCCTCCATCGGATGATATTTCCTCCGGCGCACCATACATGCAAAACCAAACCCTCAGGCGTTACACACCGCTGCAGCCCTTCCTGATGGTAGTGGTGCGACCTCAATCCAACCGGTATATCGGTCCGCGTATACCATGTAACTTTTCCCGTGCATATCTAGTAAGTCAGTGACTGTCTTTTGAAATGGGAATTCCGGGTTTATGGGTGGCATTAGTGGTTCCCTAGGCTGGGATGGGGCGATCGAATTGCAATTCCGACATTGCGCCCTTGTTTGTTGGATGCTGGCGTCTAAACCAGGCCAAAATAACCGTTGTCTGGCGTTAGCCAACATACCATTCGCCCCTTGATGGGCGGAGTGTAATGCCTCTAACACCTCGGCTCTAAGCCGTTTTGGTATCAAAATTTTGTCCCCTTTTATGGGTACCCCTTCCAGACAATATAATTGGTCTGCCATCGGCCAGAATTGCCGGATTTCTGGTGGTAGTTCGTGGCGTGACCTTGGAAACCCGTCTTGAATGTATGACGCCAACATTCGGCACTCCTCATCGGTGGCTGCAGCTGCGACTATCCTATCCCAGGTGATCGCTCGGAACTTGGGGTCATGTGCGTATGCAGCTATGATGGATGCTTGTATACTCCCCTCGATTTGCTGGGATGTGTCAGTGCCCTTTAGTCTGCTGTGTCTTGACGGCGCCGGGTATCGGGATGTGCAGTCCGGTGCTGCGTTGAGTTTCCCAGGAACATGCCTAATCTGGAACCTGTACATCAACGACTGCTCTTTGAATGAGAACAGGTGGGGATTTTTTATATTCTCAAGGATCTGATCCGAGAAAATTTTCACTAGGGGCTGGTGGTCCACGGTGACCAATAGGTCTGGGGATCCCAGGATGAACATCCTACAAGACTCCAAGCCATAAATCAGCGCTAGAGCCTCCCCCTCTATAGGGGAATAACGAGATTCTGCATCTTTCGTGAAGTGAGACCCGGCCAAAATCATCTTCCAGTGGTCCTTACCACAGTTGGGACCTAATTCCGTTGGGCATTGGCAATGCTTCTGGAACAGAAAATACCCAATGCCAACCTTACTGAAGTCGGTTGAAAGGCAGGTCGCTCTGTTCATATCGAAGGTTTTCACCCCTTCTTCGATTTTCTGAACGATATTCCTCTTCGACTCTTCGAAAAGTCTATTCAATGTGTCATCCCAGTAAAATTTACGGTTCTTTGTCCGCAGCAACTCTCGAAAAGGGGCCATTATATCGGTCTGTGCAAATGTATACGACACCTGGTTAACTAAACCAAACCAGGACCTGATACCAGTAATGCTCGTTGGGGTCAGGAAATTGAGAATAGCCTCCGTCATTTTTTTAGTTGGCTTCACGCCGTCCAAGGTTATCACAAAGCCGGCAAATTCAACTTCATCGTCAGCAAATTGAAATTTGTCAGGGTTAAAGACTATCCCACTTTTACCACAATGGGTAATATAGTCCACAGTATGCCAGAAAGCCAATTCTAAGGACCTGTGATGTCATCGAACCGGCGCGTGTACCCGTCCCCGGATGCGTGAAAACCCTGGGGAGCCCTGAGATACCGATAACGACCCCATTCCGTTATGAACGTGGTCGCGTCCCGGGCTTTTGGGGAGAGTAACAGACTATGGTACCCATTCCATGCGTCCAAGACAGTCTTTTTGGTTTGGGCAGGCACCACGGACACCTGATTAAAAGGGGACGGTGTGTGATGAGTCTCTCTCATCGTTGCTGCATTCAATTTTTGTAGGTCTACCGTCCTTCTTGGTGACCCGTCTTTCTTTGGAGCGACTACCATCCTCGAACACCAGATTGTAGGTGTGCCTGCTGGTACCGGTTCGATAATACCCAACGCAACATCTCGATCCAAATCATCCTTTACCCTTTTCTTCCAGTGATGAGGGACTGGAATGGGTGTGTGTACGGCTGATGGTTTCGCCCCCGGGGTAAAAGTTATATCCAGCGGCCTCCCTAACATGACTTGTAACGGTTGATGGGGGCAGGTGTTGAATGCGCTGGACTTAAAGTGTTCACGTAACCACTTCTCTAACCGTTCCCTATTATCTTCCGTGGGGGTAAACGGGATCCTCGCTGGCTTGTCCGGGACGGATTCTCTTTTCAGACATCCACACGGTGCTGTCCCACTTTCTGAAGCCGATAAATCGGCCTTTGATACTCGATGCGGGAAGTCGCGATTGATTACTCCTAGGTCTTTGAGGGCCGATTCTGACAAGTAGAATCCTGACGTGTTTTCTGAAACGTAGACCACTTGTCGCGTTTCCTTCTGACCGAGCTTAATCTGAGTCAGGACCACCCCCTTGATATCTAGGGGTTCGTCTGTGATCCCCCGTATCCTGTGGGTGGTAGGTATCAGGATCCTTCTGGTGCACCCTAATATTTTCAATATTTCTGGGCCACTAGACACGTCTGAGCACCTTATCTGCGATGGCCTGGATGCGGTGTTTTCGACGGCTTACTCCCTTATCCAAAGCGCACCCGAATTTAGCCTGGGACTCTGGTATCAGGGACACATCGACCATTAATGAGGGTGGTGGCTCAGGGGGACTTCTCCTGAACCCACCACTGCTCCATGCAAGGTGTGGCACTGCTGCTATTCTACCTTTTTGATTGTAACATGCCGGTGCCCCCTCCATTCTGCTGCCGAAAATATTCGATAGACGTGTGGTATCATTTGTTGACTCCGCCGTCGACCTCTCCTGTTTCCGGCACACTCTTTGTAAGTGGCCTGTGACGCCACAATTAAAACATTTCAGCCCCCTCGCCGGGCAGTTCTTCCGCCCTTTTACCCACTGGGGTGTGAGGTCCTCCCACACCCTTCACAAGGACTATTCTGAGGGGTTTTGAGCGGCTGCTCCTTCCGAGATGGTTTTTTTTCGGTTGTTAGTAGGCCAAAAGTCGAGTGTCCCTCTGAGCCTCGTTGCAACTGAGGAGCAGACGTCTCTGTAGTTTCTAAACTAACCAGCCTGTAAAGCTTCTGCTCCACAGTGGTTAGAATATTTGCTTCGGCCAGCAATTTACACTGGTACTCCACATTTGCCAGACCGGCTACGAGTTGGCCAGCTACCATGTCCTCCGAATAGTTTACGGCTTGCCGGCAGTTCTCGTTGGGGCACAGAACCGTGAAATTGAAAAACCGTGCCTGGGACCGAAGCTTTGCCAAGAACTGTGCGGGTCCCTCCCCCGTCTGTTGTCTGATGTTATGAAATTTATGTCTATGCACCTCCGGGTGTAGACCTTTCACCGCAATGAACTGTATATGCCTTAAGAGTTGTTCCTCTGTGACAGAATTGAGGGTTCCAGGCCCAACTAAGTCAAATAAAAGTTTATTTACCTCATTTGAGCAGGCTGTCCTTAGTTCATTGCGGATTTCCACGGGGTCGGTAAGGCCGCACATTTGTTTGTATCGGGCCCACGAGTCGATGAAAAGCGCCCAGTCCGCGTCGGTGAATCCATGTTCGATACGTGGCCGGTCTGGTTTCTTGGTGTTAGACCGACTTGAGGCACTCCCTCCGCGAAGCTCATTATTTTCTCTTTGCAAATTTATTAGTTGTTGAATCAACTGCATGTATTGGCCGTCCTCGTGTTGTCCTGACGCCATTATACTCCAAAAATCGTGCAAAAGAAATTATGTTGAAAAATAAATCCTGTTCGTAGCGCCATGTAAATTTTCCGAGTTGACTAACGTCGTAGTCGTCGTTCTTCTCCCGGTGCGTGCGTGTGTGCTCTATATGTACTACCAATCAGACGACTGTGTCACTCTTTTGTGTGTCCCGTCTTAATGGTCGTTCCTATTCTCTACACTGTCTTCCGTTTTCCTGCTTTCCAGCTGACTACAATTTGGTAGTCTTCAAGTCCAACATAAACAAATCTTTGAAGAACCTCCCCTTAATCCAATTTACCAAATTTACACTACTAACGATTACTATATTGTCCCATTGACTACTGTACACTCATTAACCCTTATCCTCGAATGGCCTCCGGGCCTTGATACGTGGTGACTCCTATGTAAAAACAAAAGGGGGAGTTTTTCCAGTTCTTCGGCAACACCAGACACCCACCTGCTAGTCTTTTAAATAAATCTCAAATGTGTGTGTGTGTGTTTTTGTATGTCTGCTAATAATTTTTGTCATCAGCATTGTATAGGCAGGACCACAAGAGCGTTAGAAAGAGTAATCTTTTGGACAAAATATATCAAAAAGTTGAAAAAATTCATCCATTATTTTGTGTAGAAATATGGTTTTGTTTGAAGGGGGGGGCATATAAAAACCTTTTCCACGCAGTTTGCAAACTGCACATGCGCTAACTGTCGTTGCGTTCCTCCATTTTAAATAGCTAAACTTGTTACGTTATAAAATCTGTGTCCTTGTGGGCCCATTGATAAAAGCATTCACTTAATAACTTAAGTTATGCAAGTTCGCGGCCAGCATGCGTCATTTGTTATTTTTTTTTTTTGCTTAAAAAATTTTGCTTTTGGTATTGCTTCTGACTGATGGCACCCAAGTCCCGATTTTTTTACGCCTCTCCCCACTTCGTTACCACAATTTTTTTCTCTCACCCCCACCCTGAAATCAGGTAACGCCGAGTATCCTCCCCTCTACTAGTCTATTAAATAATTCTCAAACGTCTATGTGTTTGTGTGTATGTGTGTTCATATGTCTGCTAAAAACTTTTTTCACCCACATCATACAGGCACAAATGCGGCATCATTGAAAAGAGCGATCTCTCGGACAAAAAATCTAGAAAAATTGAAATAAACTGTTATTTATTTTGTGTACAAATGTCGTTTTCTTTGAAGGAGGAGGTCAAATAAAAACCTTGCTTTTGATGCGGTTTGCAAATGTACATGTGCTAACTGTTGTCACATTCTTCCATTGTAAATAGCTACATCTGTGACGTTATAAAATCTGTGCCCTCATGGGCCCATCAATAAAAGCGTTTGCTTACTAACTTGAGTTATGTGAGTTTGCAACTGGCATACGTCATTTTTTTTTTTATTTTGCTTACAAAATTTGGCTTTCGCTTTTGTTTCTAGCTGATACCATCCAAGTCCAAATTTTTTTATTTTATGATCGGGCGACGCAGCCTCCCTGCCACCGTTTTCACAATTCCCCTTCCTCTCACTGTCACAATCTTTTTTTGTTACAACGAAATCCCCTTCCCCATTAACACAATTTTTTTATTATGACTTGGCAATGCAAAGTGCCCCCACCCACTAGTCTATTAAATAAATCTCAAACGTGTGTGTGTGTGTGTGTGTGTGTGTGTGTGTGTTTGTTCGTAAATCTACTAAAAGCTTTTGTCATCAGCATCGTACAGGTACCAATGTAGCATCGTTAGAAAAAGTGCTCTTTTGGACAGAAAATCCTGAAAATTGGAAAAAATCGTACATTATTTTGTGTAGAAATATTGTTTTCTTTGGGGGTCAGATAAAAACCTTGCTTTTGACACAGTTTGCAAACCGTGCATGCACTAACCATTGTTATGGTCTTCCATTTTAAATAGCTAAATTTGCAACGTTATGGCATCTATATCCTCGTGGGCTCCTAGATAAAAGCGTTCACTTACTGACTTGAGTTATGCAAGTGTGCGCTTGGCATGTGTCGGTTTTTTTCTTTTTGTTTTTTTTTTGTTTACAATATTTTGCTTTGGGTTTCATTTCTGACTGATTTTTTTTTTTTTTTTTTTACCACCGGGCAACGCCCCCCCCCCCCCGCCACTGTTATCACAATTCCTCTTTCCCCAGCTGTCACATTTTTTTATGACCTGGCAACGAGCTCTCACCTTACCTTTGTTGACACAAATTTTTTTCTGACCGGGCAACGCCCCACTAGTCTTTACCCGCTAGTCTTTTAAATGAATCTCAGTTGTCTGTATGTTTATATGTTTGTGTGTTTGTATGTCCGCTAAATACTTTTGTCATCCACATCGAACTGGCATGAACCTGACACCATTAGAAAGAACGATCTCTTGGACACATAACATCGAAAAATTAGAAAAAATTGTCAATTATTTCATATAGAAATGTTGTTTTGTTTGAAGGCGGGGTCAGGTAAAAATTTTGGTTTCAATGCTGTTTGTTCTGCGCATGCTCGAACGGTCGATTCGTTGTTTCATTTTAAAAAGATAAATTTGCAATGTGATAACATTAGTGTCACCATGGTCCAATCCATGGTGTGTTCACTTATGAACTTAATTTTACAAGATCGCACCCACCACGCTACATTATTTTTCTTTTAAAAATATTTTCTCTCTCCTATCTTTTAAAATTATCAGTTTTCTTACACGCATCCATCGCACGGCATTTTTTTTCTTTTAATAACACAATAAGATGTCACCCAAGTCCCATTTTTTTAAAACTTACTCTAGTAAAATATCATAATTTTTTTTTTTTTTTTTTTTTACATTTTCACCCCAAACAAGGCACATTGCCACTTTGGTGTAGGGGGAAGTGTCTGCAGTTCGCTAGAACATTCACCATTAAAATACTTGTAGAACAGGCAGAGGGATGCAACATTTCGTCGATGGGACAGAGGCTGAAGCTTAGATGTCATTTCTGGGCCTATCAGATTGGACCTTGTCTAGGAGTGAGAGACTAGTAGCAGATGCACCAGCCCAAATGTGACAGCATACTCCATACATGGGCGAATGGTGGCCTTATAGAGGTACAGGATACTTTCGGGTGTCAGTAGTTTTCTAGCATGGTAGAGAGAGCCTACCTTCTTCACAGCGGAGGACCTTTGTGACCTTTGAGCCAAGATCAAAGTGTAGTATCTGTTCCGGCAGATACAGCAAGCAAAGACACTATGTGGGAGCGACCTCACAGATAAGACCTTGGTCAATGTAGGGGCAACCCATCATACCATCCAGTTCCCCTACTCCCCAGGGAGTTGGTCCCCATTTCCCCTTCACTCCTTACTTTAAAATCGGCCTTGTGCCTAATTTGCTCGGTGGGGGAGCAAATAAATACCGCCTACCTTCTTTGCAGTGGAGGACCTTTGTGATCTTCGGGCCAAGATCAAAGTGTAGTATCTGTTCCGGCAGATACTGCATGCAAAGACCATATGTGGGGGAAACCCCACATATAAGACCTTGGTCAATGTAGGGGCAACTCTTCATACCAATTGTCACTATCCAGCTGCCCTACTCCCCGGGGAGTTGGTCCCCATTTCCCCTTCACTCCTCACTTTAAAAATAGGCCTTGTGCCTAATTTGCTCGGTGGGGGAGCAAATAAATACCATCTGTTCCGGCAGATACTGCAAGCTATGACTAGCTATGACTAGCAAAGACCAGATGTGGGGGCAACCCCACATGCCTGACCTTTAACCAGCTCCCATTTCCCACCTCTCGGGAGCTGGTCCCCTTTTTCCCTTCCCCCTCCCTTCACTCCTCACATTAAAAATTGGCCTTGTGCCTAATTTGCTCGGTGGGGGAGCAAATAAATACCATCTGTTCCGGCAGATGCTGCAAGCAAAGACCACTGCCCTTGTGGCAATCTCCTGGTCCATGTAGGGACAACCCTACAGGGGCCAGCTGGCAAATCACTATCCAGCTCCCATTTCCCACCTCTCGGGAGCTGGTCCCCTTTTCCCTCCCCCCTCCCCCTCTCTCTCCACATTAAAAAACGGCCTTGTGTCTAATTTGCTCAGTGGGAAGCAAATATATACAGCCTACCTTCTTTGCAGCGGCCCTGGCAATGCTTTCAATGTAATTGTTCCAACTCATGTTTCCTCAAAAAGGGGCACTTCAGATAGGAAAAAAAAATAAAAATTGCCTCAATCTAGAAGGATATTATTCTACGTTGAATTTGAACAAAAATTTTTTTTTTTTGCACAAAGGGCGTCATTGTTAGGGGCAATAACTCTAATTTCTTCTCAGAATACTTACAAAACACCCATGTTAAATAGTAGGTTTCTAAATAATAACGTTAAAAAGAACATCATGCTTAAACATTACATTTACCAAAAAATGTCATAGAATTATTTTCTTGTCTAAATTTAATAAAACACAATTTCTTCTTGGTCAAATCACACACAAAATAAATAAAAGAAAAAAATAACACCAAAAGACTTGAAAACCAAAAGTTATTGTATAAAAATGTATCAAAAAATGATTGTAATAATAAAATTGTAAAAACGTTTATTGAAAAAATACATTTTTTTAATTAAAGCAACATTACTTGGCCTTTTGGCTGGGAGAAAAGTGTAGTACCTGTTGTGATACTGCACGTCTTCTTTTCTGTCCTCATATTAAAAGCCTACGTTGTGTCTAACTCTGCCCTTGCAGGAAGACAAAAAAAGAAGGAATGTTGGATATTATTTAATAGAAACTCATCGCTAGAAAATAAAATTTTAATAAAAACTAAAGCAACATTGGATGTTTTTCGCCAGCAATTTTAAAACAATTTTGAATTGAAGCATCATTGGAATTTTTTCAAATAATTTAATGAAAAGAAGTCACCGTAAGAGAAAAATAGAATTTTAATAAAAAGTTGTTTGAATTAAAGTAAAACTATAACAAAATATAGTTTTAATTATTGTCATTGTTGTGAAAAGTTGCACCCCCTATCGGTCATTCAATGAAACCTAACAAAACAAAATGGCCCTGCCCGTGTAATGCATAAGTGCCTCACTGTTGAATTAGGTTGAAAAGTTGCGTCCCCTATCGGTCGTTCAATGAAACCCAACAGAACAAAATGGTCCGCCTTATATTTTGATACAATAAATGTTTTTGCAATTTTATTTTGATAAAATATGTTGCGGGGTCGGTTATCTGGAGACAATCAACCCAACAACTAATAAAGTAGACACGAGCAAAAAGTAAACAGCAAAAAGGCAAAGAAGAATGACAGGCACAGGTTGTTTGGTTAAAGACGAGGGTTCGCTTTTTATTTGCAAAGGAAGCGAAAAGTCGTATGATCTGGATGCTGGTCGCCTGGAAGGTCGCACGTCACTGGAGGCTAAGGTCTGGAGGTCTGGAACAGGTACTCTAGACATAGCGTGGTTTAAGGTTGCCCGTAGGGTCTGGAATGATCGGCTGGACGTCAAGGCGATCCGGAACGGACGATGGACACTGAGAACGTAGAGGTCAGTGTTAAGGGATGGACGACACTGAGAACGGAGGATCAATATTAAGGAACAGACGACACTGACAATGTGGGTGTCAGTGTTAAGGAAGGGACGACACTGAGAACGAAGGGGTCAGTGTTAAGGAAGAGACAACACTGAGAAGGGGGATCAGTGGATCAGTGTTAAGGAACGGACGACACTGAGAACAGAGAATCAGTGTTAGGGAACGGATGGTCGGTAGGGAGCCAGGTGCAATGGAGGTTGCAGTCCAGAGAAACTAGGTGCATGCGAGGTAGCAGACTGGAGGAGCGAGGTGCAAGTGAGGTTGCAGGCCGCAGGAACAAGGTGCAAGCGAAGTTGCCAGAAAGCTGCAGGAGAGACTGGAAGGCTGCAGGAGTGAGCTGGAGGCACCAAGGGCTGGAAGGCTGCAGGAGTGAGCTGGAAGTGCTGGTGCTAGCTGGAAGTGCTGGAGACTGGGAGTGAAGTTCGTTGCTGGTGGGTCTCAGGAAGCAAGCAGTAGTGAATCGCATTTGTGAAAAAACTTATTAGCTCTGAAAGGGCTGATTGTTTAGCCCTGATAAGGGCTGTTTGTTTAGCCCTGATAAGGGCTGTTTGTTTAGCCTTGATAAGGGCTGTTTGAACTGTTGCTGAGACGGCTGCTGTCGCTGTTGCTGCTGCTGTTGTTGCTGCAAGTTAAATTCAAGTTTTACGACATCATTTTTATTAAATTGCAAGGTGAAAGTACAGAATAGTTATAAAACACCCTCCCCCTCTCCTCCCCATGTTAAATAATAACGTTAATATTTCAATGCTGGTCGTTAAATGCAAAAGTACATGTTATTTTTGTTGCATTTCACTCATAAACATCAATTTCACAAATTTTTTTTATTAATAATTAATTTTCTATCTCTTCGGTTTTCATAATTTTTAGATATGTTAATATTTTCGTTATGACAATTACGTAGGTACCATTTGTTTTACGTGAAATTCAATATTTCGTTCGCTTGAATAATATAGAAACACCAATTGCCTGTTTACTGCAAAAAGTGTGGCTTTTTTTTTAATTTGGCCTTTTTTTCTTCTGAAACATTTGGCCTTGAAAAATAATCAGTCTGGCAACTGTGTATCTCGGTCCGTGTCATACATAAGTGCCAAACCAGTTATAACTTACTCTTTTTAAGTTATCATTTTTATTCTTATTACAAACATGATTTAAGTAGAAATAATTTGTTTGAAAGAAATGCCGAAATCATTTCACTCTAAAGAATTTATGTGATTGAAATTAACACGGAAACCTGGCAAATTATTCATTTTTTTTTCATTTAATAACAAAAATTATCAGCATTACTCGGTTGCCTAAAGTTTTCAAATTTATTTCTTTTTCATTTGAACAAAATTTCTATAAATTTGATGCATTCTGATAAATTGTTTAAAATTTTTTTTTTTTTTTTTTTTTTGAGATGAGGATTGGTATTAATTTTGATTGTTTGGACTATTGCTCTCATCTTGGTAGTTGTTCTTACAATAGAATCTTTTCTGACCTATAGATTTTGCTGAAAATTACGCTAAAAGCAAGACCATATGAATATATATCTGGAAACGTAATATTTTACCCTGGGGAAATTGTGGGGCTTGAGTCCCGAGGTGTTTTAGAGGTAAAAAAAAACAACAAAAAAAACACCCCTTTTGGGGTAATTTTTATTTTTCTCCAAAAATTCATACTTGTTTTAAATAGAGATTTTGAATGGTATCGAATTCAAATTAATGCATTGTTTGTCATAAAATGGTGCCATTTGGCCGTTTTACCCTGATCAGGCCAGGGGTTTAAATGGGGAAAATAGCCAAAACCAGTCGGGGGGGCCCCATATAGTTTTTAGTGTGTTTATTATAAAACATTATTGGTTACATATGTGCATACATGTTTCAGTGGAATCCTAATTCAAAGAAACCACTTCATCAGACCAAACAATGAAAGATATTGAAAAGCGAGTCAAGATTACATTCGCTTTTTAAAGATATTCGGTTGTGGTTTATGCTTTGGAAAAAAGTGGACTTTATACTTTGTGAATGTGAGAAGTAAAGGTTTTGGAGGGTTTTGTCGTCACACAATTTTTTTTTTTTTGGCGACTAGCAAGTAAGATGTCCTCCCGGTACTTTTGCCACAGCAATGCAACATCAATTAATATTACTAGGATATGTATTATACAAATATGCTTACGGTATAAGATTGAGATTAAAAAGAAAAAAAAAAAAAAAAAAATCGGTTGATTCAGAAGTTTTGACCGATTTAAAATTTCATCTTAAAAATGAAAAACTGTGTTATTTAACATTTTTATTCATAACAAATAACGAACTTTGCTCTCTGTAACTTGCTTCCATCTGTCAACGAGTTTGTAAATGCTTCGCTTTGTTAATTTTTTTTTTTATGTTTTCATGTGAAATATGAATGTACCTATTTACTATGCCTCCCCACGGGACAGAGTTAGACACCAGGGTCGTTTTTTAACGTGGAGAAAAGGTACAAAAATAAAAATTGTCTCAGTCGTGAAGGATTTCTCCTCCACCGAAAGAGAACAAGGAAATGAAGTGCAGCATCTGAAGAACAGATACTACACTTTGATCTTGACCAAAAATGTAACTCAAGTTCAGTCTTCTCTTGCGATGTTAACCTAAGGCCATCTAAATGGTTTTGTAATCTTCGAAATAAGTGATAATTTGAGGGAGCTAGGTCAAGAGAATATGTGGGACGGGGCAAGATTTCCAAATCAAATTCCCCTTGATATTTCGGTGTGAGGACGAGCATTACCATGATGAAAGATAAATTAAGTCATTCGAATACACGATTCATAGATGCTGAACAGAGGCGAGCTACAAAATCCTGAATGAGTTTGTGTTCTCCCTACTTTAATGAGTCCAACTTTATATAGTGAATCGCAAGGTTTGAACATTTAAGTTCAAGTGAATAACTCCACATTCTCTCTCTCTCTCTCTCTCTCTCTCTCTCTCTCTCTCTCTCTAAAAATATATATATATATATATATATATATATATATATATAGGTTGACAGTAGCCGAATGGTTCAGGTCCTTGATAATGAAGCCAGACATGATTTCTGTTGCCGGGGTTCGAATCTCTCAACTGACAATCTACACTGATGATTCCCAAAAGGATGAAACACTAGTGTCTGTAGGTATTTAATAATTATTATAGTAAATAAGAATATCAGCTCCTTTAAGAAATTTTTTCTTATCGTTGAGCGCTTTCAGTTATAATAAAGTCGGTCAACTTAGCTCATACGCACAGATCGTCACATAATGATTAGATCACTCTGACTGACTTTAAAAGCATTTAAATAGATAAATGGTTAATTTCAACTGTAGCTCTCGTGGTTGACGGTAGCCGAATGGTTCGGGTCCTTGCTAATGAAGCCAGACATGACTTTTGTTGCCGGGGTTCGAATCTCTCAACTGACGTTAATTGTAACACCCTGCATTGATGATTCCTCAAAGGATGAAACAATAGTGTCTGTAGGTATTTAATAATTATTATAATACATACACATATATATATTTCTGTGGAAATATATTTTATTTCCTTATAATATATACCAATCCTTATTTAAAAAGCTCAATGTAATTACAGAGCAATATAGTGAATGAATGACAAAGGTCTGTATTCCAAAGTTCATGATGTTGACCATCTTATAATTTATTCTTTTAATCAGTTGACATTTACAATTCTTGACAGTATCTGTTTCGTAGTGCAAAATCAATCACTTAATTATTAATTCAACTAGTGAATCTATTTTGCCCTTAACTCATCAGAAGAAATAGCAACAATCAATCCGTCAAAAGTAAATAAAGTGCGTTTTGACATGATTAAAATCCAAAAAATGGAAAAGAAGCTGTAAATACCTTTAATATGTTTCCATTTTGAATTTTAAGGTATTTACAGCTTCTCTTTCAATTTTCGGATTTTTTTCCTTTTGACGTTGCAAAATAAGCTTTTTAAACATAGCTTTAGTTTAATACACATGTGTGACTTGCAAATAAGTGACGCAAAAAAAAAGGACGCCCCCCCCTTCCAAAAAATGGTCCAGTTGACCGCCACAGAATTAATCTTTTTTTCTAATTTGTACATATTATGCGCCCGGAGCATTGTTCTCTCAGATGCAACCAGTTTCGACCTGGTCAGATGCAGATGACAAAAGTTTTTAGCAGGCATACAAATACACGCACACACAGAAACACACAGGCGACTCTCCATTATATAATAGACTAGCATGGATACCTTGTGTTGCCCGGGTCAACATGAAGTTTCGTTAGGACAGACCTGCTATACTAAGGATATTGAGCACTTTCATAGTAGGCAACGTCGATATCCCCGCAACAATTTAAAAAAATAAAAGAACAGATAAAAACACAAAAATGTAATCATTCAAAAAAGAAGTATGTGACAACTCCCCAACCAGATATCTCAGCAGAAGGGATACAAAGAGAAAAAGCTATCCTTTTTGTTGTCTGTGTGTTGGAAAAATACTCTCCCTCCCCCCAAAAAATTAATTAATTAAAACAACTTTTCTTTCAATCGAAATAGTAGGGAATGCCCGTGTGACTGAAAAAAAAAATATATACCGTGGTGGCCGGGCTCAAACATGAAACGCAAAAGAGGGGAAGAAGGCAAAAAGTAATAGGCAAACGCTTTAGCCTACATAGCCACGAGTGCTTATGACGTCATGACGTTACAAAAAAAGCTTTTTAAACATAGTTTTAGTTAATTACGTGTACGTGACGTACTTTTTTTCTAATATTCACATATTATGCATTCAGGGCATTGCTCTTTTAGATGGTACTAGTTTCGACCCGGTCAGATACAACAGATGACAAAAGTGAGATTTATATATAGAAGATAGAAGAAGAAGATAAAGAAATTATGAGAATGAAATCGGAAAATTTACAAAATTTATGGAATCCTCAAGTTTTCTAAGTAAGAAATATATATTAAAAAAAAAAAAAAAACTCCCCCTTAATCCATAGATTTTCATAGATTTTCAAAAAGATGCACTCACCACCAGAGGCAGAAAATCAATAAAATACAAATTATAGATTAGAATAAATTTGAAAATTAGAAAAATTGCAAGAAAATAATTTTTTATCATTTGCTTAAAAAAAATATTCAAGAAAACTTTCAAAATTGGGCAGGAAAAACATTGTATCAATGTAGCAAATAATCAAAGAATCAAATTTGAAAATGGCAGAGCAAAAATTAAGCAGTAACATACATAAACCCAATAGTCCAATGCTAAAAGTCCAGGAACGATGAAATGATTAGCAAGTGGCATTCACTCTAGACGAAGGAGAAAGTTTCATGGGAATATCAAGTTCGAAAGCGGTTTTAAGTTATATGTATATCCCGGTCAGGGGAGATGGCAATATAAGTTTATTTTGTTTTTGTAGTTATTGCAGGGAGATGTTGACGTCTTCCTACATACAACGCCTGGTATTTCCAAATAGTTACCTATCTGGTACTGGTCAGGTTCAATGTTGCTTAACTTCAGTGATCTAATGAGATGTTAATGTTAACGTAAAATGATTGATTACAATAAATCCAAAGCCAGAAATCTGTGAATGAGTCCAATAAAATTCGAATCCAAAAGTTTGTAGAAGGTCAGTATGTATATAATAATTAAATAATAATAATAATAATAATAATAATAATAATAATAATAATAACTAGCAGGACCTGTGGAAATTCCACAGTGGACTCTTTCATATGTAATATATTGATGTTGGCATTTTTGTGGATGTTCAGCGTAAATGGAGACACCCTGATTATTGTAGTTCTTTTGTTAAAACTGCAAAAGTATATATCTAAGCTAGCAGGGACGCCCAACATAGCCTGGTCGTAAAATATGCTTAAATACGATATTTTAATTTATGCAGATTTCGTATATATTATTATAAGAGTCACTTTTCGATCCATTTTTATATATTATAAACCTGTAATTTCAAAAATAAAAATATATCCATATGGCTTGGGTGCATCAGCTTGAATCGAAACCGAAACCAAAACTTATGAAGAAAAAAAGAATGTATGTATATATAACTTGAGTTCTTTCAACTATAATCGAAACCGAAACCAAAACTGATGAAGAATTCTTGGTAAAATTATTTATTACAAGAAATGGAAATGCATAAAAATCAAACAACAGACACTTAGAAGAAAAAAAATAAATGTGATACAGAAAATAACACACACGCTATCGTATTAATATATAGATTAAAATATTTTATGTACCAAACACAGTTTTTCATAAAACTATTTTAGTTAAAACAATGTTGTAATAAAAATAATTTATTTAGAAAAAATAATCGTCATTTAATATATATATATATATATATATATATATATATATATATATATATATATATATATTTTAGAGTTAATGTTTTTATGAAAATATTTTATGTACAAAACGGGTTTTGTCTCGCTAATAATGTGTCGCTTTTTTGGTTTGTAAGGTCAAGGATTTTCATGAAAGTTGAGGTTTCATAACGTTGTAGTAGGAGAAATAATATATTAACGAAATAAACAAATGTAAAAAAAAACAAAAAAACAAATAACTGCTCTATTTTTGTCCCCGCCGGCCGAGAGATTTTTTTATTGATTCTACGTTATTCCGTAATAAAAAACGATAACAAATCTCTCCGCTAGCGGGGACAAAAAATCGTAGTAGGAGTAATAATATATTAAAGAAAACATCAGCAGCTCGCTCTCTCTCTCGCTCGCTCTCCGTCTCTCTCTCTCTCTCTCTCTCTCTCTCTCTCTCTCTCTTTCTCTCTCTCTCTCTCTCTCTTTCTCTCAATAAACAAATGTAAAAAAATAAACAATGAAAAAAAAAATAATAATAATAATTGCTCAATTTTTTGTCCCTGCCGGCCGAGAGATGTGTTAGAGTTTTTTTTTTTTATTACGGAATAACTTAAAATCAATGATTTCTTAACAACTTTTGAAAGATAAAACCCTAAATTTTATAGAATTAAAAACAAATATAGCAGTGAGAACACGCTAATCGATTAGAACCTAAAGCGTTCGTAAATGTATTCCGAAATTAAATGTCTATTCCAGAATAAAATTTCAACCAAATTTGCCGGAAAGCGTGACACACAAAAGAACACACACGCTATTGTATTAATATATTGATAATATATATATATATATATATATATATATATATATGTATAGAATAAATGACAAAAAGTTATATTCCAAAATTCATGATGCTGACCATTTATTCCTTTAATTCAGTTGACTTATACAATTCTTGACAGTATCTGTTAAAATTAAATTAGTATAGGGAATAGAAATGATCATGATATTATTACTTAGTTTAATAGTAATGTTTATAGATGGTAAAGTTGAGTTTGTTAAGTAAGGTAATTTATAGATTAGAAAAAATAAATGGTAATAATCATTATATTAAAAATGTATTTATTGCAATCAGACTCCAAATATTGATCTAAAAATAAAATGTATATGATGCAACAACGCTCTGTTCCTCATCTAGCATCAATTGAAATGGATGGCTCTCGTCTTGGGGAGGCTTCATGTTTTGACAAGCTCCTGGGTTTGACCTTTACTCCTGATCTGAAATGGAACACGTATATAAAGTCTGTTGTCCGGGCCGCTGGGAAAATGGTGGGATCCTTCTACCGCTCCAGAAGATATCTCACTACTGATGCAATTCTCTATCTCTATAAAAGCCAAGTACGTCCAAAGATGGAGTACTGTTGCCACATCTGGGCTGGAGCTGCTAAAAACAGCCTATCCTGCCTTGACAAAGTACAAAACAGACTTCGTGGCTTAGTGGGAGATGCTCTCTTCTCTTCCTGCAACCTCTTTCCCACAGAAGAGACGTTGCGAGCCTGTCTTTGTTTTATCGTTATTTCCATGACTAGTGCTTGTCTGAGCTCCAATCTCTGGTTCCCCCTCGCGAATCCTTCACGATAAACACCCGTCTAACTGAAACCACTGTCAGTAATTTCCTCCACTCTTTATCTGTGCCTAAATCAAAACGTAGATTCCATTTTTCTGAGAAGTACACGCCTGTGGAATTCTCTTCCGTTTGCCTGTTTCCCACCTGACTACACCTTGGACGTCTTCAAGTCCAACATAAACAAATTCCTGATTAATCGCCGCCTAATGTAAGACGCTTTATCAAATCTCCAATACCAACTATTACTACGATATTATCCCATTGATTATTGTACACAAAATAACCCTTATTCCCGAGTGGCTTACGGGCCTTGATAAGTGGTGATCCCCATGTAAAAAAAAACAAAAAAAAAACAAGTGATTATTAATTGATTGATAAGTGGTTCCAAATGTATGAGCCAAATGGTTTTATTGTTAGAATGTAAAAATCAATGTCATAGTTATAATAAGATATATCTATTGAAAATCTATTAAGATAAGCTATATATTTTTTAATATATATACTCATTAAATTAACGTCTATAAATTCATTTCGGAATTATTAGTTAAATTAGAAAAAATAAATAAATAAAAAATAAAAAAAATTTAATTAAAGTACATAGAGGGGGTTTAAAGTATAATGAAAACCTTAGTTGCATATGGTGTAGAATTTTTAGGTCTAAACAATATTTATAAATCTTATTAACTAGAATTGAAATTAGAATTAGTTTTAACTTAAATATACATTTATTTAATTATAATTAAAATAACGTTATCAAAAGTAAGAAACTTGAAAACATGCTTATTAGAGAATTAGGATATATACAATGATAAACAATAATTATATTTAAATAAGGACCAAGTTCAAAAAATATTTATTAATACTATATTGTCGTATGTAGAATTGAGTAAAGTTTGTGAAATAAAAAATTTAAAATATTACTTTCAATATGAATAATAATGATGGTGCTGATATTGATAATAATATGAATAAATATATAAATAAATAAATAAAAATTAAAATAAATGTAACTAATTAATTTACAATTCAATATTAGAAGATATGAAGTATAACTTAATAACTTATGACTATAGATTGAAATTATTTGTAATACTAACATTTTATATTGTAAAAATTAGTGAATTAATTTATAATATAAATCGTTTTAATTTTTTAAAATAATATTAAGTGAAAGATATGTGTCCTCTATAGTATCAAACCTGACCGAATGGTTACTTGTAGGCATAGACCAATTCATACCATCCAAAAAATTCCAACAAAAACCTAACAGCCAGCCATGGTTCTCCCCTGTATGTGCTGCTGCCATCGCACACAGAAATCACTTTTTCCGTAGCTACCAACGTAATAGATGCACTGAAACTAAAGCTGCTTTCAGGACCGCCAACAACCACTGTAAAAGAGTAATAAAAAATGCAAGAGAACTATTTGCTCAATCTGTTAAATCCAAAGTAGCTGATCAGCAGCTTGGTTCCCACCAGTTCTGGCAAATAGCAAATAGGATCCTTAACAGAAACGTGCGTTCTATCCCAACCATTATCAATGGACCAGAGGTCATCTCGACAGCATCCGACAAGGCCAAACTATTTGCCAAAAACTTTGCGGCGAATTTTACACTGTGTGACGAAGGCCATCAACTCCCCATATAATCCCTCCTATAGCAGACAACACGCTATGCAACATACAAATATCTGTGCATGAGGTCGCCAAGCTAATCAAGAACCTTGACTCCAGCAAAGCAACTGGTCCCGACGGTATTCCAATTATAGTGTTAAAAAAATTACAACCAGAACTTGCCCCCATACTTACCAAACTGTTTAAGCGCTGCCTTAAGGAGAAGTGCTTCCCAACACACTGGAAAACCTCATCAGTATGCCCTGTATTTAAGAATTCAGGTGATAAGTCATCCCCCTCTCAGTACAGACCAATAAGTCTCCTGTGTCTCATGAGTAAGTTGCTGGAATCCACAATAAATAGAGAAGTAGTCAACCACCTCAGCAGAAATAACCTTCTTAGTGACACGCAATATGGTTTCCATTCTGCTAGACCTACAACAGATGTGCTGACGGTTATATCTCATAGGATTAGCGAATCTCTTGACAAAGGTTTCATTTCTAGGGCAATTGCTCTCGACATATCAAAGGCCTTCAATAAGGTTTGGCATAAAGTCCTACTACACAAGATTTCCAGCTACGGTATAACTGGAAATGTTTTCTCGATCATTAAATCATTTCTCTCAGATAGGCACATAAGAGTAGTGGTTGATGGGCAGAAATTAGAAGCCCACAGTATTAATGCTGGAGTCCCTCAGGGGTCCATCCTGGGCCCAACTCTCTTCCTGGTCTACATCAATGATCTTCCAAAACACATACTTAAATCTTTCGCTGACATCTATGCTGATGACACGACCATCTATTGTCAACACATCAAAGGCAATAAATGATGATGTTCTCTCTGATTCTCTCTGCTCTTATCTTGAGCGCGTGGTACAGTGGGGTAAGAGGTGGCTGGTTACCTTTAATGCATCTAAGACCAAGCTCCTATCTCTACATCATAAACGCTCTGATCCCCATCTGGCATCAATTGAAATGGATGGCTCTCGTCTAGGGGAGGCCCCAGGTTTTGATAAGCTCCTGGGTTTGACATTTACTCCTGATCTAAAATGGAACACATACATCAAGTCTGTGGCCAAGGTCGCTGGAAAATTGGTGGGATCCTTCCACCGCTCCAGAAGATATCTCACTAATGATGCAATTCTCTATCTATATAAAAGCCAAGTACGTCCAAAGATGGAGTACTGTTGCCACATCTGGGCGGGAGCTGCTAAAAACAGTCTATCCTGCCTTGACAAAGTATAAAATAGACTTCATGGCTTGGTGGGAGATGCCTTTTTCTCTACCCTGCAACCTCTCTCCCACAGAAGAGACGTAGCGAGCCTGTCGTTGTTTTATCATTATTTCCATGGCAAGTGCTCGTCTGAGTTCCATTCTCTGGTCCCCCCTCGCCAATCTTTTTCAAAAATACCCGACTAGCTGAAACTACCGTCAATAATTTTCCCCACTCCCTATCTGTGCCTAAATCAAAACGTACATTCCATGAACAAAGCTTCTTTCTTAGAACTGCACACCTGTGAAACTCTGTTCCGCTTGCCTGTTTCCCTCCCGACATCAACCTGGATGTCTTCAAGTTCAACACAAACAAATTTCTGATGAACCGCCCCCTTAAGTAATGACACTTCATCAATTCTCCAATATTATTACTACACTATCCCATTGATTACCGTACACACAATAACCCTTATCCCCGAGTGGCCCTTGGGCCTTGATAAGTGGTGAACTCCATGTAAAAAAAAAAAAAAAATAACAGTAATCATAAGTCTAAAAATGGTTGCCTATTGGATAGGATAAGATTTATTATTATTATTATTATTATTATTATTATTATTATTATCTTTTTAAGTCTGAAATTCGCAACCAACTCCCACCAAAAGCGACCATGTTAGAAATTATGTGAGCTTGGCTAAGTAAAAGTAACGATAACAAATCTGTAAATAATAAATCTCACAATCAGTAAATACATGTGGAAATTTTAAAGATAAGTAGAAAAGTAATTTTTCTTGCGTTTAATAACAATTATTTGTAGTATATTTGTTTTTTTTATTTTTTATTTTTTATTTCTTCAATCGTCTAATATTTTGTCATTATTTAAAAAGAAGAGAAAAATTTATTCATGACGCTTCGAAATTTTACAGCAATTTGGAAACCTGTTGAATAAAAATAATTTTAACTAGATTTAAAATTCTTACCAAATCCTTTGGGAAATTATTTACATCTAATATTTTTATAAATAGAGATTAAAACATTACCATAGCAGCAAATAATTAAAGTGTCATAACAATTTGATTCAATCAATAATTTAATGACTAAAAAATACTGTAATAATTAAATTTATCTTTCAAAATTATATTGTAGAACAATTTATATTTTGGAAAAAGAACAAAACAAAGAAAAAAACGACATATTTAAAATAATGAAATGAAATCAAAATCAAAAATACTTCAGGCCATCAAAATTAGGCGTCTTTTGATTGGTCAAAGAGGATTATCTTGGCCAACAAAATTGCAATACTTGAAGCTAATTCATCGTCATAATGAACAAAGGGAGATAACTATTTAGAATAAAAGAGAAGATAACGCTTTTTGATAAGTTATTTTTTTTAAATGAAAATAAAAACACTCAGAGCGAAATGCCGGGTAGTTGCAATTGTAAGCGTTTATTAAAATAATGACTAAAACAAATTAAAAAAAAAAAATTCTATTTTACAAAAAAAAAAAATTGTAAACATGAGTATATTTTTAATTATTTAAACGAATGCATACACATGCCAAATACACAAATGCCACGCTGCCAAATACTTACATATATTACTTACACACGGATAATATTCACTCTGTGAACATATTGACTTATTATTTACTGAATTTTCTTTACCAAACATGTGATTGCATTATGAAAATATATTTCATATTCTTATCTCTTGTATAAAAATGTTTTGTTATAAAGTTTTGTTTTAGTCTATTTTTGCATTTACAAAACTCTATGTTTAAGGTGGCACTTGCTACCTGATGACCCTTCTATTCTCTCAATGTTTTATTTCCCATACATGCATATATCCTCAATTTTATTCCTCGTGTCTCAATTTTATTCTTTTATACCTCAATTAATATTAAATGTCAGTGTGTTCTTGGTCATACCCAAAGACACTATCGTTGTCTAAAATAATTTCTACCAAAGCCAGGGACCACACCACAAATTAGTGACCCTGTTGTTCGGTTGACAAACTAAGATCTATAAATATGATTGTAGTTTTATGCAGAATTTTGTTATTGTTAGAAAAATAATATTAATTTAAAGTAATATTTCAAGTTTTAGCAAAACCAATTTGGTGTAATTAATTATTTATATATATATATATATATATATATATATATATATATATATATATGTGTGTGTGTGTGATGGTTATGTGTTTAGTATAGAAAGAAAGGTTACAGAATCTACATAAATTCTTAAAGGTGTATTCTTATGTAAAATTTACCAGGGAAGAAAATGAAAGTGCACATCTAAAGGGGGTTAAGGGCATAGCCTCCTTAGAACTTCAAATATATCCTATTTTTTTACTGAAATTTTAAATATATGAAATTTAAAATATATGTATATTTCCAGGGGAAGATAATAGAAGTGAACCGGAATCTTCAAGTGGTTTCATAACCTAAAGGAGCCGCATGTCTTTTAAACTTCAAATACATCCTATTCTGATGAATTTTATAGCATGTGTATGAAATTACTTGTGGAAGTCTATGGAAATGGTCCTGAATTTCTACATTACACATTATGTGCTAAATATCTAAATGGCATATGAGGACAGAACCTTCCATAAATTTTAAATATGTACATCCGATTTTAATGAAATTCAAAGGCACTAATTTGGTTTGTTTCCTTTTCCTGCATGGATGCTGTTTTTTCTTTTTGGTGAGAGGGGTTGTTTCTATGGATGTTGTAGCACTTCGGAGTTTTATGGGTCTTTTGAGTTGAGTCTTGATTTGAGAACTTTGTTCAGTTTTTTCATCTTTATTCTAAATGTTTCTTCGCTTTATAGTTTTTTTTGTTTTTTTTAATTCTTCCATTAGTTCATTATTATTTCATTGAGTAATTTCATAATTTCTTCAGGTTTCATGTTTGATGGATTTCCTTTCGTTGTTTGGTTATTTAGTCCGTTGGTATGCTGTATGTTTTTTTTTTTGTTTTATATTTGAGTTATTTCAGAATATCTTGTATTTTCGGCTAGGTTACGAGCTTTTTGGAAGGTTATATTTTTGGTATATTTAATTTTAATAATTTCTTTTTCTTTCTTCCATTTGACACATTCTTTTGAGTTTGCACTATGGCCTTTTTGGCAGTTAGTATATTTTGGCTTTTTTTGGCAATCTTTTAGCAATGGGTCTCATTTTCTTCACACCTTATGCATACTGGAGAGCGTATGCACCAGTCTCGATGATGTCCGTACTTTTGGCAGTTGTAGCATTTGAGGGGGTTTGGTATGTATGGTTTGGTATTTATTTTTTCATACCCTATTTTGGGATTTAATGGGTGTTAAAAGTTAAGATGTAGGAGTTTATATCGATAGTCTCACCATATCTTTCAATTTGGGTTCTTTTTACATTGATAACATTTTGGTTTCTCAAGTTAGTCTTAATTTCTTCCATAGAGCACAAGGATAAGTTTGAACCTGATCACTCCTTTACTGGTATGCAGCGTTTTATGAGGGTAGATTTTTACTTTTTGGTTGTTAAAAAGTCTCCATTTGAAGATTTCTATTATGTTTTTTTTTTTGGCTTTCTACTTCCACTAGTAGTGTGCCGTTATTTAGTTTCTTGACCATTTTAAATTTTCTATTTTGAAGAGAGGCACTTTTGTTATCGGTTCTCCTTTGGTTGCTTCTATAATTATAAAATAAGATTTGGATTTAAATTTCGGTTTCGGGATTGTTTCTGAATCTGAACTAGATTTATCTGAAACTTCACAGTGTTTTTTTTTTTTAGGCTTTTTATTTGACATTTACATATTTTAGATTTTGGGTTTCTTCTGCTCCGCACCCGCCTCGAAGCCCTGTGTGAGAAGTGTTGGGGGTGGGAGAACCCATTCGTCACAATGCAACAAGGATACAGAAGTATACTCATCCCGCACCACTGTTTCCTTCGTCTTTTCTAATGGTCTTATTTCTAGAAAAGATGGTTTACTAGCCGTGTTTTATCCATTGTTAAGCACATTGATTGACTCTTCAGCCACAGCTTACTAAATCAGTTTATTGTCTAATGTGGGTAGCGTGAGCGTATTTTCTTGTTGTGTTTGTCTGATTTAGTGCTAGTCATGAGTAACCGATTGATTGGATCGGGCCTATCCAACCGCGCGTCTTAGCCCGAGTAAGGGCCAAAGTAGTGTGTTGCATCTCATGTCCTAATAAGACCTTGAACATGATCTGTTCAACCATCAGGATCCTGTCCTTAGGCATTACCGGTAGCTACCCATGGTCAACAGGTGGCCTATTAAGGGACTTTACTCTCTGCAGAGGGGCAGTCAGTGTATTCTTATGTCCCACTGACAGAGCGATAATTAAATGAAATTTTCCAAATTATATTTAAAAACAAAAAAATAATATTTTGGTAAAAAGGCATATTTTTAAAAGAATAAGGAAAGGAAAAAAGAAACAAAACAAATAAAAACACAATTTATAACCCGTTTTCTTAGAATAAATGCTTTATGCCAAACTGATGGTTGTATGGCGGTTACCATAAATTTTAACGACGTTTGAAAAAGAGTCAGAATTTTGGTCGGTCCCCTTTTTGGAGCACTTCCGACATTAGAGAGAGAACAAGAGTGCTGAAAAAGAACGTTGGGGAAAAGAAAACATCGGGGTTATAATTAAGTGCGACGAGACTTTAGGATTGATGATGTTTTATAAAGGTTTCCAAGATATAGGGGTACAAAGAGGATGGTACATTTCTTTGATAAAAGTCTTTACCCAAGGAAATTGGTCAGTCGTATGTTGACGTTTCTATCGTTTCCGCATGTCTGAGACAGATTTCTTCTTTGTATCTCCCTCCAACACAGTCCTCTATTCCCATTGGCTGAAACCTCTGGTGACGTTGAGAGAAGAAAGGAAGGGAAAAGTAGAAGAGTAGGGAGAAAGAGAGAAATAAGGGAAGCATACTGTAGCAGCATCATAGTAGTAGTTCACTACAGTTGAATATAGTTAAATTTGTGTTCATTTTTCCATTAAACACATGATAAATCCTTTATTGTTCATAGAAAGGATACCATAATACTTAGTTCGCTTCACCTTATAACAAAAGTCCATACAAAATTTCAGACAGTATTTTCCAGTACATGCCTGGCCTTACTGTTTTTGCTGATAATGGCTTGAATTTAAGTTTAAAATGAAAAATTCAAATATCATGTTGCAATTGTTGTTTTAAACAGAAACATTCATTTCGAACGCGCCCCTGTCATATCAAATAACCTACTATTGATTTTATATTGTGCCTTTCAGCTTGTGTGGTAATTAAACTTCTCAAATGCACTTGCGGTGTTAGGCTGTGTAAGTTAACAGGCAGACTAAGAGAAATATGATAAATATTAAAAACACATTTTAAAGTCATTGAATAAACAAGATTGAATACTTGTTTTTGCTTATGTCACAATGACCTATATTTGCTACAAACGAGTTTTCACACATCTGATGGGGTAAAGGGAGATAATTGTTTTTCTAAATAGTACTTATTCATCCATTTTATTAATTCCTCAAAAATCCAAACTTAACCACTTTAATTGTTATCTATGTAGAGTAGGACAGGTGACCTTATTATGTAGCACAGTTACTAACAAATATTTACTTACAGTAATAGTAATACTTATGAATATGAATGCATGAATGCGGCTATTTTAATTAATACTAGCAGGGAGACTCGATCTTGCCCGGAATTGAATAATAATCAACGAATGTTTCCCGCTCCAATATTTTTATTGTCATCGAAATCAGAGAAATCGACCATTTTTCAATCAAATCAATTGATTGCCCGCTCTAATTGGGCAACCATTGCGATGCATCTGGAGGAAGTTTCACATACCTCTCGCAGTTACTGAGTTCACAATATTTTATAGTCTAGATTGCACTGTAAAGAACCTACTGTTTATTCATAATATTATTTTATATATAATATATTGAATAAAAGTTTAAAATGCAAAAGTCAAGTATCATGTTTCAATTGTGCTCTAAACAAACATTCATTTCAAATGCACCCCTGGCATATTAAAAAACCTACTGTTGATTTTATATGCCTGGTATTTTTTTTGCAGTGATAATGGCTAATGATAATGGTAAGATGTTAACTTTGGTCAAAATCGCCTGTTCTTTCTTTCATTAGATTATTTCAATTATCGATTATCGATACTTATCAAAGACATTCCGACACAAAACCTATCTAAGAATACTGTCAGACACATAATGCACCTTCTTGTGAAATTTCATAAAATCAAACCAGCTGTTTTCGAGTCCATAGAGAACGAACTGACACACAGAAAGTTCCTTTATATATATATATATATATATATATTTCTGTGGAAATATATTTTCTTATAATATATATCAATCCTTACTTAAGAAGCTCAATGTAATTACAGAGCAATATAGAGAATAAATGACAAAAAGTGATTCCAAAATTCATGATGTTGACCATCTTATACTTTATTCCTTTAATTCAGTTGACTTATACAATTCTTGACAGTATCTGTTTTGTAGCACAAAATCAATCACTTAATTATTATATCAATCAGTGAATCTATTATGCCATTAACTTATCAGAAGAAATCTATTATGCCATTAACTTATCAGAAGAAATATCAACAATCAATCCGTCAAAGGGAATTGAAGTGTGATTTGACCTGATTAAAATCCGAAAATGGGAAGAGAAGCTGCAAATACCTTTTCATTTTTCCATTACGCCATATTGAATTTTTATCAAACAAAGTCATTAAACCCAACTATTCGGACTAACAATTTTAATTAATTTATGAATATTCTACCAAAATGTTATATTTAATAATTGGTAAATTTATTAATTCTAATTTGTGTATACATACTTATGAAAATAATATCAACAAATTATAAACTAGAGAGGAAAAACGGGAAATTTTTTTTTTTTTGTAGCACATGATAAGGTAAAGCCGTAACAATTACCCACTAGTATGGCATCGAGAGGCCCCACCAGCGAGTACTGCATGGTCCAGAATCCATTCACCAAATGGCAATACAGCAGCCCCTGTGCTTTGCACCTGCTGATAGGACCGCCTCCTTAGTGGTTACTCCAAGGTTCGGGTCTCTGACTATCAAGCGGTTAACGTCAGCCCAGATGAAAACGTTTACCTCCAGCACCCTTACTAGTGACATGGCCGCAAGGATAGACATAGAAAGTTTCCGACATCCCAGACTACTGTTCATGAAGTACTACCGACCTGGGAAGCAGCTTTTTCTTCACCCTTTGTCAGAAACATCACCCATTAGAAATGAGGACTGAGGGACAAAAAAGGAGAAGCGAGAGTTACTGGAGCTGCCGATAACACATCCATTGCACTATCTACTTTCCATTAAAAAAAAAAAATGGTAAGAGGGACTTATCTATATCTACTTAGTATAAGTCCTTTGCCCATTCCCAGTTTAGAATAGAATTTGAAGATAGTCTCCCCTCCCATATTAATCCATGGAAGTTTTGTTTTTTTTTTCTTAAGTAATGTAAAGATGTTTCAATTTTTAGTAAGACTGCAATAAGAGAACAAAGATAAATAATATATATATAAATATGTATATATATATATATATATATATATATATATATATATATATATATATATATTAATACACAAATATAGGCAAATTTAAGATAAAATACATTTCAACTGTTAAAAAAGCCACTAAAAGTGTAAACTATGAGTTGAAACAGACCTCAAGACAATTGCGGTTAGAATTATTACTACTGAATTAGCGAGACCAAGTTCAATATAAATGACTACATGCACTCATTAGCCAGTGTGCACAGGAACAAACAAGCAAAACAAACAAACAAACAAACAAAAACTCATAAAATAAGATACACAGAGTTTTAGTACTATATATATATATATATATATATATATATATATATATATATATATATATATATATATATGATATTTACTTCCCTCCTACCGCATGAAGATGTCACACAAGCCTGTGAGGTGGAGAGAGTCAAACCCCCTAAAGAACCCTTCAACTTTAAGTCTTTGCTATCTGTCTTGTTGCAGCGACATCTTCGATGGTTTGGACGTGTGATTCATCGCTCAGAGAGAGACAGAGAGGGGGGAGGGCTAATTCGTTACGTAATCCTTCGTATCCCACTGTCTGGATGGTGCAAGCGTGTGAGTGGACAGCTGAGGCTTGAACAACAACCATGGAAGAGGACTTATCTAAATTCTCCGGTCCACTATGAAATAACAAGTGACTCAGGATCACTGTACGTTAGTCACCCTGATTTGAGATCTAGTGAAGGCCAAGGAAGAAGCCAACTCAACAATAACAACAAATTAAACAGTTTGAAATTTTATGTTTTGAATTCCCTCATATGTCCAGAAAGAAATATAAAAATATGAGCCAGGGAATTTTTCATCTCAACACTAAAGCCAACAATCTCGACCATTTTTTAAAAGATATCTTCCCTATTGACTGAGGTATTGTTGTGGGGTACAAATCACCCCTATTTGAGAACTAAGTGGAATCAACCAGTCCTATGAATACCAATACCGTCGTCAAAAACCTTATCTTGCTGTTAAAAAAGCTACTAAAAGTGTAAACTATGAGTTGAAACAGAACTCAAGACAATTGCAGTTAGAATTATTACTACTGAATTAGCGAGACCAAGTTTCAGTTAGTTAAAAAAAGAATTTCCATCTCTATAAAGACAAGTAATGTTGGAAAAAAAATACTTTGTCCTTCTAAAAAGCATGTCTTGCTAATACGTCGTATGGTTAAAAGGCATTAGCGTTGGGAAAAGGAAAAAAAAACGCCTGCAAAAGTAAATGATATATTTTTTATTTTATTAATTAAAGCGAGTATTCGCACAAAAAAAAAATCGAATTTTAATCTGATTAAAATAAACTTTTCACTGGTTGACAGGACTGCACGTTGAAGAAGGAAAAAAAAACATTTTGCTAGCATGACGAACAAAGTGTTAACGAGAAAAGGACATTCTTTTTCGCACAGAAATCGAAAAGAATAGCCAATATTAAATGAATGCTATGAACTCTCTTTCACAGATAAATAACTAATTCTCTTTAAGGAAAAAAGAGGAAAATAATGTATAGGATCAACAAGGAATTGAACTCAGTACCTACACCTTACGAAAATTGAAAAATGGCAAACGAAATCTACTGCTTTCTGTATAAATGCAAACACCGAATTATTTTCTCAGAAAAATTGTCACACGAGGAAATAAATATATGAAAGAAATATTCGTTAAATAACCAGGTACGAATTTTTTAAAGTTTTTTTTTCTATAGAGTTGGTATTATAGGAAAAGTAAATCAACGAATTGTGTTGTTTCTGAAAAAAAACCTCATTTTGTCATATTAAGTAAATTCTAAACTAAACCCTTTAAAAAAAATGGATGAATTTGCAAAACAGATTTTGAAAATGGTGAAATTCCAACAAAATCAACAATTAAAACTTGGAAAAGGGCCAGAGAAGAACAATTGGCAATACAGAAAACAAAACGAAGAGAAACAGTTAAATTTAATGAAATACCTCGAGAAAAACAGGGAAGAGGAAAGAAATGAACGAACAAATATTGGAAAAGCAGTTAGATTTAATTAAATACTTTGAGGAAAAACAGGAAAGAGAAAGGAAAGAAATGAATGAACCATATTGGATAAAAAAGTTACATTTAGAGCAACAAAACCAGTTAGATTAAAAAAAAAAATGGATTTGATAACGCAAGTTTTAGTGAATAAGGACAGCAGAGGAAGAAACCAGCACAGCTTTTTCCCAAAATGCGATCTCGTCAGCTATTGATACATTTCACTATGCTCCTGAGGAAAACCGAACGTTTGAGGCAGATGGCAGAAGATTTGAAGACCTTTTTAAGATTGATTGCAGTGCATGGACGGATAAAAAGAAGGTTTGTTTATTGCTACAGAAGTTAGGTACATCGAACACAACAAATTCGTTGACTATATTTTACCAAGAAAAAACAACGAATTGTCGTTTGATGAGGCAGTCAAGCTGTTAATGGAGTTATACTGTCCAAAAAGAAGCCTTTCTCATAAAAGATGGGAAATGCATGAATATTACACGTAAGGAGAGTCAGACTATACAACTTTTGCATCTATAGTTAATAAGCACAGTGACAATTCCAAATTGTCATCATTAACAGCGGATAATTTCAAATGCTTAATATTCACAAAAGTTTGATAGCCACAAAAGGCGCCGATATAAGACATCATACTCTAAAATAAATTGGAATTAGAACCTGATTTGACGCTTCAGAAAATGAAGATTGTCAGTGGTTCGTGGCAATAAAGCAAGATTCCCAAAACCTAGAGGAAGCAGGTATCGCTCACATTAAAAAATATACTTAAAAAATAAAGGACACCCCCTGCCAGCAATTACCAACAAAGACACAAAAAGAACCTATTACAAAATTATCAGGATAGACAAAATTCTAGAACCCCTTATAGCAAAATATGGAGGACCTCATGAGTACAATGCATGTTAGTACCAAAGGAAAATAACATGTGACCTATGAAAGCGAGTAGGGCACAAGGTCTTATATTGCAGAGCAAAAGTAGCAAAAAAGAGCTACGTAAAAACTGCAAAAATGGACCCTTCACCAACAGAGAACATCAGGAAAATATGTTACGGTGGAGAATCAAAAGTAAAGAAGTGAAACTGCTGCTCGATTCAGAGTCAGATTTATCAATTATAAATTTTCACATGCCGAAGAAAATAGGAAAGCCCACGATGACAAAAACGAATAAAGTCGCAAGATCGGTAACTGGTGAAAAAATAAACTTTGAAGGTGAGCTATTTATTAATGTGTCGCTAAAAAGAACGACAAAAAAGTTAAGTGTTCGTTCTAAGGAACGCAACAACTTATTCGGGACCGATTGGATTCAGGAAATTGAATTATGGGAATCGCCAATTAGTGATTTTTGTTACAAAGTCGAAAACCTAACGGCCAAATCTGACGAACTCAAAAAAGATCTCAAAAAATCTTTCCCAAGTGTTTTCTCTGAAAAGCTGGGATGCTGCACTAAGATAAAGGTGAGATTCGAATTGCTGGATGAAGCAAAACAAATATTCAAAAAGCCACAGAGCGTACCCTTTCGTTTTGAGGGAAAAAATTGAAGAAGAATTGGAAAGACTAGTTAACACTGGGATTTTAACCCCTATTAACTATAGTGAGTGGGCAGCCCCCACCATATACGTGAAAAAAATCTAAAGAGATTAGGGTATGCGCGGAATTCTCGACTGGATTAAATGTGGCGCTCAAGGACCATCACTACCTGCTATCAAACCCAGACTAATTATTCGCTAAATTAAATGGCGGAAATTTTTTTTCCAAAATAGAAAGCAAGGTGTACCTACAAATACCAGTAGAGGCAGATAGCTTGAAACTTTTGTGTATCTCAACGCACAAAGGACTTTATAAATTCAGCAGATTAGCATTTGGTATAAAATTAGCACCTGCAATTTTCCAACAGGTAATTGATACTTTGCTAAGCAGGTTGGATTTCGCAATAGGCTATCTGAACGATATTCTTATGCATAGTCAAAATGTTGAACAACATAGAGATCATGTATTTAAAGTGTTTGACAGAATAAAAGAATACGGCTTCACATTGAAGGAAGCGAAATGCGATTGTTTTTGGAACGAATTAAATACCTGAGGCATATAATAGATAAGGATGGGAGGAAACCCGATCCGGAGAGGTCCACAGCTAGAAAAGACATGCCAAAACCTCATAATGTAACTACATTGGAGAGTTTTTTAGGGCTCGCGAACTATTATCAAACGTTTATTAAGAACATGCATGAATTGCGTGCGCCATTGAATGTACTATTAAAAAAGGACAAAAAATGAAACTGGACGTCTGAGTGCCAGGCAGTGTGTAAGAAATTAAAAGATGTATTAACGTCAGATTTATCCCTGGCTCATTTCAATCCGAAACAAGAGATTATTGTCACAACTGATGCAAGTTCTTATGGTATCGGGGTGTGCATTCTACACAAGATGCCTGATGCGTCCACTAAGCCGATCGCCCATGTGTCAAGAACTTTACTTCCTGCCGAGAAGAATTACTCCCAAATCAAAAAGGAATTTCTGGGGGTCATATTCAGGGTTACAAAATTCCACCGATTTTACACGGTCGAAAATTTAAATTGCAAACTGGCCATAACCCGATTATAACCATCTTTGGCTCTAAAAAAAGTCTGCCAACTTACACAACCAACAGACTGTAAAGATGGGGGACCATTCTACTGAATTACGATTTCAGTATGGAATTTCTTACACCTGCGAAGTTAAGTCACACAGATAGATTGTTGCGATTAATCCCAAAATCAAGGGAACCGCTGGAAGACACAGTAATAGCGTCACTACAAAGTGAAAAGGACTATACACAAATACTATGTAATACGATCAAGAAACTACCGGTCACTTTGGAAGATATAATAAGGGAGGCTGAAGAAGATAGTTTTTTATCAAAGAAATGAAACAAAAAATTCAATTGGATGAATCGGCGGTGGAAGCTTATTCTATGTGCAATGAGGTATTGTTGTACCGAGAAAGAGTAGTAATCCCAGCTACACTACAAAAGAAAATTCTAAAGGATTTCCATACGGGGCACCCTGGGGCTATGCGAATGAAGAGCCTCATGAGGTTCTATGTTTACTGAAAGAGTATGGACACTAATATAGAATAATCGTGTAAGGGATGCGCATTGGTTGCAAAAACGCCCCAATACAGTTTAGCCCGTGGCCAAAAGCAGACCACCCATAGCAAAGAATGCACGTAAATTACGCAGGCCCACTGGATGGAAACTATTATTTAATAATGGTAGACAGTTTTTCAAAATGGCCTAAGGTATTTCGATGTAAAAGTCCAATGATGGATTTTACAATCAGTGCTCTTCACGAATTGTATCCAAGGTTTGATGTGGTTGATTGTCTAGTGTCAGAAAATAGCACACAATTCACTTCAGCAGATTTTAAAAGGTTAACCACATAATGACGTTAACCTATCATCCCCAGTCGAACGGTCAGGCAAAGAGGTTTGTAAACACGCTGAAAAGAGCCCTGAAGAAGGCTAAAGGAATGCCCTCAGAAAAGGCGCTACAGCAATTTTTACAAGTTTACCAAATTACACCAAATGAAAGCACTCCATCGAAAATGTCGCCGGCAGAGTTAATGTTCGCAAGGAAAATTAGGCTAGTCTTCAAGAAACTTTTGGCAAAACAGGTGAAACTGGCAAATACTATAGTTCCCAAAAAGAGGTATTTACCTGATCAAAATGTATTTTTCCAGGTACACAAAAATAATAGCACGATGTGGGAACTACGAAAGGTCCAGAAAAGGATCGGGCGGATGGTCTACATTATCGAAGGTCCAAGATTTACTCATAAGAAACATTTGAACCAAATTCGGAAACGTATCACAGATGACGAAAGACAACCTCCTGCTGAACAAGAAGAGGTAATGGACAAGATATATGACACGTTCGACTTGATAACACCACAAGCTGCCAGACAACGCCGGTCCTCCAGAAAAAGGAAAATGATCGACCCGTTAGAGATCAATCCCAGATAAAAAAAAAAAAAAGAGCTATCTGATCATTCCAGGGGAATGAAAAGCTCGGGAGGGGGGGGTACAAATAACCCCTATTTGAGAACTAAGTGGAATCAACCAGTCCTATGAATACCACTGGTTGCAGAGACTAGATGGAGAAATTCATACCATGTTTAACCGCATGCTACGAACACGTTCCTCTCATACCCCTTTAGTGGCTCCTGTATTCTTTATGATAAATACATATATTTTATACACTTTACACTACTTGTGGTTTCTTTCATTTGTGACCCCTAGCATGGGTCTACAACAGGTATGTTACTAGTTCTGTGCAGTTCTAGGAGGTCAACCTTCCCAGGTTTTGCCTTCTCTCTTTGAGAAGGGGTTAGTTTACTGCTAATCATTTTGGGTGCACCTACCGGGGTATGCTGATAAAGCTGCATAATTATTTTTTTGCAGGACAGAGTCCTCTACCTTTGGGATGCTGGCTTTTTAATCTCACTTTCCCGACCCTTGTGTCGCATCTTCCCGTTGTGGGAGGAAGATAAGTAATTACTGAGATAGATAGATAGGTAAATAAATAGGTAGGTAGACAGACCTTAACAAACTGCTATAAATAAATCAGATCTTTTGTTCATCCAGATGTTACAATTGATCTCTCATTGATTGACTGTAAAACGGGTTGAAATGAAAAGAAAAAAAGTAAAATCCAAAAATAATCTGAAACAAAAATCTAGTATAAAAAAAAAATCATTATTTGACATTTTCTGAAAGAATGAATTTAAGCTTCTCTGAGAATCTCCATTGTTGAAATAAAAAAGTCATAACAATAACACTTATATTATACTAGTGGCGTTGCCCGGCGTTGCCCGGCGTTGCCCGGGTGTTTAGGTGGTGTAGTAAAGAGCCCTGAATTGGGGGTTAAACAAAAATAGCAGGGGATGCCCGGGTGTGTGTAGGTGGTGTAGTAAGGACCCCCGGGGGGGGGGATTAAAAAGTGCGAGTAGCGGGGGGTGGAGGTGGGTCAGAACAGCAGTAGGCAGAGGTGTGGTAGTAGAAAAAAAGTGGTAGTAGACAGGCAGGTTCGAACCCATAACACGGAGGAAGAAAAAAAAGAAAATACCTGACATCTTAGTTGATGTCTCCATAGCGCGACTGGAAATCACGAACGTCAGAATTAACCGGAGTCAATCGAAAAGGGAACGATGACTTACTAAAATAGCAACGCAAAAATCGACCCCTCCTTGTACAAAACAGCCGAGTTTAGAGTGAAGGAATTAATGTTTTGGGCCAATTTTTTTTATATTTGTCGTCCGAAGGTTTGAGGTTTAAAACGATACTAGTTTGGTCAGGTTCCGTCGCCTCTGTTGAAAGTTTTTGCGAGACACACACATACATTTTGCGCTTTATATATATAGATAGATAGAAGATGGATTGTTCAGAGTATTGTTCTCATCTTGGAAGGTAATATCAGGACAGTATAGGAAGGTATGTACGAAACAGGAGACTTTGATGCTATGGCCACATTGAAAGAACGAGTGAGATTAAGAGGGATAAATAAGGTTAGTTAGAAAGTCCATTTCTTAAAGCCTTTCAATACATGCCAACATGTGAAACGGATGTTAAAACAATGATGATGATGATGGTCCATATTTTTCTTTTTATCAGATTGTTTTTTTTTTTACACGGTGGTCACCACTTATCAAGGCCCGGAGGCCACTCAGGGATAAGAGTTATTGCAAGTACAGTACGTTAGTGTGGAGATTTGATGAAGTGTTTACTTAAGGGGGCGAATTTAGGAATTTGTTAATGTTGGACTTGAAGACATCCAAGTTGTAGTCAGGTGGGAAGCAGGCAGATGGAACAGAGTTCCACAGGCGTGCAGTTCTAAGAAAGAAGCTTTGTTCATGGAATCCACATTTTGATTTAGGCACAGATAAAGAGTGGGGAAAATTTTTGACAGTGGATTCAGCTAGACGGGTGTTTTTCGTGAAAGATTGGCGAGGGGGAACCAGAGATTGGAGTTCAGACGAGCACCTGCCATGGAAATAACGATAAAACAAGGATAGGCTCGCAACGTCTCTTCTGTGGGAGAGAGGTTGTAGGGTAGAGAAAAGGGCATCCCCCACTAAACCACGAAGTCTATTTTGTACTCTGTCAAGGCAGGATAGGCTGTTTTTAGCAGCTGCTGCCCAGATATGGCAGCAGTATTCCATCCTTGGACGTACTTGGCTTTTATATAGATAGAAAATTGCATCAGTAGTGAGATATCTTCTGGAGCGGTAGAAGGATCCCACCATCTTTCTAGCGACCTTGGCAACAGACTTGATATACGTATTCCATTTCAGATCAGGAGTAAAGATCAAACCCAGAAGCTTGTCAAAACACGGGGCCTCTCCCAGACAAGAGCCATCCATCCCAATTGATGCCAGATGGGGATCAGAGCGTTGATGATGTAAGGATAGGAGTTTGGTTTTAGATGCATTAAAGGTAACCAGCCACGTCTTCCCCCACTGAACCACGCGCTCAAGATCAGAGGAGAGAGAATCAGAGAGAACTTTGTCATTTACAACCTTTGATGTGTTGCCGTAGATGGTCGTGTCATCAGCATAGTTTAATTCAACATTCTGTACAATTTGTCGAGTTTGATAAAATGTGCCTGAAAAAGGTCAGAGATTACATCGACCAAAACGTTTGTGAAGTAGTCTGAATAATCCAAATAATACAAATTATCAATACTTATCTCAAAGATTTTGAAGCATAATAACTTTCTCTGTTAATTTTTCCTTCTCTCTCCCTCTCTCCCTCTCTCCCTCTCTCTCTCTCTCTCTATATATATATATATATATATATATATATATATAATAGCAGAGAGACTCGACGTTGCCCGGGATCGAATGATGATCAACGAATATTTCACACTCCTATATTTTTCTTGTCACCGAAATCCGTGAAATCGCCCGGGCGGAAGCTCCACATGTCTCCATGCAGTAACTTAGTCCAAAATATATGTTATTCTACATTGAACTCTACAGAACCTATTTTATATAAAGTTATTTCTAGTTAACGTAAAAAAAAACATTAAGAAATTTACATGTGGGGTTTGAACCGTACACACCACGTCATGCAAAAAAAAAAATGTAAATTTTCAAGTTTTATAAAATTCTTTGCAGTTAATGAAAAAAAATTAAGAAATTTACATGCGGAGTTTGAACCTACAGATCATGTCATGTAAAAAACCCAAAAACCACACGGTATAAACTTACCCACAGTAGAATTATCGCAGCCCGTTGTTCTATCATTGTTGCTAAATGATGACACGGAAAAAATGGCATCACTAATTATAGATAAATTAAAATAACAGTTTCAATTATCGATTATCGGTAATTACTGGGGGTATTCTGAGACAAAACTTAACTAAGATCACTCCCAGACTTATAGACTAAGGTTCTGTAAATTTAAAGAAAATCTTTTCAGCTATTTCAGAGTCTATAAGGAACGAACTCACACACATATGCACGGACAAAGTTACATTTATATAAATTTATATAATTGTAGAGATATATATATTTTTTTCACAAAGGAGTCACCACTTATCAAGGCTCGGAGGCCACTCGAGGATAAGGGTTAATGAGTGTATGGTAGTCAATAGAACAATATCGTAGTAATTGTTAGTCATAAACTGGATTACTTAATGGCACGGCTCATCAAGAACTTGTTCACATTGGACTTGAAGACGATCATATTGTAATGAACTGGAAAGCAGGGAAGCAGAAGAGAGTTCCACAGGCGTGCAGTTCTAAGAAAGAAGCTTTGTTCATGGAATCTACATTTTGATTTAGGCACAGATAAAGAGTGGGGAAAATAGACGAGTGTTTTTTTTGTGAAAGATTGGCACTCAGATGAGCACTTGCCATAAAAATAATGATAAAGCAGAGACAGGCTCACAATGTCTTTTCTGTGGGAAAGAGGTTACAAGGAATAGAAAATGGCATCCCTCCCCCTAGGCTACGAAATCTATTTTTAACTTTGGCAAGGAAGGATAAAGTGTTTTTTACTTTTAAGGTGTTTCTAGCACATCCTGTCCAGATGTTGCAACAGTACTCCACTCTTGGACATACTTGGCTCTTATATAGGTAGAGAATTGCATCAGGAGTAAGATATCTACTGGAGTAGGAGAATGATGCCACCATTTTTCCAGCGACCTTGGCAACAGATTTGATGTACGTGTTCCATCTCAGATCAGAAGTAAAGGTCAGACCCAGAAGCTTGTCAAAACATCAAACCTCCCCAAGACGAAAGCCATTCATTTCAATTGATGCCAGATAGGGATCAGAGCGTTGATGATGTAAAGATAGGAGCTTGGTTTTAGATGCATTAAAAGTAACCAGCCACCTCTTCCGCCATTGTACTACATGCTAAAGATCAGAGGAGAGAGAATCAGAGAGAACTTTGTCATTTACGACCTTTGATGTGTTGCCATAGATGGTCGTGTCATCAGCATAGATGTCAACGAATAATTTAAGCATGTGTTTTGGGAGATCATCGATGTAGATCAGGAAAAGAGTTGGGCCCAGGATGGACCCTTGAGGGACTCCAGCATTAATACTGTGGGCTTCTGATTTCTGCCCATCAACCACTACTCTATGAGCCTATCAGAGAGAAATGATTTAATAATTGAGAAAACATTTTCAGTTATACTGTAGCTGGAAATCTTGTGAAGATTTATGCCATACCTTATCGAAGGCCTTCGATATGTCAAGAGCAATTACCCTAAAAAGGAAGTCTTTGTTGAGAGATTCACTAATCCTATTAGATATAACCGTTAGCACATCTGCTGTAGATCTAGCAGAACGGAAACCATATTGCATGCCACTAAGAAGGTTATTTCTGCTGAGGTGGTTGACTACTTCTTAATTTAATATGGATTCCAGCAACTTACTCATGATGCACAGGAGGCTTATTGGTCTGTATTGAGACGGAGATGACCTATCACCTGAATTTTTAAATACAGGGCAAACTGATGAGGTTTTCCAGGGTGTTAGGAAGCAATTTTCCTTAAGACAATGCTTAAACAGTTTTGTAAGTATGGGGGCAAATTCTGGTTGAAGCTTTTTCAACACTAAATTGGGATGCCGTCACGGCCAGTTGCTTTACTGGAATCAAGGTTCTTGATTAGCTTGGTGACATCACGCACAGATATTTATATGTTGCATAGTGTGTTGTCTGTTATAGGAGGAAATATGGGGAGTTGATGGCCTTTGTCGCATAGGGTAGAATTAGCTTCAAAGTTCTTGGCAAATAGTTTGGCTTTGTCTGATGCTGACGAGATGACCTCAGGTCCATTGATGATGGTTGGGATAGAACGCATGCTTCTGTTCAGGATCCTGTTTGCTATTTGCCAGAACTGGTGGGAACCAAGCTGCTGATTTAACAGACTGAGCATATAGTTCTCTTGCATTTTTTATTACTCTTTTACAGTGGTTGCTGGCTGTCCTAAAGCAGCTTTAGTCTCAGTACATCTATTACATTGGTAGCTACGGAAAAAGTGCGATAGTAGCAGCACATTCTGGAGAGAACCATGGCTGACTGTTAGGTTTTTGTTGGAATTTTTTCGATGGTATGAATCGGTCTATACCTACAATTTACCATTCGGTAAGGTCTGATACTATAAAGGACACATTCTTTTTAAACATGGAATGCAGAGGTAGATCAGATGTAAATGTACGGAAGCTATCCCAGTCAGCCTTAGAGTATTGATATACTGTACAGTGGAGAGGTATGTCTGAAGACTTATTCCATTTCATTTTTATCTTAACTGATACTACCAAGTGGTCGGAAGATCCCAAAGGAGATAGAACGGAACATGAACATAGTTCAGGGGAAGTTGTGAGAAAAACTTTACAATTGTTTCGTGCACAAAGAAACAACCAGAAATAAACCTATAATTACCAGGATCTCTAGTTCATGCAGCTCATTAGAAAACCAACAGATCACTTCCGGAAGAAATTACTTAAACAAAAATAAATAAATAAAAATGTTTTACATGCATTTCATATAAAAAATAAGTTCCTTAAGGGAAGAAAAGGATTCCTATATAGACAATTGATAAATACAAAATGGCCGATTCTGTATGAATGGGATCCTTGGTCCTGCAGAATTGGAATCACACTAAACCGACTTTTGCTGAATCAGAAGTTATCTCTCAGGTGAGATGAATACATGATAGAAGTTGATAAAAAAGGTTGATATACGACTTACTTCCTCTTTTCTTGGTAATGACACCGTAACGACAGCAACTCCACATGGCTCGAACTAACCACTAAAACTTTTCTCTTGGGACGCAATAGATCCATTTCCCTCCACACACACTTTAGCTCTGGGTTCGGCTTTGATAAGAAAATACATAATCCATCATGTCTATTCTTGGACTCTGATTTCAAGACCTGTGTACGGTACACATATATGAACTTTTTTCTCCTCGAACAGAACTTTCTAACTTTTTGTCTTCATTTATATTCATGGACTTATTCTTTTACTAACACTTTTCTTTCCATTCATCTTTTCTCAACACGTTAATAAAGTTGTTTTAAATGTGAGACTGAAACGTTGTCTTTTCTAAAACTTCAGTTCTTGAAAAATTAATGCCATTCCAATTATGAGACTCGCTAGACAGAAAGTGTTTTCCATTCCACTATTATGTAAATTATCATCATCATCATCATCATCATTGTATGAATCCATAGCTTCTTTTGTTGGCATTGATTTCTACACTATTTTTTTTTTTTTTGTCAGAATTCTTTCTAGATTTCTAGGTACTTATGGGAGGGACCACGTGAAGGTTGCCAACATCCTAAGTGAAAATGATTTTGTGGAACAAACTGGATTCGAACTTGGAACATCTGAATCATAAGTTCATGTCGTTAACCACTTAACCACCGTCACGTTCCTTAAAAAGTTGATCAATAAAGTTGTTTTAAATGTTAGAGTGAAAACTTTACCTTCCATAAATACGGCTCCTTTCCTGTTGAAGAAACAAGACGAGCATAGGACCAATATACTTAGTTATCTACGCTCTATAATGTTTTCAGCATTCTTAAGTAGTTATGTTGTTTAAACATCATGTCTGATGTATTGGAAATGGCAACAGACAGGAATAAAAACTATTTGATGCAGACACGAACCTGGCCGGAAAAAAAGTTAACACAGAAACAACTCTTCAGAAGATATAATATCTGGGATTTGATGGGAAAAAAAACTTGCAAAGATTATCTACAGATAAAATATTCGGCCACTAAATAAATACCTTAAATGATGAAGATTACGATACAGCATCAAATTAATGCAAATAGTTATACACACTATAACATGCAATTCTAAATTAGTTACGTTGACATATCGTTATATTCTATTGACGCTCTGAAGTTGACTGGGATAAATTATCTGTTGGTTGACACGCTTGCTAGTTTTATCACAATCGCTTGGCTGCAAGACTTGTTATACTGCCTCATGCAGATAAACTTTCAGATTTTGTTAATCAAAATTCAGTTATTACTGCAATTTGGTTATGTGGCATGTTTATGCGGACGTAATTGTAAACCATAGTTGTAGTTGCAAATTGAAAAATTGACACAGGTATAACGATTAAAAATAATTTAGGAAATGTGATGCAAAAAAAAGCACACCTGCAACGTTCATCTGTCGACAAGAATAATCTGTTACGAAATAAATTTATTCCGTTTTTTTTTTCTTTTTAGTTTTTTTATTCTCACTGGTTGTTGTAATAACAACTGCGGGCAGCAGTCATAAGGCGTATTGACTTATTGAAAATGTTCGTGCTGCTAATATATTGACATTGAGAGCAAACTGAGATCGAGAGAGTCGACTAGCTATCGAATTTGAGAGATAAACCTCCGTCAATTCCCGTGCTTCCTTCGCCCCTCTCACTAACCCGTACTCGTTCACCTCCACCGGCAATAAAGATATATCGTTCTAGTTTTAAGCACCAGTGTTTGTCGCCATTCTTTTAAGCAGAGTAGAAATACAACAAAACCTCCAACTATTTCATAAAGATGTCTATTTCATTTATTTTTCTATAAGATGAATTAACACCAGTCACAAATATTGGATATTCAGGTGTATTGAAAATGTTACCTGGTCAAAGGAAACAAAACATAATTGATTGTCGAAAATAAAATAATTGTTCATTGATTTAAAGCTCTCTGCAAGGATTCCCCTCATCCAAAGATTAGTTACAGGCATGAATACAACGTTGCTAAACTAACGCCCTGAGAGCATAATTACATTGTCAGCGAAGGCGAAATCTCAGAATGGCATTTAAAGGTGGATACATAAGTGACAAAAATTGTTATATAATATCAACCCGAAATTAATATAATATAAGTCGACTGGCGATCAGTATTGAAAAAATACACCCCTTCAATTCTTGTTAACCTCTGAAAGTGATAGAAATTGACAGCACCCTCTTTTCCGGAGTCGGGCATAATTCGTAGCATCTCTTAACTTCACTCTATTCATTCAGCTTCCAACAATACGTCATGCTTCAATGTAGCACGTGTGTACAGCTCGCCTTCCTCAACCCCGAACTCTCCTATTTTTCAATCGGTTTGCATACATGCATACAACTCAAGATTGTTTAATCTGCATAAGATCGTCACGATTTTGGCGAGATTTCGGCGTTAGTTTGAACGACCATTGAAGACAAAATCATCTGGCCGTCGCCATTTTATTTTTTCTATTATTCAGTGGCCTAACTCTACAAGACGTGCAGACACGTGGGACGTTTTTGAGGCAAGTAATATTCGTACTCATCACATGTTTCTCCACAACCCTCACTCATTCACCACTACCAACAATAAAGATACATCATTATATTTCTATGCATCGGTATTTGTCATCATTGTTTTAAGCACGGTAGAAATACAACACAATCTATCTTCTGTATATTATTATATCTCACCTGGGGAGGGGGAAGAGGTGCAGGAGGGGATTAACTTACAGTTTTCATGATTCCATTTGATGTTCTTTTGTGTTTCACATCTCTAGCATTTTCTGTATGTCCAGTTTGTGCCTGTAGCTCATATTATTATTATTGGTTCACAAGGGGCTTTCACACAGGTCATCAAAGATGTCTCTTTGAAAACAGCTTGTGGTGTTCCCTGGAAGCTGAGTTACAACAAGTCTCCCCAGGTTTCCAGTACTCTCCATATCATTCGATAACATTTGCAAATAAATTTGCATGATCGCAACAGCTGCTTGCCATTGATTTCTCGTTGGCAGCGGCTATTGGTCTTCAATGGAATTTGAGTGACAATAAGCCTCCCCAAGATTCCAGTTCTCTTCTCACTTATCCGTGGCAGAGGCCTGGTCAGTTCCTCGGTCTTTCCTTCCTCCTTGACTCTCCTTGGTTATTTGGTCTCACTTTTTTGGGGGGAGGGAAGTGATGTGACAATGGGAGGATGGGGGGGGGTTGTGGTTAGAGAACTTATAGATATGCGGCTTCAGTGTTCTTGGTTCCATTTAGTGCTTCATGTGCTTTGCAGCAGTTTGTCTGGCCTGCGCTTGTTGCTCCTGTGTGTTAGTTTCCACACCCAAAGGTTGTTTATTATTATTATTATTATTATTATTATTATTATCTCTCAACTAGTAGGTATGTTAGCTAGTATTAAAACACACATGCGGTCCTGGATATGACCTTAAACTATATCCGATGGTGATGACCCAGTTTGCGGGCTTTGGGGAGTGTGGAGCCACCCTTTAATTGCCATTGCTCCCAGGTCCACTCTGACCCGGAGTGGTAGTACCTGTTAGGGTCCAAACTATGGGTTAAATAGAAACCGACTTGCAAAAAACAAATATATTCTATAAAAAAAAATTTCTTCAAAATCACCGGATTCGGCATTAAATAACCTGGAAAGGGTAGATATGCCGTCAAACAAAAACAACCAACCAACCAAAACACACATGCAAATTGCAGCCATTTTATCGTTTGTAGATTAAGATGGGTGCGTTGAGTATGAAGCAATACGAGATGATACGGTTATATTTCAATGTTTGTCGCCATTCCTTTAAGCCAGAAAAAACCTGTTATTTGAAAGGTCGTTGTTATCGATACCATTTTGTCATGGTGACATTCTGAAGTTATTTGCTGTGGGGCTTGTTAGTTTTTATTTTACTCGGTCAGCTCTTGTGCCGAATCTTGTCGGAGGGGTAAAGGATACTCTCAGAATGGTTAATCAAAATTCGTTTATTTTATTGTAATTTGATCATGTGTTTATGCGGACATAATTGTAAACCATTGTTTATGCGGACATAATTGTAAACCATTGTTTATGTGGACATAATTGTAAACCATTGTTTATGCGGACATAATTGTAAACCATTGTTTATGCGGACATAATTGTAAACCATTGTTTATGTGGACATAATTGTAAACCATTGTTTATGCGGACATAATTGTAAACCATTGTTTATGCAGACATAATTGTAAACCATTGTTTATGCAGACATAATTGTAAACCATTGTTTATGCGGACATAATTGTAAACCATTGTTTATGCAGACATAATTGTAAACCATTGTTTATGTGGACATAATTGTAAACCATTGTTTATGCGGACATAATTGTAAACCATTGTTTATGTGGACATAATTGTAAACCATTGTTTATGCGGACATAATTGTAAACCATTGTTTATGTGGACATAATTGTAAACCATTGTTTATGCGGACATAATTGTAAACCATTGTTTATGCAGACATAATTGTAAACCATTGTTTATGCAGACATAATTGTAAACCATTGTTTATGCAGACATAATTGTAAACCATTGTTTATGCGGACATAATTGTAAACCATTGTTTATGCAGACATAATTGTAAACCATTGTTTATGTGGACATAATTGTAAACCATTGTTTATGCAGACATAATTGTAAACCATTGTTTATGTGGACATAATTTTAAACCATTGTTTATGCGGACATAATTGTAAACCATTGTTTATGCGGACATAATTGTAAACTATTGTTTATGCAGACATAATTGTAAACCATTGTTTATGCGGACATAATTGTAAACCATTGTTTATGCGGACATAATTGTAAACCATTGTTTATGCGGACATAATTGTAAACCATTGTTTATGCGGACATAATTGTAAACCATTGTTTATGCGGACATAATTGTAAACCATTGTTTATGCAGACATAATTGTAAACCATTGTTTATGCAGACATAATTGTAAACCATTGTTTATGCAGACATAATTGTAAACCATTGTTTATGCGGACATAATTGTAAACCATTGTTTATGCAGACATAATTGTAAACCATTGTTTATGTGGACATAATTGTAAACCATTGTTTATGCAGACATAATTGTAAACCATTGTTTATGTCGACATAATTTTAAACCATTGTTTATGCGGACATAATTGTAAACCATTGTTTATGCGGACATAATTGTAAACTATTGTTTATGCAGACATAATTGTAAACCATTGTTTATGCGGACATAATTGTAAACCATTGTTTATGCGGACATAATTGTAAACCATTGTTTATGCGGACATAATTGTAAACCATTGTTTATGCGGACATAATTGTAAACCATTGTTTATGCGGACATAATTGTAAACCATTGTTTATGCAGACATAATTGTAAACCATTGTTTATGCAGACATAATTGTAAACCATTGTTTATGCCGACATAATTGTAAACCATTGTTTATGCAGACATAATTGTAAACCATTGTTTATGTGGACATAATTGTAAACCATTGTTTATGCGGACATAATTGTAAACCATTGTTTATGCAGACATAATTGTAAACCATTGTTTATGCAGACATAATTGTAGACCATTGTTTATGCGGACATAATTATAAACCATTGTTTATGCGGACATAATTGTAAACCATTGTTTATGCGGACATAATTGTAAACCATTGTTTATGCAGACATAATTGTAAACCATTGTTTATGCGGACATAATTATAAACCATTGTTTATGCGGACATAATTGTAAACCATTGTTTATGCAGACATAATTGTAAACCATTGTTTATGCAGACATAATTGTAAACCATTGTTTATGTGGACATAATTGTAAACCATTCTTTATGCGGACATAATTGTAAACCATTGTTTATGCAGACATAATTGTAAACCATTGTTTATGCGGACATAATTGTAAACCATTGTTTATGCAGACATAATTGTAAACCATTGTTTATGCAGACATAATTGTAAACCATTGTTTATGCGGACATAATTGTAAACCATTGTTTATGCGGACATAATTGTAAACCATTGTTTATGCAGACATAATTGTAAACCATTGTTTATGCAGACATAATTGTAAACCATTGTTTATGCAGACATAATTGTAAACCATTGTTTATGCGGACATAATTATAAACCATTGTTTATGCAGACATAATTGTAAACCATTGTTTATGCAGACATAATTGTAAACCATTGTTTATGCGGGCATAATTGTAAACCATTGTTTATGCGGACATAATTGTAAACCATTGTTTATGCAGACATAATTGTAAACCATTGTTTATGCAGACATAATTGTAAACCATTGTTTATGCGGACATAATTATAAACCATTGTTTATGCGGACATAATTGTAAACCATTGTTTATGCGGACATAATTGTAAACCATTGTTTATGCGGACATAATTGTAAACCATTGTTTATGCGGACATAATTGTAAACCATTGTTTTGTGTCTGTCACTTCCGCTTCTTAACAATGGAAAAGTAGAAAAAAGAAAGAAAAGAAAATAAGAAGAAACAGAAAGACTGAAGCAACAACGAGTAGGAAAAACAGTGATTTTGTGATAGATTAGAAAATGATGTGCAAGACAAATCGGCATAGGAAAGTTACCTTCTTTCTTTGTTTCGTTTGCTCTTTCTTCTTCTTTCTTTTTTCACTTTTCTCGTGGCAGTTTGATAAAGTTTTACATCGAAATGAGATTCGGGTGAACTACAAAAGCAAATGGTGTGAATAGCTAACTCTTTCTTCAGTTCATTGGGATTTGCTCTCCTCTTCAATTTCAAAGTAAACCAAATGACACCCACGACGTGTCTTGACTCTCACAATCAACAACACCCATCGTAGAAACTTCAAGTGCCCTAAGCTGAAATTTCTTAAGCTTGCTACTATTTCTCTAGTAACGATTCAGCCACCCAGTATGTAAACTCTCTCTCTCCCTCTTTCTCTCACGCAGACAGACACACACACACATACAGACACGCACACATACACACACAGGCATAAACGTACGCACACACATACACACACACACACATGCACACAATGAAATTTTGAAACAAACTTTCTGACGCTTTTCCTACTTCTTATCCAAGAGCTTTAAAACTTTTCAACAAATTTCGTCTTTCAAATTATATTTCACATCTCTGTAAAATTGTTGATATACAAATATATTTTGTTCGTTAACTCACGTTTTTTTTTTCTTGCTGTTGTTAAGTTAGCACGTGTTAATTGGTGACCCATTCATAACATTCATGTTTTTGTTCATCTTTTTCATTTGCCAAATTTAGCAACATTGGTGGATCTTGTTTCTTGTCTAGGGCAATGAACGCCGTTTCCCCACTCCCGACACACCCCACCCCTAAAGCTGGGCACTTGAGAATGCTTGAGTACCACATATGCCTGAGCAATTAGATTGGGTTGACCTTCCTCTGATGGGTTGAGGGTACCGGATTGACAGTTACTGGCTGCTGTTTCCGACTGGTAGTACAGGAGCCCTAACTCTTTGGTAGCGCTTAGAGCGGCTGCTCCATCAACAGTTGAATAATATCGGGATGTTTGCAGTGCCATGGCGCGCATGGAAAGGGACCCTGCACTCATCCCCGGTGGGCTTTCCTGAGGCCACAGTCCTAGTTGATGGAGGGTCAGCTGATGGTCTACTTGTGATGCATGTGTGATATTCTGCATAACCTTCTGTTCGGCTTCCCCTAACCCAACTGAAACTCGTTAAAAAACATGATGGCAGTACAATCAAAGAATAAGCTTAAACCAGGCTTAGGGTCAAACAAATCCAACTTGCCTCCTCCCTTGAGGCGTGCATTCACAAATATCCGTGGGCTTAGAACTAATTTAGCTGATGTTGAAGCATTTCTCCTAACAAATACCCCGGATATCTTAGCACTAAGTGAGACTAACCTACACTCCTCCATCCCCTCTAACTACTTTAACATGCCTGGATATCTCCCACTCTGCCGTAAGGACTCTGACAGACATATGCACGGACTTGGAGTTTACATTCGTAATACCCTTCCCTTGACTAGAGAAACAAACCTAGAAATGGATGATCAAGCCTTTATGTGCTTTAGACTAATCATGCAACACAACATTAGCTACTTTTACTTTCTCTACCGCTCTCCCTCGACCCAAGACTGCACCATAATAAACAAAGTATCTGACAGCATAGACACAGCACTCTCCTTCGACACTAGTGCCCAAGTACATGTATTTGGCGACTTTAATGTCCATCACAAAAACTGGCTTGGATCCTCTACTTACACAGATGCAGCAGGCAGCGCAACTAATAGCTTCTCTGTATCTCACTCCCTATCGCAAATTGTTACTTTTCCAACCCGCTTCCCTGATCAGGAAGAACAAAACGCATCACTATTAGATCTGTTTTTGACCACAGTTCCTGATGATTGTGTAACGAAAGCCGACAGCCCACTTGGGAACGCTGATCATGCGGTGATAATGGTTGAAATCGCCCTAAACTCTAGACCCAAAACTGAAGAGCCAGTGCTCAAAACAACGAGATATTATAAAAAGGCTGACTGGGAAGCTATCAAAGATCTTATCAGAGACGCCCCATGGGGAAATATTTTTTCTCTTCCTGCTGAACAGTGTGCAACCGAGACCACTGAATGGTTCAAAACTGCAATCGAAGCGCATGTTCCCATGCGGAAATTCTATAGCAAGCCCCACTCTCCCCAATGGTTTACTTCGACTTGCGCAACTGCCATTGCTCAAAGGCAGCATGCATTCCGCAGGTTTAACCAACATAAGTCCAGTTCAAACAGACAGAAGTACATAGAAGCTAGAAGTAACGTTAAGAAAGAAATAGCGACAGCTAAGAGGGAATTTACGGAAACCACTAAAAAACGCATCGAAGCACAAAAACTAGGAACTCGTGACTTCTGGAAAATCTACAACAGTGTAGTAAATAATGGGAAATCAACAATTCCCCCACTAACCAACAATCACGAGGTTGTTTGCTCAGCAACCGAGAAGGCTAACATGCTTGCCAGTCGGTTTGCCTCAAACTCCACACTGGACCCTCTAAACCACCCACTACCTCAATTTCCGGACAGACGCCACGCTAGACGATCTGATAATCACCCCTGCTCAGGTGCATGCTATCATAAAAAACCTTGACACTTCCAAAGCATGTGGATCCGACCTCATCCCAGCTGTGCTATTAAAAAAGTGCTCAGCCGAAGTAGCTCCAGTTCTCTCCAAACTCTACAACAAATGCCTTAATGAATCTTGCTTTCCGGGCTGTTGGAAAACTGCTTCTGTGGTACCAGTATTCAAGAATTCTGGCGAAAGAACTGACCCATTAAATTATCGCCCTATTAGCCTCCTCCCACTTTTTGCCAAAATATTTGAGACCTTAATTAACCATGCTCTAGTCCAGCACCTTACAGATGCTAAACTTCTGACCGACCATCAATATGGATTTAGACAAGCCCGTTCCACAGCAGACATCCTCACTGTAATCTCTGAACGCATATACCATTCACTGGACAAAGCGGGAGAGGGCAGAGCGGTAGCTCTAGATATATCTAAGGCTTTTGACAGGGTATGGCATGAGGGTCTCCTCAGGAAGATTAGATCTTACGGTATCACTGGTAGAATACTTAATATAATTAAATCCTTCTTAGATAAGAGAAAAATCCAGGTTGTCCTCGACGGTTGTACATCTAAACAATATGATATAAATGCGGGAGTGCCCCAGGGATCTATCCTTGGACCTCTGCTGTTCCTGATATTCATAAATTACCTCCCCGACAAAACTGCCTCTGAGATGGGTATATATGCTGATGACATAGCAGGCACGACAGGAAAACAAATGAACATATATCTAAAGTAATGGCAGAAACACTAGAGGATGACCTCCAATCAGTAGTGGAATGGGAACAAAAATGGATGGTAACGTTCAATGCCACCAAGACAAAACTGGTTTCATTCAATAATTACAAGAAACCTTCTCTACCACCTATCGCAATGGCCAACGACTCTTTATCTGAGAGTACGTCTCTCAAGCTCCTTGGCCTAACATTCACAGGAAACATGAGTTGGAACAATTACATCGAGGGCATCGCCAGGGCCGCTGCAAGGAAGGTGGGCTCTCTCTACCGTGCTAGAAAACTTCTAACACCCGAAAGTATCCTGTACCTCTATAAGGCCACTATTCGCCCATGTATGGAGTATTGCTGTCATATTTGGGTCGGTGCATCGGCTACTAGTCTCTCGCTCCTTGACAGGGTTCAAAAGAGAGTCGCAAATCTGATAGGCCCTAAACTGGCATCTAAGCTTCAGCCTCTGTCCCATCGTCGAAACGTTGCATCCCTCTGCCTGTTCTACAAGTATTATAATGGTGAATGCTCTGAAGAACTGCAAGCACTTGTGCCCCCACGACGTGAACACCCTCGACAGACCCGACAAGCTGCAAAATCCCACCCCCCACACTGTAGAGATCCCTAGATGTAAAAGATCTTTCTACTCTAGTAGTTTCTTCCCCAGAACTGCTAGACTTTGGAATTCCATTCCAGGTCACTGCTTCCCCAACTGTACTGACATGCATAAGTTCAAGTGCAACGTGAACCAACATCTCACTGCCCTAATCCCTACATAGTACCCCAGTAGATGTTTCCCCTGATAGTAGCCCCCTACACCAAAGTGGCAATGTGCCTTGTTTGGGGTGAAAATGTAATAAAAAAAAAAAAATTAAAAAAAAAAACATTTATATTAATTGTTAGCACTGTTCTGGGTATATTTCAAAGACATTACTGTTGTGAAAATACGCTCTCTGAAGCCAAGAACGACGTCGCAATATAGCAAGCTAGTAACTCAATGTAATTGTTTCAGTTTGCCACGGTCCTTTCAGCCATAAGGCTGGCTACTCCTCCCGCAAGGAAAAAGAACAGAGTTTTAAAATAAATATCTATTTCACTTGGTATGGGATGATTAAGAGATAAGCTATAACGATTGTATTAATCTTTTCAATCAAACGTTCTGACAATGTAAGCATTTCAAATAAAATGCCGACCATGTTTATAATGAAATGGACACCAAAAACAAAATCTTATTTTGTTTTTTTGTTTTTATATGTGGATTAGTTTTCGTATGCTTGTTCATTAATTGATTTATAATTTAATTTCTATTATATATCATTACTAGCAAAGATACCCGCGCTTCACACGGGACTTTGCTGTACGCTCGTGGGCACCCTTGCAGTAAGTGGATGTTTTAAGAGCAACTATTGCTTAAAGTGTTTAAGGTGGCGGACCCTAACTTGGTGGACAACATTCCTATGTGATGGAGTTTATGAAGAGCCGCACTAAATATGACCTTAACCTTTGACCTTGACCTTTAAAAATGATGTGCACCATCCCTAGGTCGGAGACCATCGTGTTAGGTTTGGTCATGATGGGTCCAGTGGTGTGTGCTGTAAGAGAGATGTACACACACACACACACACACACACACACACACACACACACACACACACACACACACACATGCGCGCACGCATAAACGCTACTGTTTTATATATATAGATGTATCTATACATCAACGTTTGCCAGTATTCCTTTAAGCACATCAGAAAGACAACACGATGTACTTTATTATTATTATTATTATTATTATTATTATTATTATTATTATTATTATTGTTGTTATTGTTATTATTATTGGTTCACAAAGAGCTTTCACACAGGTCTTAAAGAATCTCTCCTTGAGAACAACCTGTGGTGTTCCCTGGAATCTGGTTGACAACAAGTCTCCCCAGATTTCCAGAACTCTCCACCTCTTTCAATAACATTTGCAAATGAATTTGCATCATCGTAACAGCTGCTTACCATTGATTTCTCGCTAGCTCTCTCCTCGGTTTTTCCATCTTCCTTTAGCCTTCTTGGCTATTTGGCATCATTCTTCGGGGGGGGCTGATTGGGTAATAGGAGAAAGGATAGAGAACTTATACATATGCAGCTTCATTGTTCTTGGTTCCATGTAACACGTTGTGTTTTGTCTCTGCAGCAGCTCATCTGGCCCGCACATGTGGCTCGTGTATTAGGCTCCACATTCAAGGGTTTTTTTACTTAATATTTCCGCTGTTTTCATTATTGTTATTCGTTGTATCTTTCCAGCCATTCCTCTGATTCCAATTTCTCCCATTCTTTGTTCAAAGTTTTTCGGAATTGTTCCTAGTGCTCTTACTATTATAGATACTATCTTGATTTTTTTCATCATCCATATCCCTTTTAGCGAGCTCTGTGTATTTGCTCCGTTTCTCCTTTATATATATATATATATATATATATATATATATATATATATATATATATATATTGTTGTGATGGCACCCACTCATTTACATATGTGGATAATATAAACATAACATAAATAACAAGACTCGGTTAGTCTGAGTGTGTGTTAACCAGAAGCCACCGAAGGCCGAGCCGAGAGCAGATATGTTCTTCAGCCAAGACTCTCTTACCTGACAACCATTATGTAAATATACTGTAAATATACTTTTCCTAATACACTTCTTATTGATCTACCTTTGTTGAGTCTTCATTTGCATTGCCTTATATGTTATTTGGTTCAACCTGCAAACATAACATATATATATATATATATATATATATATATATATCCTGTGGTCAGCTGGAGCAGCAAAGTCTATGATTTGACAGGACTTTTCTTTTTTTTTAATTATTACAACATCTGGTCTTCTTGCTTGGATGGGTTATCCGTTTGTATGTCCATGTCCCATAGGATTTTGTGATTCTTGTTTTCAATTACTGTTGCTGGCTTATGCTTGTAGCATTTGTCTGTGCATTCGAAATGCAGTTGTTTGCACAATTTCCAGTGTATTGCCCATTCCCACTTGATCTTGCCTGTTCTTGTATTCCTTTTGGGCTAGTTTGCTACATTCACTTATTATATGGTTTATCGTTTCGTCTCTCTGTCTACAGAGTCTGCATTTGCTGTTTTCTTGTGTTTTGCTGATCTTTGCTATGATGTGGTTGGTTCTTATCGAATTATCTTATTCTGCAGTTATTAGGGATTCAGTTTCTCTGTTTACGTTTCCTTTTCGTATCCATGTCCAAGTGTTTTCATTATTCTTATCTTTTGTCATGCTTACGAATTTTCTGTGTAATTGTTTCTCTTCCCACTTTTCTTTTCTTGTCTTATCCTTTGTCTCTCTTTTTTCTGTTTTATTGATTTTTTTTTCAGTGTCTCTCGCTGTCATGGTTATTCTATTTGAATCTTTCAACTAGTTGGTGTGTTAGCTAGTACTAAAACCCGTGCAAAGTGCAGCCATTTAATCTTTTGTAGATGAAAATGAATGAATTGAGGATAAATCAATATATTATATTCTTTTTTTACATCAGTGTTTGTCGCTATTGTTTTAAACACGGCAGAAACACAACACAACCTCTGTATATTCACATTAATATTATTAACTCTCGTCAGGTGGGTATGTTAGCTAGTATAACAAAACGCGTTCGTATTGCAGGCATTTTATCGTTTGTAGATGAAGATGAGTCGAGAATGAACCCATTTATCATTATACATCAACGTTTGTCTCCATTCATTTAAGCACGGTAGAAATACAACATGCCGTTCGCAATGTCGCTGTTTTCTTTACACTCTGTCATGTTAACACTGACGTTAGCTGGGATCAACTCGCTGTCTGTTATCGAACTTGGTGGTTTTTATTTCAATGAATCATTTCACAAACTTGTACCGAATCTTGCTCGATATTGAGTGTGGACGTACTCCTGGATTCGTTTCTTTTATTGCAATTTGATTGTGTGATGCGTTTATGCGGACATAATTGTAAGTGTTAAGTTTTGAGACATTATGTTGAACAAAGATGGCGGTGTAGTTCAGATCAGTAATTGGCAGTAACCAAGATGGCGGCCAAGAATAAAATGCGGTCCATGGCGTAGTTAACGGCGAACTGATTGAATCCAAAATTCGACAATTTTTATAATAATTTTGAAAGGTTTTCATTGGTTGTTTAACACAGCCGTTGGTTATAAAAATGATTAGCGAATCAATTCGTCTCATACACGCACCAGTTCCTGGTCCTTCGGGGCCTGGGCAACAAGTGTCAGGCAAAGATCATATGTGGAGGCAACCCCACATATAAGTTATTGGTCAATGTAGGGGAAACCCTTCATACCAATTGTCACTATCCAGCTTTCCCCCTACTCCCTGGGGAGTTGGTCCCCATTTCCCCTTCACTTCTAACATTAAAAATCGGCCTTGTGCCTAATTTGCTTGGTGGGGGAGCAAATAAATACCCATACACCTACCAGTTCATCTTATGGGGAAGGTCTCCTAGTGGCCTTGTCTGCAGGGAGTCAGGGTAGAAGTACTCGTCAAGGATCCGTTCTTGACACTCAACCCAACAGATGAGGGGCTGGGAATCAGCCCAGCACCTATCGGACTGAGGTACGCCGCTTAGGTAATACCTAGGAGGTCCGCCCTCCCAGGCCTTGCCACCGGGCTTTCCGGTGGAGTAAGTTCATTGCTTACTTCCTGAGGCGCCCCGAACAGGGAATGCCGACGGGGTTACTCAGGCAATTTTTACAATTGCAGGAGTGCCCCTCCTTTAGGGGAGCCTGCTGGATCCCCACTTTCCGGCCTTGTGCCACATTTTGCTGAGGTGGGCAGCAAATAAATCTCTACTCCCATTAGTTCGTCTGATGGGGATGTGTCTCCTAACGGCTTCGGCTGCAGGGAGACAGGGTAGAAGTACTCGTCAAGGATTCGTTACTTGATACTCAGCCCGACAGGTGAGGGGCCGGGAACCGGCCCAGCACCTGTCGGACTGAGGTACACCGCCTGGGTAATACCTAGGAGGTCCACCCTCCCAGGCCTTGCCACTGAGCTTTCCGGTGGGGCAAGTTAATTGCTTGTCGCCTTAGGCGCTCCTACCGGGGAATGCTGACGGGGGTGACCAGGCAATTTTTGATGAGGCAAGAGTGCCCCTCCTTTAAGGGAGCTTTCCTATCTTCACCTTCCGGCCTTGTGCCACATTTTGGTGTGGTGGACACCAAATAAATAACTACCCCCATTAGGAGTCAAAAACATTTTACAGTAAGCCATTGTTTTTTTTTCCCCTCATTTCCGCCTTTTGCAAACATTGCTTTTAACAATTAAAAAGAAGGCGATGGAAAGAAAAAATGAGAAAGAAAAAGAAAGAATGGAGCAACAACGAGTAGAAAAGGAAAAACACTGACTTTATGGTAGATTAGAAATTAATGCCCGAGACGAACGAACATAGGTGAAATTACTGAACTGATATGAGCTACGCCTTTTCTTTCTTTGTTAAGCTTACGTTTTTTTTTCTTCTTCTTCTTCTTCTTCTTCTTCTTCTTCTTCTTCTTCTTCTTCTTCTTCTTCTTTCAGTTTCACTTCTTTCATAGCAACTGGCGTTGAATTTTTACATCAAGATGCGATTTGGATGAACACCAAAAAACAAATGGCTCGAATAGCTACCTTCTTTCTTTCTCCACTTCCTTGAGATTCGCCTCCTGCTTTACTTCCAAAACAAACCAGAGTTCTTTCAGATGACATCTACAGCGTTTCTTGCCTCTCATAATTAGTAACGCTCATCTTAGGAACGTCAATTGCTCCAAGCTGAAATTCCTTTAAGTCTGTTACTGTTTCTCCAGTAACGACTCAGCAACGCAGAAGGTAAACTCACACACACACACACACACACACACACACACACACACACACACACACACACACACACACACACACTGACACTTTGAATTGAAATTAACTTTGTGGCGCTTTTTCGTACTTTTTATGCTATAACTTGAAAACTTTGCAACAATCTTTGGTCTTTGAAAGTATATTTTTTCATATCTATAAAATTTTTGCTGTTTAGTAATGTTTTGTTCGGTTACTATGCCATTCCCAAATTTTTTGTTGTTAATTTAGCACTTGCTAACTGGTGACACATTCATAATATTCATGTTTTTATTCATCTTTTTCATTTGATAAATTTAGCTACATTTATATTAGTTGCTAGCAATGTTTTTGGCACTTTTCAAAGACATAACTGTCGTCAAAATACACTATCTGAAACCAGGAGTGATGCCACAGCTTATTAAACCATTAACTCAGTGCGTTCGTTTGCGCTTGCCACGATCCTTTCAGCCACAAGGCTCCTATCAGAAACGATGTGGCGATGATCAGGAGATAAGCTTTAACGATTGTATTAATCTTTTCAATCAAACATTCTGACAATGTAAGTGCTTCAAATAAAATGCCGGCAATGTTTATAATGAAACGGACACCAAAAACAATGGAGAACATTTTTATTATTATATATTATATTTAATTATTTGTGTATCTTTTATTTTTGTTTTGTTTTGCTTGTTTGTTTTATATGTGGATTGGTTTTCGTATGCTTGTTGATTAATTTATACTTTAATTTTTATTAGATACTAGCCTGTGAGCCTGGCGTTGCCCGGGGGGGGGGGTAGAGGTGTGTGTTAAGAAAAAGGAAAAAAAAGTTGTAGTAGGCAGGTAGGCTCGAACCCGTGACGCAAAGGTGGAAAAGAAAGTGAAAGAAAATCTGACGTCTTACCGCTACTCCATGACGTGACCAGAAGTTCGGAACGTTAAAATTAGGCAAAGTCAACCCAACCGATACGATGACTTGCAGAAATGGCTCGCAAAAAATCGACCCCTCCTTGTAGAAAAGTTCCCAGTTGAGGGTGAAGGAATTAATGTTTTTGGCCAATTTTTCGATATTTGCCGTCCGAAGGGTCGAGCTTCAAAATGATACCGATCTCATGAAAATCCGTTGTCGCTATCGAAAGTTTCAGGCATATATACATACATGCATACATACATACATACATACATACATACATACATACATACATACATACAGGTGAGATTTATATTATAGATAATTATGTGTCTATACATCAATGTTTGTTGTCATTCCTTTAAGCATAGTAAAAAGGCAGCACAATGTATCTTCTGTACATTTTTATTATAGTAGTCTTTCAAGTAGTGGGTATGTTAGCTAGTACTAAAATACGCGTGCAAGGTGCAGCCATTTAATTTTTTGTACATGAAAATGAATGAATTGAGGATAAAGCAATATATTATATTTTTCTACATCCAGTGTTTGTCGTCATTGTTTTAAACACGACAGAAATACAACACAATTTATGTTATATAGAATTGCATACTATCTAAAGCCAGGAGTGCTGCCACAACTTATCAATCCAGTAACTAGTTTCGCTTGTTTGAGCTTGCCACGACTCTTTCAGCCACAAGACTGGCTGTTTTTACAGCCTCCCGCCATAAAAAGAAAGAAAGAAAAGAGTTTTAAAATAAATATCTGTTTCACTTGATGTGCGATGATCTGGAGATAAGCTTTAACGATTGTATTAATCTTTCAATCAAACATTTTGACAATATAAGCACTTCAAATAAAATGGCGGCCATCTTTATAATCGAATGGACACCAAAAACAAAGAAGGATACCTTTATTATTATATATTATATTTATTTATTTTTGGCATCTTTTTTATGTGGATTGGTTTCATATGTTTGTTGATTAATTGATTTATTATTTAATTTTGTTTTTAGCTTTTTTTATTTTTATGGGTCGTTGTATAACAGCTGTGAGTAACAGTCATAAGGCGTATTGATATATTGAAACTGATCTTGCTGGTTGGTGGCAGTGGTTAGTAAAAGATGTTGCTGTAGGTTGTGAGGTTTAAAATAATAAATATTACGCTGGTGATGGTAGATAGAATGAATTAATAGTGATTTGATGCTAGTTAAAATGAGTATGCTGCTGGGAGTTTTGTGGCAGCATACTAATGATTAGTAGGAGGTTGTAGAAAGAAAAAATAAATGGTGATTTGGTAGAGGTGGTGGATAAAAGTAATATTGCCTAGGTATTTGGTGTTAGTTAAAATATGCATATTGCTGGAGGTTGTCGTATGCAAAATAATATTGATGAGGTGGAGGCATTTGGGTCTAGTTAAACTAAGTATGCTGATAGACGTTGAGGTATTTTGTGTTAGTTAGAATTAGAATATTGTTGGAGGTTTTGATGGGCAAAAGAATATTGATGAGGTGTAGGTATTTAGGGCTAGTTAAAAGAATTATTATGTTGATGTAGATGATAAGGATTGTAGACATCGTCAAATACATGGTTTTTGTGAAGATAGTGCTTAAAATAATTATAACATTGGTGGTAGGGGGGGCGTAAACGACTATCGGTGATGGAGGGCTGTAAAAACTAGAAAAAATATGACCCGTTGGATCACCCAAAGTGCTCTGTTTAGATTGTTTGAATGAACAAAAAGTGAGTTTACAAAACCAGTTAAATATTAAAAAAATAAAGACAAAATCTGAAATTAGCCCCTTTACGGACAGATACTGTATAAAATAAGAATGGAAGGGGATCAAACAACATACAGTGAGAGAGGGTGAAAGTGATAGTTACAAACTTATATAGTAAGAGATTGATGACTCGGTGAATTGATTGCAAATTACGACTAATTAGAATAATTAAAATAGAAATTTTAAAAAATCATAACTCAATTCCAAAACTGAGGAATATTTTAGCATGTATCATAAGTGTTTAAAATATATAGGAAAAAACCTGTTGTGTTGTATTTTTGCTGTGCTAAAAAATAATGACGACAAGCACTTTTGTATAAAAATCTAATGTTCTATTTTTATTATTCAAACAAATAAATAACGTTATTTTAGACGCCCACGCATCCAGCTGTGAATGCGCATTCTGGGATTTTGCCTTTACTGTCAATGTAGCCGAGGGCGTTTATTCCCCCAATTTTTTTTCTTTTTTTAAATGTTTACTCCTTTTAACACCAAACAAGATATATGCCACTTGAAACGTAGGCGGCTGTTATTTAGGATCGTGTCTAACAGGGAACTGTGAGGTGTTGAACCGCGTGATGTCTGTTCTCATCTGCAGATTAATATAGTCAGGGAAGATAGAAACACGATTCTAATATTAATTTGCTCGCTAGGTTAGCTTGTTGGATGGCATCGTACGAGCGAGTGTAAAAATCCTACTTGTGAGACATTGTGGATGACCACAACCCTTGTTTGAGACAAAGTAGGTACATTCAGAAGTCGGATTTCGCCACAGTTTGCTTGATCTGTATTAGCTAATAGACTTTCTTTCGTAATACGGTTGCTTAAGTGGCAGGGGTACTCACCTCGCATGCAAGAGATTTGAGTTTTGAATTCTGAGTTGGGATATGTTCAACTGTTGAGCTCAAATGAGAGCACTTTTTTTTTAGTTGGCACAATTACCACCGGATTTGGCACAATTACCCCAAAGTACGGTAACAGATAAAGTACCTGGTAAAATTCAATTGTAAGTTACACTCTTCTCAAGGTTAAAAGTTCAATCCTCAGTGCAAGTATATACGATAGGATATGGAGTCCATACAATATAAATAATCTATTAATATCTTAAATATTCAATATCATTTGTAGTTATCGATCGATTCCCATGCAGAGTCCATCTATAAAAAAAATAACATTTTGGCGGTCAAATGACCTTTAGGTTGGGAGCAAAATATAGTATCTGTTCTGGTGTTACACTTCAGCATTTCTGTCCTCGGTCATTAAAGGAGAAATCCTTCTAGACGGAGGCAATTTTTTATTTTTGTTCCAATCCAGAATGCTTTTAGGAAGGGAGGAGTTGAATTTTCCCCCATATTAAAAACCAACCTTGTGTCTAACTCTGTCCTCATGGGGACGCAAGTAAATAGAAACCTCATGGCGATCATGACATAATCTACATCTGGTTGGTTTGGTCATTTTTGCTTTGTAGCATATGAACCATCTTTGGGTCATTTGCATATGAACCACCTTTGGGTCATTTGGATATGACCCATCTTTGGGTTATTTGCATATAAACCACCTTTGGGTCATTTGCACATGACCCATCTTTGGCTCATTTGCATATGAACCATCTTTGGGTTCTTTAATACCGCATCCAGTAATTTTAAAAAATAGTTCTTATGCTTCATGTTCTTTATGTCTTCCAATATTTATTGATGGTGTTCGAATTGATTGTTTTGTACAAGAAAATTGTTGCTTTTTTGTTTTTTGAATTTGCAAACGGAAAGGCAAAAAAAAAAGAACATTTCGTGCATTTTTTGCCAGGAAACAGATACCTTCAGACAGCCTAATCTCCAAATGCCCTATCAGACCTTACCACTCTGAGCAAAAGTAGACCTGGGAACAACGGTAACTAAGGGCGAACTCCACGTTCCCCCACTCCAAATGGACCCTCACCACTGGATGTCTTTTAAAGTTATACCTAGGCCTCTCCTCCCTTCTCATGTGGGGGATCTACATAAAAACTTATCACGCAAGGAATATAAAATATGCCAAAACACAAAATATATGGAATTTAGCCTGATGATTTATTTTCAGAATGAAACACAAACGGTTATATGTATCTCGTTGCTATCAGTGACCATTTAAAAACCTGTGTGTAATACAAGTAAGCGGCTAGTGTTCGTAGCCATAAATTAGTCTTTCTTTTCTTTTGATGAAATCAATCGATATTCTTAAGTGGAAATGAGGCGTTCGATCATTTGCATTTTGTCTCCGTTAAGCAGCCGCCGTGTCCATACGGATTTTGTTATTATTGTCCAAAGGTAAGAAGACGTCTTCTTTTTAAAACATACACATTTATATGTACACTAGCAGGGAGATCCGATGTTACCTGGGATCAAATGATGATCAACGAATGTTTAACACTCCCATATTTTTATCGTCATCGAAATCGGTTGATTGTTTGCTCTAGTTGAGGTTCCATCACAGAAGGAATCGTCATATGTCTTCCCGCAGTGACTTAGTCCACAATAAACCTTAGTCTACATTGCACTGTAGAGAATCCACTGTTTATTTTATAAAATTATTTTTATATATAATGGCTTGAATTAAAGTTTAAAATGTAAAAGTCAAATATCATGCTTCAATTGTGCTCTAAACAGAAACATTTCAAATGTGCCACTGTCATATCAAAGAACCTACTGTTGATTTTATATGTCGGGCCTTTCGGCTTGTGTGGTAATAAAACTTCTCAAATGTGACTCGTTGAATCATCAATTGAGTTTGAGTTTGAAATTTATAAAAATAAAAGAATAAAATCTAAAATGAGTTTTTCTATTCTCTCTCTCTCTCTCTCTCTCTCTCTCTCTCTCTCTATATATATATATATATATATATATATATATATATATATATATATATATATATATATATATATATATATATATATGTATATTAATTGTTTGGGTTAGTGCTTTACTAATTATGTACGATATATCGGCACGACAAATGAACGACAAGGCATGGTAACTGCTTCTGCTGATTCTCTATCCGTGTGACTCAGGCACATGATTTGAGTAACCTTTAGCGACAGACAATCAGGCTCGACCACTGGTTGACACTAAAAAAATTGAATAAAAGGCAAACAATTAAGACGAACTGGCATGATGATATTTTTTTTAAATTTATTATTTGTTAAAAATCTTTTTAAAATAAAAAATGATCGTTTTTTCCAAACCCAAATTAAATATTAAAAAAAATATGAGTCAAAAACGTAAATAAATAATAATAATAATAATAATAATAATAATAATAATAATAATAATAATAATAATAAGGTGCAGCGCACTAGGTTGGCCTAATATTTGTTGGTATTTCCTGGTATGGGCGCCTCAGGCGATCAGCAATAAATTTACTTCTCAGAAAAAAAGTAAATCTTAGGGGGGGTAGAATTTCTCAAAGAATTTTTAACTGATCTATATCTCTACAATTATATAAATGCAACTTTGTCTGCATGTGCGTGTGTGAGTTAGTTTATTCCTTATAGACACTGAAACGGCTGAACAGATTTTCTTTAAAATTTACAGAACTTTAGTGTATAAGTTTGGGAGTGATCGTAGTTAAGTTTTGTCTCAAAATACCCTCGATAATTACCGATAATCAAAACCGTTATTCTAATTTATCATCAGTAAACCCATTTTTTCCATGTCGTCGCTTAGCAACAATGATAGAACAACGGGATGTGAAAATTCTACTGTGGGTAAGTTGATATCGCCAAAAATGGCCGCAAAATCAAGTTGTTGTTGTTTTTTAAAACGAAATTACATTTATTAAAATCCATTATTTCTGAGTAACTTTTTTTTCCAGAAAGATAAAACCCTGAATTTTATCATATAGAAAACAGAATAATGTAAAACTTTTTCTACTATTTTTAATTAAATTTTAAATGTTAAATTTTGCCAAAAAGTTAACAATTGACATTTTTTGTCTTGCACAAAAAACGTACATAAATATTAAAAAAAAAAGAAGGTTTTTGAAATAATTAATTTATTTATTTATTGTCTAACTAAGATTTAGGATGATTTTCTAAGAGAATATGCAAAAATATTATAATATAAGTACCTGAATTTCAAATAATTCCACTTATTCATATAGGTAACCAGATATTTCGCGTCGATCTAGAGTCTATATCGACACTGTTTACGTTTGCGTTTGATAAGAAGAAAACTATGGAAGACCAAACAGGCCAAAAAAACTTATTTTTCAGTGACGAAAGTTTCAATGTATTATTAAGCTGAGGCTGGCCAGTATCAGATGGGTGACCATTTGTATGAGTTTGGTTTTTAATGCGTATGTGTGTGGGGGCCAGGCTCCCCAAAATGGGGGGGGCAATTTAAAGCAGAATAAAAAAAAATTATTTCAACGCATTTGGTCCACCGTAGTCGAAAGGCGGCAAACGTTTTCAAACGGGATCGAAAAAAATGATGCTATTTTTAACACAAAGGGCACAATATTTATCGAATTTTTTTTTTTTTTTGTATCGATTATTCAAAGCATGCCCTGTTTAATAATGGTCATGCATTATTTGGCTCACTAAAAAAAAATTGTTAATTTATTCATCAAAAATTTTAAAATGGCTTTTTTCGTATAAATATTAAAAAAATTTTTTTTTTGTTTTGCTTAACTTAAATTAATTATTTTACTTAACATATTCACCGAATTTCACACTTCAAAACTCAAAAGCGGGATAATTAAACACAATCGAAGTTCTGATATTCAGACGTCAAAATAAGGTATGCAAACAATTTTTTTTTTTAATCTATAATTCTGTCCCTTACAACAACACAATATCTTGTGTTCAGTTTCAGATGATTATTTTAAGCATATTTGTTCCCACTTCAAAACAAGGGGAGGTTTTGTAAGCAAAAAAAAAAATATATATATAAATATCGTTTATGAAAAATAAGTACACTGTTATAAAGTTCATTCTTCTCCTAATAATCGCTGAAAATTTCGTATTGATCGGATAATTACCTGATTTTTGGTAGATTTTTAAAAAGACGGTCCGTCAAAAAGTACTGACCTGCCCCCCCCCCCAGTTTTGGCGGTGCCTATGATACTGTGTTTATTGTTTTTTTTTCGTTTTGTTTTGTTTTTTTTGCACGACGTGGTCTCTAGGTTCAAACTCTGCATGTAAATTTCTTTATTTTTTCATTAACCGCAAAGAATTTTATAAGACTTGAAAATTTACGTGTTTTTTTTTTTGTTATTTTTATTTTTGTTATTTATTTTTGCATGGTGTGGTCTGTAGGTTCAAACCCATACGTAAATTTCTTTATGTTTTTTTTTTTTTTTTTTCGTTAACTGGAAAAAAGTTTATATAAAATAATTTTATAAAATAAACAGTTGGTTCTCTAGAATGCAATGTAGAATAACATATATTTCGGACTAAGTTATTGCATGGAAGCATGTGAAGCTTCCTCTCGGGCGATTTCACGAATTTCGATGACAATAAAAATATAAGAGTATGAAATATTCATTGATCATCATTCAATCCTGGGCAACGTCAGGTCTCCTTGCTAGTATCGAATAAATTTCAGTTTCAGTCGAACCATGTTCTTTTGTAAAAGCATTTTTTAAAGTTTTCTAAAAATTGGGGGGGGGGGTTAGTCACAATATTCAGGCATAAAAATTTTATGAATTCGAGAGCAAAATGAATGGTCAATACCTAAAATGTAAGAACATTTTGACTCCTTCCTTCATTTAAAATTTGACCCAAATTCAAGAAATCAGACAATTTTGATTAAATTTTGGCGCTTCTTCACTATCAGAACGAAATTTCGGAAATCGTAAAACTGAATTTCACATGAAAACAATGGTATTCCTCATATTTTTAAGGTAACTATATCCAAAAAATTACGAAAATCGATGAGGTAGAAAATTATTTATTAAAGAAAATAGAAAATAGAATTTGAAGAAAACGATCGTATTTGCTTACGTAAGACACAGAAGTGTTCAAAAAGGAGATAATTTTCTTTACATTGAGGGGGGGTTGTGGCGGCCGTGTGTGAAATATTAAACGATAGTTTAAGTGGTAACGACTAAGGCTGGGGCGCTATACATTTTGGTTTCAATTTCAATTCTATCTGATGGCACTCAAGTCATACTCTTTTTTTTTTCCTTTTTACTTTAGAAATCACTATTATTTATTAGGTACAACATAATAACTTACTCGGATATGTACCCAAGACCACTCAGCTGAAATAAATATATCCCTTTTGTAGAACATATGAAGTACCGGCAGGTGAGAAAATTTTTCTAGCTCAATACAGGGAGGCCACTTTCTTTGCAGTAGATTTGTCAATATCTTCGATGCGATGTGTTTGCTCCAATTCACGTTATCTGTAAATATTAGACTGAGGAGTTTGAATACTGGACTCCTGAGTAAAGTGAGACCTATTGATGTACTTCTTTTAATACCACTCCCCATAGGATGTTGTAATTGTGTGGGATTCATCTAATTGGATTCTTCAGACTACTGGTCTCATCTTGAGTATCAGTTTTATAAAGTTTTGGTCGATGTAACCTTCAACCTTCTTCAGGTGTATCTTATTGAACTCAGAAATCTTTATGTTGAACTTAAAAATTTACATGGAATTTCCCGAGTAGTGCAAATAAGACTCAAGATGAGAACAGTAATCCGAATAATACAAATAAGTAGGAAAGTAAAAAAACGTGACAATGCAAATTGCAGATGTATACTACAAAATATTAATTTATTATAGCTATGTAAGAAATAAATATGCAAATTGCAGATGTATACTACAAAATATTAATTTATTATAGCTATGTAAGAAATAAATATGCAAATTGCAGATGTATACTACAAAATATTAATTTATTATAGCTGTGTAAGAAATAAATATGCAAATTGGCAATGCTTAAAGCTGCTTACAGATGCTTGCAGATTAATATATATTAGCGTTGGGACGATTATTCGGAATCGGAATTGGGAATTGGAAAAATTGACGAATTAGGAGGTATCGGAATCGGAAAAATTGCTGTCCATTTTCCAATACCGAAACGATTCTTTGGATTGTCTTTTTTTATTTGATTTTGGTTAAAACAAGATCTTCTATTGCTGGTAATAATGATAAAAATCTTCCATTGCTGGTAATAATGATAAAAATCTTCCATTGCTGGTAATAATGATAAAAATCTTCCATTGCTGGTAATAATGATAAAAATCTTCCATTGCTGGTAATAATGATAAAAATATTTATTAATTTGATAATACCACTAAAGCTAACATCTATAGCTCATCCTTCACAAGTGTTGGTTGGTTGTTTTTGTTTTACGGCATATCAACTTTTTTCAGGTTATTTAATGCCGAATCTAGTTATTTTTAGGAACGATTTTTAATGGAGTATATTTGTTTTTTAAGTCGGATTCTATTTAACCCATAGTTGGGACCCTAACAGGTACTACCACTTCGGGTCAGAGTGGACCTGGGAGCAATGGCAATTAAAGGGTGGCTCTACACTCCCCAAAGCCCGCAAGGTGGGGCCTCACCATCGGATATAGTTTTAGGTCATATCCCGGACCCCTTCACAAGTGTAATTTTACGTTTACGAAAATATCTGCATATTTAACTCTTTTTTGTTGTTGTTTTTACGGAAATCGGGGAAAATAACAACTATATAGCTAAATATTTAGAGATTTATAAAGAATCAGAATCGGTAATTGTATTGGAATCGGGAATTTAGTACGGAAGCGGTAATTGTATCGGAAGCGGGGAAAATATTGGAATCGGCCTATCACTATTATATATAAAATATTTCCAACTTCTATGCCATATTCTTTAGATTCTTCAGAATACTGTTCTCATCTTGAGTGTCATTTTCACAACGTTTCGGTCAGTGTAACCTCCGACCTTCTTCAGGTGTATCTTGTCAAGCTCAGGAATGTTTCTGTTGAACTTGAGATTCTACACAGAATTTTCCTGAGTTGTGCAAATAACACTCAAGATGAGAACAGTAGTCCAAATAATCCAAATAATCAATCCTCATTTCCAAAGTTTATAAACAGGATTTATCTCATGTCATAGAAAAATGGAGATAAAATAAATAACTCTGTTTTGATTATTTAATGTTGTATTAGGTTGGTGCGAAAAATAATGTTTTTTGGCATGAAGTCGAACATTAAAAGAACGACATTATTTTTGCACCAACCTAATATTAAGAAATATTTGTATTTCAGGTTTCAACATAGTAAAAAATGCCCAAGAAGAAAAAGAAACGAGATAAGGGCGGAGATGGCATGACGTTGGCTCAGAGGATTGAGGCGATGAAAAAAGAGAAAGAAGAGTCCGCAATGAAACAGGTATTTGACTGACTTTTACAGATTTTGTAACGGACTGGTGGATATAATTCCACAATTTCCTTTACTAATTTGCAAAGCAATAATTATCTTTTGTAGAATGCAGGGGACGAATTTTCACCACATGAACAAATATGGCCAGAGCGTGTCCTGTAACGTTGTCTGTGGCATCTGGTTGTTTGTTGCAAGAGTTATAGCATGATGTCTCTCATCACAGCAGTAATGTGTTGCAGTCGACATCATACATGTAACGTTACACACGTTTTAACATATAGACACCATCGCAAGGTATCAAAGAGAAGCAAACGGGAAGAATTCGACTCACTTCATTTCCAATTGAAACAACAGACATTTATTTACAGGTACTTTCCAAAATAACGCCTTGTCTCTTGTTCAAAAGTCTTCTCGTATTCCGATGTGCTTAACAAGAAACTGCCGTGTTAAACATGTGGTACTCCGTCCCTGTCCAGCCATGTTTAGCATGCATCTTTTCCTATCACTCTTGGACCACCTGTGCAACACATCTATCTTTGTCCTTCTCTAACGTGATCATCGGTCTGCACACATGACTGCCATGAATAGATAGAAGTTCTAAGCAATTGTATTTTTCGGTCGCCCGCACTGAAATTCGAACCTTCAACCTTCAGGAGAATATCACTTTTACAATTGATTTTTCCAATTATTCTAACCACTGTGACATGGGTCCTTGTAGAAAAATACAATTACGGATTATTTAGGACTTTATCCAGTCATGGCTGACAGAACGAGAGCATGCTACTCCCATGAAGTAAATAAAGGGTTTTGTTCAAAATTCCATCTAAATTCCTGAGTCCAACAGAAATATTCCTGAGTTCGAAAAGATACACCTGAAGAAGGTTGGAGGTTACATCGACCGAAACATTGTGAAAATGACACTCAAGATGAGAATAGTAGTCCGAAGAATTCAAGTAATACGAATAATCAATCCCCATCTAAAAAATTCAGAAAAGTTTATATGCGGTATTTAAAAATCTTATGCTTTATCATAAAATTGAATAAACATAAACAGTTTTGATGTTAAATGTTAATGTAGAAATGAGACTCACTTCTATATATTAGTATTATGTAATAAAAACGTCACACAAAAGGAAAAAAAAAAGCAACCTTTTTCACAACAACAATGGAAGGATTTCTTGTTTGGCATGGGTGGAGGAAAGTTAGGCAGTGTTCAAGTGAAGGAAGGAAACATAGAAAGTTTTTCCGGCTGTCGAAGGTCTGTCAGCAGTTATCTTCAGGCGAAGATAGTCTATGTTTGAGTGAACGGTAACAGGAAAGAAAGAAGGGGTGGGACGTGTTTCCTTGTTACTTCCAGAGTTCTCTCTGCTAATCAATCGGCATTACAATATGTTAAGTTGTATAATAGAATCAAATATATACGGCAGGGCTCTACGAACAAATTTATCTATAGTTGACCTTTGACAACTAAATATTTTTGTTTACTAGCCAAAACCGCATGACTTTTAGAATATGACATTTTCGTTCTGTTACGAATATGTATATCATAAAGATGTTTCTGTGTGTGTGTGTGTGTGTGTGTGTGTGCGTGCGTGTTTTTGATAAGTGTAATTCTAAATATGCAACAAATTTTATGTTGATACTTGAAAGTATAAACATTCTAATTTTTTAAGATGTTTTTTTTAAACAGCCTTCGTTAAAAAAAAGAGTATATTGTTCTATTAAACTTTTATTGTTTAAACAATATAACTTTGTTCGTTTTATTAAAAAAAATGTTGAAAAGATATTTTTCACTCAGTAATGAGTGAGCTTTGTCAGTGAAAGAAATACAATCGCCAAAAGATAAGCATTTCATTATTTCTAATCGCCACTTTGAAAAATCACTCGCAAATGTAGAGTTCACTGGCAATGTAGAGTCCTGTATGGCATAATCACGTTGACGCACCAGTTTCTGTCAAAGTTAAGCAATGTCGAACTTGCTCAGTACTAAACTTTAGGAATTCTATGTGCGGTATGTACTCTCTGCTTATTCCGGCATTTTTTCCAGTCGTCCTGGACTTCTTCTTGCCACTAAATCAGTGCCGATTCAGGAGAGGTGTGGTTAGGTTGGTTGGTTGTTTTACGGCATATCAACCCTTTTTGGGTTATTTAATGCCGAATCCAAAGATTTTGAAGAAAATTTTTTATAATAGAATATATTTGTTGTTTTCACGTCGGTTTCTATTCAACCCATAGTTGGGACCACTCCGAGTCAGAGTGGACCTGGGAGCAATGGTAATTAAAGGGTGGCTCCACATTCCCCAAAGCCCACAAGCTGGGCCCCTCACCACTGGATATAGTTTAAGGTCATATCCAGGACCCCCATTGAGGGACTTTTACCCTCTGCAGGGGGGCAGTCGGCATATTCTAATGCCCCACCGACAGGGCCAGAGGTGTGGTTAGGGATTATGCAATCCTTTCCTCACAATTACACGTGCAACTACCCTTACCAGAGGTATCCATTGTCTTGCGAGCCTGAACAGAGGCATCCAGAATCAAATAATCGTATTGTACTCCTTTTGACATAAATACTCCTAACAAACCCAAAAAAGCAGCAAAATCCCACCCCTACACAATAGAGATCCCCTGATGCTATAAAGCCTTCTACTCTAATAGTTTATTTTCTAGGACTGCTAGACTTTAGAATTCTCTTCTGGGTTCCAGCTTCCCTGACTGTACGGACATGCAGAAGTTCAAGTGTAATGTAAACAGACATCTTGCCGCTCAACTCCCTATATAGTATTCCTGCAAATTATGTGCCATATAGTAGCCCTCTATATCAAAGTGGCACTGTGCCTTGTTTGGGGTGAAAATGCAATTAAAAAAAGTGGTTTTGATGTTAATATAGTAAGGATAATTGACAAAAAAAAACGTTTGCATTTATTCATTTAGATATAAATTCTTTTTTTTTTGTTTTAGTCCCCCGACAAAAGGAGGGTGGACCTGTAAATTCACCCTTGTCCGTTCGTCCATTTGTCTGTCTGCACTTTTCTCAAGAACTATGCCTTGAAATTTTTTCAAATTTAATACAAACATTAAACATGATATGAGTAAAAAAGTAACAGAATGGATTTTCTGGGAAAAATCAGTTGTTCCCCTAGGGATACCTTTCGGGTTAAAATGACTAAAATTGACACTTTTGTGCTTATTAAAAAAATAAAAAAAATGATGCCTTGGATTTTTATAAAACTTTCTAAAAAGTTGTAACTAACAGATTTCTATATAATTTTGTTTGTCTATACTTCGTGATAACTCTTGGGTGTGCCCCAGGGGCTCTTTTAGGACTCCATTTTTGGGACTATTTTACCATATTTGTCCAAAATTTTCTGTGTATGTCCATTTAGCAGTTTTGCATGTTGCTGAACTCAAATTTAAATATGTTAAGGCCTTGGGGACTTTTGGGGCTAAATGGGTTGGGGGGGGGGGCAAATGATGGACTTAGTCATTTCTTTTTTTGCATGGTGCAGAACTCAAATTTACATATATTAAGGACTAAAACTGCACTGTTTGTTTATTTTCACCAGGGTTTGACGCCCCCATGGGGACTTTGGGGGCTAAATGGGGTTGGGGAGGAGCAAATGCTGAACTTAGTCATTTTTTTATGCCTCGTTCACTGTGCATTCACGGGAAACCATGTATGCTTCACTTGTTTTTTTCTTCTTTTTAATTGAAATGTAAAAGGCAACAGCCGAGGAAGCACCTCCACCTGCTGAAGAGACTAGGCTTGAAGAACAACCTCAAGAAATCATAAACGAAGTGAACCCTCAAGAAGATGTAGAAACCCAAAGAATCGAATACATTGACGAACAAAAAGGAGCATCTGATGCCAACTTAAGGTTTGTAATAAACAAAATCCGTTATAAGATCTTTATGGAAGTGAAACTTCTGTACCCTCTTTTTTAGCAGAGGTGGGGATACATATGATCCATTTCAGAATAGTTGCATCCATATTTCCCCTGAACGCTTATCAAATTGTTTAAAAAGTAATCTAATGTTTGTACATTTGAACTAAATTTGAACATATATCTGACGAATGGAAATTTTCCGAAATATTATACAACACGAACTTCCTTTTGACCATGGTAACGCAAGTAAAAACACATTGCAAGTATAAAATATAAGAAATAAAAACTTATATATATTGTATTAATGAAGGTGAATCTGCATGATCTATTATATATTACAATATATTATACTGCACTTGTGCTCCCAATCAATTTGATAATCAGCCCTTCACTGTAGAGATCCCCATATTCTAATAGTTTCTTCACTCAAACTGCTCACTTTTGGAATTCCCACACTGTTTCCTATTTCCTTGACTGTACTAATATGCAAAAATTTAAATGTAATGTGAAAAAACATCATGTTGCACAATTCATCACTTAGGATGTCCCTGTATATCTGGTCGCTAATTTACAGTAGCTCTTAACATCTCAGTAGCAATCTGCTTTGTTTGGAGTGAATTTAAATTTTAAAAAAAGTCAAGGGATTGAATATCAGATTTCAGAGTCAAAGATAACTTTGTGATTATCACTTCTTCCACTGATGATTGCATAAGCATGGAACTTTAGTGTCTGTAAGTAAAAATAATTAATATTTATTTATAAAAAATATCATTATAAGCCTTTATTTCTGTGTGTGTGTGTTTTTGTGTGCATGTTCTCAATGGACTCCAAAATGGCTGGGCCAATTTTTTTTTTTTATTTCTTACAAATGTACTTTATGTGCCTGGGAGTGTTCGTAGATAGGTTTTGTATCGGAATGCATACAATAAGTATCAAAAGTCGATAATTGAAGAAATCCTATTAAAGAAAGAACAGTCCAATTTTGACCAAAGTTAACAGCCTAACATCACAAGTTTATTTGAGAAGCTTTATCACTACACAAGCAGAAGGGACCGGCATATAAAATCAACAGTAAGTTCATTGGTAAAACAAGGCACATTTGAAATGAATGTTTTTGCTTAGAGCACAATTGAACCATTGTACTTGACTTTTGTATTTTAAACTTTAATTCAAGTAATTATATAAAAATAATTTTATAAAATAAACCGTAGGTTCTCTACAGTGTAATTTAGACTACAATGAATTGTGGATAAGTCACTGTGGGAGGCACGTGAGCTTCCTCCCAGTGCATCAGGTTCTCAACTAGAGCAGGTAATTTGATTGATGAATAGGCAATTTCACCAATTTCAGCATCACTGCCTCGGCATAAAGTCGAATTCTTATTTCACTTTCCAGTAGCCACCAGATCCTATTGGATCTGCCAGTTTATTGAAATATTCATTAACATGCTGATATTATGCTGATGCCGTGATCTCAAGCTAGTGCCACCAGGGTTAACGTTGAAACTACCGGTCAGCTCCAGGAGAATACAAAGGATTGCAAAACGAGTAGGTCATGAGCTCATTTGAGACAGAATCCATAACAGCCAATGAAATAAACATCAATTTTTTTTACATAGGAATCACCACTTATCAAGGCCCAGAGGCCACTCGAGGATAAGGGTTAATGGGTATACATTAGTCAATGTGATTACAGCGTAGTAAACATAAGTAGTGGGAATTTTATAAATTGGATTACTTAGGGGGATGGTTCATCAAGAATTTGTTTACGTTGGACTTGAAGACAAGCAGATTGTGGTCAGCTGGAAAGCAGGCAATCGGAAGAGAGTTCCACAGGCGTCCAGTTCTAAGAAAGAAGCTTTGTTGATGGAATCTACATTTAGGTTTAGACCGAAATCTCAAACGACCTCACCCCCTTCCTGGAAAGTATATCATGTTATTATTACAAAACCCGCATCCAAGAATACCTGGACATATCATATAAGAGAAAGAATTTAAAGAGGTTAAATCTAAAAAAATAAATAAATAAATTTGGAAAATCTGAAAGCTAAGGACATGAGACTCCATGTTCACTATTCACCAATAAGAGTCGTCAACAAAAATAAACGTCAGCTAACTTCTTTTTTTTTTTTACACGGTGGTCACCACTTGTCAAGCCACTCAGGGATAAGGGTTATTGCAAGTACAGTACATTAGTGTGGAGATTTAATGAAGTGTTTACTTAAGAGGGCGGTTCATTAGGAATTTGTTAACGTTGGACTTAAAGACATCCAAGTTGTAATCAGGTGGAAAGTAGGCAGACGGAACAGAGTTCCACAGGCGTGCAGTTCTAAGAAAGAAGCTTTGTTCATGGAATCTACGTTTTGATTTAGGCACAGATAAAGAGTGGGGGAAATTTTTCACAGTGGATTCAGCTAGACAGGTGTTTTTCGTGAAGGATTGGCAAGGGGGGACCAGAGATTGGAGTTCAGACGAGCACCTGCCATGGAAATAACGATAAAACAAGGATAGGCTCGCAACGTCTCTTCTGTGGGAGAGAGGTTGCAGGGTAGAGAAAAGGGCATCCCCCACTAAGCCACGAAGTCTTAGAGGAATCAGTACTAAACAAAGGTTTCAACTTCAGCACACCCATCAAGCAGATTCTATACTTAGATCCGATAGCTCTAATAGAGGAGGCAGCCTTGAATAAACCTAAGGCACAAGGAGATGAATTAAGGGGGAAAGTGAGAGAAGTAATCGAGAATTCAAAGCCTCAAAAACTGAACCTCTCAAAGGAAGAAGTATTGGTTGGTTCGTTGGTTGTTTTTGTTTTACGGCATATCAACCCTTTTCAGGTTATTTAATGCCGAATCCAAAGATTTTGAAGAACAATTTTTTAATAGAGTATATTTGTTTTTTTCAAGTCAGTTTCTATGTAGCCTATAGTTGGGACCCTAACAGGTACTACCACTCCGTGTCAGAGTGGACCTGGGAGCAATGGCAATTAAAGGGTGGCTCTACATTCCCCAAAGCTCGCAAACTGGGGTCTCACTATCAGATATAGTTTAAGGTTATATCCAGGACTGTAAGAAGTATTGGCTATCAAGCCACTATGAAGTGATCATATCATACTACTATTAGCATGCAAAGGCAATGCTACAGTGTTAATGGATAGAGAATAATATTCCAAGAAATTGGCAGATCTAATAGGATTTGGTGGCTACTGTAAAGTGAAAATGTTCACCAATTTCAATGACGACGACGATGCTTCAGTTCAATCTCGAAAGACAAAGAATACCCCCTGTAGGGGCAGTTGCGCATGTAACTGTGTGGCAGAGATTGCGCCATCTCTAACCACACCTCTCCTGAATCGGCACTGTTTGAGTCCAGTGGCATGGAGAAGTCCACGACGACTGGAAACAATGCCGAGATAAGCAGAGAGCACATACAGCACCTGGAAGTCCTAAATGGTCACCCATTTAGTACTGACCAGATTCAACGTTGCTTAACTTCGGTGATCCAGCGGGAACCAGTGTGTCAACGTGATTATGCCGCAATTTCAACGACAATAAAAGTATTGAAAGTGTGGAACTACAACTATATAGTTTAATATTTAGAGATTTATAAAGAATTGGAACCGGAATCGGTAATTGTATCATAATCGGGAAAAATATTGGAATCGTCTCATCACTAATATATATATATATATACAGTGATGATCATATTTATTGGCACGGTAAAATAAAAGTTAAATTTTGTCTAATAAATTCTAAAAAAGGGATTAAATTAAAGAAAATAACAAAGTATATTATGTATTTTTAACTGGCCTTTCCGATGCAGCAATCGGATTTTAGAAAAAATAAATAACAAAGGAACAACAAACATAATTGCAAAAAACCCTTGTTCAAAATTATTGGCACGGCTTTGTTTTTCTTTTAGTATCAGTATAATATCAATCAATTTCCGGTTTACGTGCTTTCTGAACTTTTTTATAGCCATATTATGCTTGTTTAACGCTAATTCAGTGAATAATTTTTTTCAGATAATTTTTAGATAGCGATTTATTTAAACTATTATAAGTGACTAAATTATAATTTTCAATCGCCATGGTTAAAACTAAGGAACACAGCGAAGACGTCAGGAAGCTTGTTGTAGCATGCCATACCAATGGGGAGGGCTATGATAAGATTTCAAAGAAGCTAAACCTTCCCAAATCCACTGTTAGAGCCATAATAAACAAGTTCAAATCGCAAGGCCACGTTATGAGTTTAGAGGGTAGAGGGAGAAAAAGGATTCTTTCCCCAAGAGATGAACGGAAAATTGTTCAACAAGTAAAACAAAACCCAAGGATCTCTGTTGGGGAGATTGTTGATGAACAGAGCACCTCTGGAGTGAATGTATCTCGACATACAGTTGGTAGAGTTTTGAAGAGAGCTGGTTTAAAAACATGTCGTCCGAGAAAGACTCCCTTATTGAAGCCTATGCACCTGAAAGCAAGGCTAGCCTTTGCAAAACGTCATATTGATAAAGATGTTGCATTCTGGAAACGTGTTCTATGGACTGACGAAACGAAAATAGAGTTATTTGGCCATAATAAAGTGTCTTATATTTACAGAAAATCTGGCGAAGCTTTCCTGCCTAAGAACACCATACCCACAGTGAAGCACGGTGGAGGCAGTTTGATGTTTTGGGGATCCTTTGCTGCCTCTGGACCAGGGCGACTTGTTAAGGTCACAGGTAGCATAAAAAAGGAAGATTATGTTAAAATATTGGATGAAAACCTGAAAGATTCTGCTAAAGAGCTCTCACTTGGTCGTCGTTGGTGGTTCATGCAAGATAATGACCCAAAGCATTCGGCTAAACTGACTAAGAAATGGCTTGAGGACAATCATATTAATGTTTTGGAGTGGCCATCACAAAGCCCAGACCTTAATCCAATTGAAAATTTATGGAGAACATTAAAATTGAGGGTAATGCAAAGGAAGCCTAAGAATCTTATTCAATTGGAGGATTATTGTCAGAAAGAGTGGGCTAAAATTACTACTGAAGAGTGCAACAACTTGGTTGTAAACTATGAAAAGCGACTGAGGAAGGTAATCAAGGCCAAAGGCTATACAATTGATTATTAAATAAATCGTGCCAATAATTTTGAACAAGGGTTTTTTGCAATTATGTTTGTTGTTCCTTTGTTATTTATTTTTTCTAAAATCCGATTGCTGCACCGGAAAGGCCAGTTAAAAATACATAATATACTTTGTTATTTTCTTTAATTTAATCCCTTTTTTAGAATTTATTAGACAAAATTTAACTTTTATTTTACCGTGCCAATAAATATGATCATCACTGTATATATATATATATTTTTTTTTTCTTCCTTTGAAGATTGTAATGCTGGGTATGGGGCAGCTAAACCACCTGCCAACATTGCCCCGTGTGTGTGTGTGTGTGTGTGTGTGTGTGTGTGTGTGTGTGTGTGTGTGTGTGTGTGTGTGTGTGTGTGTGTGTGTGTGTGTGTCTATTAAAGCAAGGAATAAGAACATTTCTTTTAGAAAATTAAAAATAAAATCTACTGAGCCGGATTTTGTTTACACTCTGTAGAGTAAATATCGTGAAAGGGAGATTACTGTTGAAAAAATAAAATATCGTAATGAGATGAAGACCAGTGACACATTTAAACCAAAAGGAGGTGAGTCCCAAATTGATCACGTTAAGCTCAAGAAGCTATTCCTGTTGCTTCCATAAGGAGGGTTTTAATAACTTAATATAAATCGTTTTCAAGACTTTAAGATGGAGTGTGATATGATACAGAATCTGTCACTGGTGTAAGCCAACACGCAGTCAGCACTATTTATAAGGTGTTCAGTAATAGCTGACCCAGCTGTGTTAAGTAAGCAATTTAAATCGCTTAGTCCAGGCATGTCCAACTCAAAGCAACTTAGGGCCACAGGAATCAGTTTGTGTTGGCATGAGGGCTGCACCCCTGCAATATTAATCAAAGTCGTTAAATAAAAATCATTGCTGAATATGTTTTTTTTACCGGTAATTTAGAAACATGCAATAGTTTGGTCATATTCAAGAATGCAAGTTAAAAGTACTTGTAGTTTAACAAAGGGAGAGAGAGAGAGAGAGAGAGAGAGAGAGAGAGAGAGAGAGAGAGAGAGAGAGAGAGAGAGAAATAAAAAGGAAGAAACCGAGTTATGTGTTCATCAACGTTTCATCTTTATTTTGAAACTTTCTCTGGATGAATAAGATTAAGAAAACAAAAACACCAGTACAAATATTTGAAAATGTTTCATGTGCAAATTGTGACGCTGTTCTATTTCAGAAATGGATAAAGACAAGTTAAAAGTACTTGTAGTTTAACAAAAGGAAATTAGCATGACATATAAATCTTTTCTTTATTTCGATATAACAAAAATTTAAAAAGCAAATACATAGCCAACATGTATTTGAATGCAACAAATGCAACGCACATAAATTATAATTCAAAACGAACATTTATTATCAAGTACTCAAGCATGTTTCGTGTTTTGTCCTGAGGTTTGACACCTCTTGTTCTTGACAACCTTTGGTACGTCTGGCTCAAGTTTCTGTGTATTTCCGAGCTTTACAAGAGAAGATAAGTGTTTGTCAGTCAACCTAGTTCTCTGAAAAGTCTTTATTAAATTTCATGAAGGATAATAATTGTTCGCACAAATAGGTGGAACCAAACATTACCACAATCCGTGTGACAAACTGTCTGAAATTTATAAATTTTTTCAGAAGGTATGAAAAGATATCAGGTATTCCCACTTCAAAATACTTTGCTCTGAGTAAAGAATCTGACTGCATCAAAGTAAACGGTGCTGTGAATAATGCAAACTCTTGCTCAAAATATGAGAAATCACGAAAACTTTTTTGAAACTCCTTTAACAATAATTCCAGGTGACTATCATATTTGGCAAAGCTTAGTATTAGTACTATTTTTTAGCTCTTTGCACGTACGAAAATGAATTAAATTTTCATTTGAGACTTGTGACTCCATAATCTCAACTTTGTAATGAAGCGTTTGACGTCATCATACAACTGAGTGATGAGCTTGTTTTTACCTTGTAATTTCAAATTGAGATCGTTTAATTTTGCTGTAATGTCTAATGGAGCCAACTTTCATCTTTCATTTCATCTGTGTTTCCACCTTTCATCTCCAAAAAAGTGATTATTTCTTGCCTTAACAAATAAAATCTTTATATAACTATTATATATTTCAACACTTTGTGACCTGACAACCAGCGTACATCTGTGTAGAATGGAACATTGGTGAACTGATTATCCATATCTTCTAACAACTGGTTGAATTGACGGTGGTTGAGAGAACGACCTCTGATGTAGTTCACTGTCTTTATGACTAAACTAAGCACATGATCCAATTTTTAAATTTTTGAACACAAATTTTGTTGATGAATAATACAGTAGAAATGTGGAAATGATAAATCTGGATGCAAATTCTTTATTTTTGCTTGTAACTTGGCAGCAACAGCATTATGTCTGCCAACCATATTCGCTGCACCATCAGTAGACAAGCATACAAGCTTGCTTAATGTTAATTTTATTTTATTTCGGACTACTAGTCTCATCTTATCTTTTTTATTTGGTGCACAACGTTTCGGCCAACTTCCTCTCGGGGCCCGTGGCGCAGTTGATAGAGACGTTGAATCTCTACGGTTCCAGATAAACATTGTCTGAAGATAGCGGTTTCAATCCCACCCAAAGCGTGCCAGAGGTAATTGGTCAAAAATGTGGTGAGACGACAACAACTACGGATGACAGTGATGGCTGAGAATGCAGTTAGGAGATTCGAAGTTCCTATCCGTCGCGGTTACCACCTGACGAAGGCCAGAGGAAGTTGGCCGAAACGTTGTGCACCAAATAAAAAAGATAAGATGAGACTAGTAGTCCGAAATAAAATAAAATTAACATACAATGCTCATCTAAAAAATAAAAAATTCCAATAAGGAATAATATATATATAAGCTTGCTTAAATCTAAATCATATTCATGCAGAATCCGTTCAACGTTCTCAAAGATGTCCTGGCTTGTTGTAGTGTCATGCATAGGGATTAGTGCAATCAGTTCTTCATAAATGTTGAATTTATTGTCACAGACCCTGATGAAGACCGCAAGCTGTGCTATCCCAGTGATATCGACAGTCTCATCAATTGTAATTGAAAACTGTACAATTCAAATCACTTGACATTTCATCAATCCATTCAGCAATAGTGTTCTTGGCGAGGGAAATATTTTTGAACAAGTGTGCTTTTTCTGGACACACAACTTCGGTCGTTTTTATAAGGCATTGTTTCACAAAATCTCTTTCGGTGTATGATTTCCCATAAATCGCTATCCGCTATCAATCGACTGAGTTCATAGCTTGCAGTAACGGAAGCAACATTTACTTTCTGACTTTTTGTACAAAAGGTCTGTTGCTGTGTCAAGTTAACCACCAATTCTTTGAGCATTGAAACGCGCATGGGGGCCTTCATATTTATTATAAGACAGATGATTCGTTTCATAATGTCTTTGCAGGTTATACGCCTTTGGCATAGAAACATGATTATTGCAAATTAAACAATGTATATTTCTATTCACTTCTGTGCAAAAATACTGTAGTTCCCATTTTCTTGAAACAATCGCCCTTCATTTACCTTTCTTTTTTTTCTTAGTCGCAGAAGCACTAGCCATTTTAAAAACGATGTGAAATCTGGAAAATTAAAAAGTCAAAATAAAATCAAACACAACAAAAAATTTAAAATATCAATAAAAGCAGTTATCACAAAGGAACCTGACCCCTGCACAGTATTACCCAATACATATTTTTAGTTATCAAAGTCAATTTTAATAAAAAGTACACAATAGTAAAAAGAAATATAGATATAGGGCCTACACGACAGGAAACGTAAAAGTAGATAAAATAAATACAGAATAAGAGGTGTGTTCGAAGAATAGTTAAAATTGCTTATCTATCATTGCTTTGGGAAAGTTATTCTTTACATTGAAACCATCAATCAAAGGCTTAGAACGTCATGGACACATTTTTTTGATTTATCACTTTATGAAGACAATTTGCTTATCGATAGGTTTATTGAGAATAGAAGAAGGTAAAAACTGAAAAGGAAAGAAAAAAGAGAAATACAGTTATAGTGTGACAAGTGGGTAAGAGAGAGAAGCGGGAAAAGCTTAAAAGTCCAAGACAATGAAAATGTGAGTCCAAATAACGATGTGAAGAAATTGAAAGTCAATAAATTCTGTAAAAAAAAAAAAAAAGAAAAAAAATGTATTTGCTTCTTTGACGGTCCACTGAAGCTAATTTACCGGTGATAAAGCAAAAAGCTTGTCCCTTCGAAAAATTGAATTTTCTGCTGGTTGTGGGTTTTGTAAAATTACGTTTTGTCAATTTTCACTAGTGCGAGGCGAAAAAAAATCTAACAAAACCAATGTAATGAAATAACTTTTTATTAACTTTATAAGAACGAATTTAAAATTTAAAAACAAAACGAAATAATTAAAACTAAGACAAATGTAACGAATTAAAAATATAAAAACAATTAGAATTTTTAATTTTAAAAGAAAAAATAATTTTGTGGATAGAATTGCTTTCGTTACTGTCATTGTTGCTGTTATTTCTCTGATTAATACCTAAAAAATATTTATTAATGAAAAATAAAATAAATTCAACTTTGTGAGCAGAAACCATTTATAATTTTAATTGCAACAAAACTTAATTTTACAAAACCCACAAGCAGCAAAAAATTTAATTTTTCGAAGGGACAAGTTTTTGTCTTATCACCGGTAATTTAGCTTTAGTGGGCCCTCAGAGAAACAAATACCAAAAAAAGAAAGAAAAGAAGGACTTACAGCGTCGGTGCAGAATGTCGAAGTGGGAGTGAAAAAAGATAACCTACCGCTGGGGCAGCATGTTGGCGTGATGGAGAAAAGGAAGTGAATGACCCCACCGGAAGTCTGTGTAGGGCTAAGAAAGGTACCCTGTGTAAGAAAGGGAAACTAATGGAAGTAATAAGAATTTGTGACAGTTGTGTTTGTGACGTTGTAAGCGTTCGATATGTGGGTTCAGTATCAAAAAAGACTTTCCTAAAGCGAGGATAGATAAGAAATTTTAACTACTTTTTGAACTCCCCTATTATTTTGATTTTTTCGTTTTTCTCCTTGATTTTTCCAGGTTGCTTAAAATTGTCTGTGGGCCGCAATACTGCTTCTTACGGGCTGCATGCAGCTCACGGGCTGCATATTTGACATGCCTGGCTTAGTTAATCCTGGTGTATTACAGGAGGGGTAATGTGTTGTTTGATTCTGGATTCAAATTTTTGCACCGTCCTACCCACATATTGGGCATCACACAGACATCTTAATCTATACATTATATTACTAATATGGCGGGATGGGAGAACATCCTTGTGCATGGATTTTTATAAGGGTCAAGTAGAAAACACAATTCTACGGTTCGAAGCCTGATAACAGTGACGTACAGCTGTGGAAATTTAGTTAGCAAATTTCCCACAAACATTACTTAACTAAATTTAGTTAGCAAATTTCACACAAACATTACTTAACTAAATTTAGTTAGCAAATTTTACATAAACATTACTTAACTAAATTTAGTTAGCAAATTGTACACAAACATTACCTAACTAAATTTAGTTAGTAAATTTCACACAAACATTACTTAACTAAGTTTAGTTAGCAAATTTTACACAAACATTACTTAACTAAATTTAGTTAGGAAATTTCACACAAACATTACTTAACTAAATTTAGTTAGCAAATTTCACACAAACATTACTTAACTAAATTTAGTTAGCAAATTTCACACAAACATTACTTAACTAAATTTAGTTAGCAAATTTTACACAAACATTACTTAACTAAATTTAGTTAGCAAATTTTACATAAACATTACTTAACTAAATTTAGTTAGCAAATTGTACACAAACATTACCTAACTAAATTTAGTTAGTAAATTTCACACAAACATTACTTAACTAAGTTTAGTTAGCAAATTTCACATAAACATTACTTAACTAAAGTACATCACACATTTTTGAGGACCGATAAAGAGTTTGACTTATGAAAATTGGTGATCTTGACGCTGATATTTGAACTCTCAATAACTATAGGGTAACCATTATCCATAATAACCTCTTTGGTAAACTGAATCTCCACATCAATCAGGGATTCAGAGTTAATCATCAAAGCAGAATGAATCAAGCATTTAATGAAATTTATTTTCCTTTGCTTGAGACAAAAAGAATCCCAACAACAGTATAAGCCAATAAATTTTGGTTTTAAAGATTTTTTTTTATTAGGCTAGTTGCTTCTACCATGACATAATCATTCTTAAGGCCATGAAATTATGCTATCTTTTTACGTTGAGCTCTGTTGAGGTGATAGTCATTCTGAACGGTTTCATCAATAATGAGAATAGTTCTTTTCAAGTTTTTTGCTACATGCACATGTGTGTGTGTATGTGTGTGTGTGTGTGTGTGTGTGTGTGTGTGTGTGTGTGTGTGTGTGTGTGTGTGTGTGTGTGTGTGTGTGTGTGTAAATTCAACTGTTTTTTATTAGGATTTCTTCATCAATCTGTTTTTGCTTTATATACCGACCTCCTCTCGTTCACAATAACACAACATATTCAACATTAAAACAACGAATGTGATCTACTTATGACAAAGAAAATGTCATTGGTGAAAGTCGGCACACATGTGGCACTATTTATAAGGTGTTGCACAAGAGCTGACCCGGATGTGCTTACAAAAGTGGAAAAAAAGTGACTGGTTATTTGCTTCTTTCTTTTCACCACCAATGCCCTGATCTTCACTTTCCTCAAATTGAAATAAATGGCTCTCTTTTTGAAAAAAAATCACCCTGCTTTGATAAGCTCCTAAGACTGACTTTTACGCCAGATCTAAAATAGGAGATTTACATCAAATCTGTTGCTAAGGTTGCTGGAAAAATTGCTGGATCTTTCTCCCGCTTGCGAAAGAATCTCATTCTTGATGCAATATTTGACTTATATAAAAGTCAAATATGTCATAAGATGGAGTACTGTTACCACACGCTGTTCAGAGTTCCCTTTCCTATGTTGAGAGAGTACAAAACCGACTTCAAAATTTAGTAGGGGATGATTTCTTCTCCACCCTACAGCCTCTTTCTCACAGAAAAGACGTTACTAGTCTTTCTGTCATTAGTCTATCATTATTTTCATGGTAGATTCTCGACTGAACTTCAATCTATGGTTCCTCCCTATAAAACATTTACAGCAAGAACTCGTCTAGCTACAACAACTGTAAAGTAAATGATTTTCGTTTCTCCCTCTGTGAACCAACATGGCACAATCATTTTGGAGAAGGGGCTCTGTGGAGGACAGGATGGCCTATTTATGTAATTGGAATCCCATCCTCCATGTTAAATGAAATGAGTGGTAACGTGATTGAGAAGCAAAGGGTCGCATAATGATGATGAAAACATACTGATATATATTAGTGAAAGAATGCAGATTTATTTACATAATTATTAACATGAGAAATTATAAGGATATAGATAGTAAGAATAAAAGTTCGTTTAGAAAAGAGTAACGTTACTTGCGGTTAGTCAGGAGAGTTGGTTGGCATGACCATGCCAGCAAGGAGTGCACTCTGTCACATTTTGACGTGTCGAGAGTTCAGTGGAAAAGAGGGAGAGATATAAGAAAAAGGAAGTGACGTGGCTGTGTTGCTCTCCAGTTACCAGAGTTAAAGGGCGACAATCGAGTTAGCCTGGGAGTTTCAATTCCCACAGCTCCACTAGAAGAGTCTCTAAAAACGTTAAAATATTCTAATTTTATGATAATGTGAATATAAATGTTTATGAAGATTCCAAAGAGAAAAAATGTAAATAAGGTTTTGTTTTTTTGTTTTATGTTTTTATTTTTCTGGTTTATTTTTTTATTTAATTTCAAGTAATTTGTATTTTTTGATAAATGTAAATAATGTTTTTGTTTTTGTTTTTGTTTTTTATGTTTTTATTTTTCTGGTTTATTTTCCATTTAATTTCAATTAATTTGTATTTTTTGATAAATGTAAATAATGTTTTTTTTTGTTTTTGTTTTATGTTTTTATTTTTATGGTTTATTTTTCATTTAATTTCAATTAATTTGTATTTTTTGATAAATGTAAATAATGTTTTTTTTGTTTTTGTTTTATGTTTTTATTTTTCTGGTTTATTTTCCATTTAATTTCAATTAATTTGTATTTTTTGATAAATGTAAATAGTGTTTTTGTTTTTTGTGTTTTTGTTTTTTATTTTTCTGGTTTATTTTTTATTTAATTTCAATTAATTTGTATTTTTTGAAAAATGTAAATAATGTTTTTTTTTTGTTTTTTGTTTTATGTTTTTTTCTGGTTTATTTTAATTTAATTTCAATTAATTTGTATTTTTTGATAAATGTAAAAAATGGTTTTGTTTTTTGTTTTATGTTTTTTTTCTGGTTTATTTTAATTTAATTTCAATTAATTTGTATTTTTTGATAAATGTAAATAATGTTTTTGTTTTTTGTTTTATATTTTTTTTTCTGGTTATATTTTTTATTTAATTTCAATTAATTTGTATTTTTTGATAAATGTAAATAATGTTTTTGTTTTTTGTTTTATGTTTTTTTCTGGTTTATTCTTCACTTCTTTGTGACTTTTTAAAAAATTAATTTGTTTGTTTTTTTGTTTTTATTAAAGGCCAGAAATGATTCCTCGTGAATTTGGAAACAGCGTCGATTCTTTTTACGTTCAGACAAAAGACCGAAACTCACAGATGGTAAGTTTGAATAAAATAAAAATATTGATGCTCTTCCAGAATGTGATCTATGGAATGTTCAGAGTTAAAGTTCGAAAACATTTGTTATATCGCATATTGGAAGAGCACTGAAATATTTATTAATGCCAGTTTAATTATAGTGTGATAATCCCCGTAATAATGCCATAGTAAAATTCACAATCCTGTCTGTAATGTAACTATATATGATACAAATAAACTTCACTCTACGTCTGACTTGTCCTTCAAGTGTCAATTATGAATGTCCATCAGTCTTTGTTTAAGATTTCCAGCTCCGCAATTGCTGGAAATGTCCTCTCAGTTATTAAATCCTTTCTTTCTGATAGAGTAGTGATTGATGGGTAGAAATCAGAAGCTCATAGTACCAATGCTGGCATCTTCAGGGTTTCATCCTGGGTCCAACTCTCTTACTGATCGTCATCAATGATCTCACAAATCACATTCTTAGATCATTCATAGATATTTATGCAGACGACACCACCATCTATGGCAACACTTCAAAGGTCAGAAAGGACCAAGGTCTCCCTGATTCCCTCTCTTCTGATCCTGAGCATATGGTGCAACGGAGGAAAAGGTGGCTGGTTAATTTTAATGAATCTAAAACCAAACTTGTCTCTTTCCATCATCAATGCTCTGACCCCCATCTGGCCCCAATTGAAATGAATTGCTCTTGTCTTGGGGAAGCACTATGTTTTGACAAGCTTCTGGGTTTGATCTCCACTTCTGACCTGAAATGGAGCATATACATCAAATCTGTTGCCAAGGTCGTCGGAAAAATGGTTGGATCATTCTACTACTCTAGTAGATATCTCACTGCCGATGCAATGCTCTACCAGTATAAGAGCTAAGTATATCCTACGATAGAGTACTTTTGTCACATTTGGGTATGACCTGCTTGGAGTACCCTATCCTAACTTGACAAAGTTCAAAACTGGCTTTGAAATCTAGTAGATGATGCCCTTTTCTTTTCCCTGCAACTTCTTTCCCACAGAAGAGACACTGCGAACTTGCCTCTGCTTGTCTCTGTTTGATCATTATTTTCATGGCAAGTGCTTATCTGAGTTCCAATCCATGGTCCTACCCTGCTAAACCTTCACAAAAACAACACTCGTCTAGCTACAACCACTATCAACAGTTTCCCCCTTCTCTATCTGTGCCTAAATTGAAACATGGATTCCATGAACAAAAAGCTTCTTTCCTAAAACTGCCTGCCTGTGGAACTTTGTTCTGCTGGCCTGCTGACAACAATATGGTTGCCTTCAAGTCCAATGGGAACAAGTTCTTACTGAGCTGTCCCCTTAAATAATCAAATCATACCAAATTCTCACTTACACTCATTAATCCTTATCCTCGAGTAACCTTCCAGCCTTGATAAGTGGTGACTCCTGTGTAAAAGAAATCGCCATTCAGTAATAAATCCATCTGAATACAACATGCAAAATTGTCAATACCTCTGACACAGTCCTCTCTTGGCACTGCCTTGATTTTTGCTGTGATGGTTTCCTTCAGTTCTGGAATAGTCTGCAGATTGTTTTCATAAATACTATCTTTGAGATAACTCCAAATATAGAAATCTGGTTGGGTTGGGGGCGTTACAGTCTGGTAAGTATGAAACCTATTCAAAATTCCACCTCATACTGATGATATGATGTCACCCCACCCGTCTATATCATTTAACAAAAGAAACTTTTGAACATTCAAAAATGAAACGTTGTGTATTCTCAGTCAGACAGAGATTAAAACATTTTGTATGAAATATGGTTGGGTTCTAGAAAGGATTTGTGAATTTTATTAATGAACTAGCAGGGGTAACCGGCATTGCCCGGGTGTTTCGAGGTGTGTGTGCTCTTAAATCAAAAAGAAACATGGGAGGGGGGGGGGGTTAAAAATTGTTTTGGTAATTAGGTCGAATCGAACTCAAAGTCCTGCGGCGAAGTTAGAAAATAAAATGTGAAAAAAACATGACACGTTAACCGGTCGGCCAGCAAGAATGAGTTACTGAAAGAAGTTTGAATTTATTTAATTAAGAAGAGAATTGACAGGTGCCCGACTAAATGACGTCTAGTGGAAGTAGTAAAGTTACCATTTTGTGCGAGCGTTACGACGACGACAAAAGCAATAGTTATTCAGCAGTTAACATTTTCTGCGGGACAGTTTTTAATGAGGTCAATAACTCGGTGTGTTTGTTTTTACCGAACTTTGGGGAAAACCAGCTCCCCTTTTATTAGGGGAGTGTCCAGACGAAAGCAATTGTTTGATATGATGCTAAAAAAAAAAAAAAAGCCGACATTGACCAAACATTTACATCGGTTTCCGGAGACCACCGGGAAGTGCCTTTATTTATCATAAAAATTATATTACATTTCTTAAGGCATACAATCACACCGCACCCCGTTTACCTGCACAACTGACGTCGGCCGAGCATACAGAATGGAGATCCATCTGCGGATGTCAGGCCCAAAACCGCCAGCCTCCAATACAGATACCAAGAAGTGATAATCTACCCTGTCAAACGCCTTGGACTGATCCAAATTGATCAGCGCGGCTTCGATGTCGTCTTCTAAGTTTTCTATGATCATGCAAATCAAGTGCAGATTGTTTTGAATCGATCTCCCCTTCACAGCGTAATTCTGATCTGGTTCGACCAAGTCAGTGATAACGACCTGCAAACGATTCGCAAGAACTCTGGCCAAAATTTTGACATCCGCATTTAAGAGCGTGATGGGCCTATAGTCATCTAGCCCCCCGACACACCCGTCCTTCTTCTGAAGAAGCGTGACCACTCCCTTGGTAATCTGATTCTATGCTCTTCTACAGATGTACGTTGCTGCGATACTAAGCTCCCCCAGCATCTGAGCCATTACTTCCCTCGAGACCCCAGTCAACGATTTCTTCTTTATGTCAATGGTGACTAGAGATACTATCCTTCTCTCTAGTCTGGCTACGTCAGATCCTTATACGTTGTGTAGTATAACTGGTGGTAGTCCTCAGGTGCCAACTGAGACTGGGGCCCCCAAGTTCTTTCTTGTTTTGCCGGTCACACCAGCGTGTTTGGGGGTGTCCTAATAGACGGTGGTGGCGTTCGTTGTCTGGGAAAAATCGTGTTATCCAGGGATTCCTGGGTGCCTGGAAGCACCGGCCAATCAGAAGGCTTCTCGGCTGGTGATGTCACAGTGGCACCAACTGTCCCATTCTTGTGCTCAGGGCGAGCGGCCCCCGTCTTCCTTTTCTTGGAGCACGATCATCTAACTCCCGCCTGGGCTGATTTCCTGCTCCTAATATTGTCATCGCAACTGTCATAGTTGCTGTTGCCGCTGCTGCTCTCAAATGCCGCTGCTGTTCTCAAATGCGAGAATTCGAGCGAACCCAAATGTTTCAATTCCGGCCCCGGGGGTACGCTCCTCCTCTGGGTCGGGGGGCTGACAGTTGAAGCCCTGGGTCTCTCCCACCGAGCCGGATCACCTCTCCCAGCTGGCCTAGCCCTATTGCTGCTGGGGACGGCAACATCAAAACTATCAGAGTAGCCTAATGCTCTAAACTCTGCTTCTAGAGTGCGGGGGGGGGGAGCAGCACTCGTACTGGCCTTAAGGGCATGGCTCTTTATGGGGCCTGTTCCGACGACCGTGTCAGGGACATGGACGGCAGAACTCAGGCTAGGCGGAGTAGCGGAGCCTGGACTGCAGGGAGTGGGTGAAACAGTTGTGGACCCTGGTCCAGCGCTCATATTTGACCGCAAAGGCCTCCTCTGAGAACCGGACCCCAGGCTAGGCATTGCTGCGCTGGAGCCTGGACCAGCTACCCTCCTCTTCCTCATTCTCTTCCCGGAGCTAGACCCGCTGATTTGAGCTAGAGGGTGATTCCATTGGGTTTGACCCACAACCACACCCTACATAGCTCGGCCAGCTGCTAAAGTCAGCCCGAAAAGAGAACCCAAAACCTGCAAAAGATCCAAAAAAGAGACAGTTAGTGGCCCCAAAAAAGGGGGGCAAGCAGACCAAGGAAGCAAGAGAGATGCTTCCTCGAAGAAAACCCACAAGAACTAACGCTGGACACGATAGTCTAATGGGGACCGCCTGGGAACAAATCCCTGGGCGAGTGCCGGGAAGTACCGATTCGAATCTAGTTTCGCTTTTTTTATACTGAAAAGCGAAAGATACATGCGACGATCTAAAATTCTGGAAAAAATAGCACGTGAAAGTCCAGCAAATTAACTACACATGCGACCCTTGTTCGTAACTCTTAGATATTATCATTTAGACGTGATATAAAAAGTTTTAAGAAGGAATGAGCCGACCAAAATATCCAGCGAAAAAAGCCTTTTACAGACATACACAAAAAGCGAACATACATACATTTTCGCTTTTATATTTATAGACTAGCGGGGGGGGGTACCAGGTGTTGCCCGGGTGTTTGGAGGTGTGTGTGGTTTTGGATAAATCAAAACTCCCGGGGGGGGGGGGCGAACCCAAACCCTTGAGGCAAAGTTGGAAAAGTATGAAAAAAAAACGTGCGACATTAACCATTGGGCCACCACGAAATACTAACAGAAACACGTTTGAATTTATTTAAGTATTTAGAATTGGCAGGTGCACGTTTTAATGACTTAATGAGGTCAACTTTGACTGCGGGGTAGTAGTATTTCATTTACTGCAGGAACGCTTTTTTTTATTTTTATTTTCCCAAGATGTTGGGGAGTGGGGACCAGCTCCCCATAACAAGGGGATTGTCCAAATTGAATAGCAATTGTCTGATATAAGGAAAATTTCCACATTGATCAAAGCTGATTGCTTTCGGACATTTCTGGCGATTGCGACCGGAAAAATATCGCCAGAATTAGTGTCGCTTTTATTATACAAAAAAGCCTAATCCACATGTGGCAACGGAAAAATATTGAATATTTATCTTTTCAAAGTCGAGCAAATTAAATAGACAGGCGACCTCCGTTGTTAACTCGTAGATATTATGATTTATATGTGATATAAAAAGTTTAAAGAAGTTGTGATCCGACCGACCGCTTCTCGGAAAAAAGCCTTTTACAGACATACACAAAAAGCGAACATACGTACATACATACACACGCCTTTATATATATAGATAACGTGCCCGGGTGTTTGGAGGTGCAAAAAAAAACAAACAAACGTGGTAGTAGGCAGGCAGGCTCGAACTCATACCGTGAAGGAGGAAAACAATGTGAAAAATAAAACGTGGCGTCTTTGCTGTTGCACCCATCACCAAACCGGGAGTGGCAAAGATTTAAATCAATTCTAGACAATCAAAAAGAGGCGATGACTTTTGAAAATATTGTCAAAAAAAGTGACCCTTCCCTGTAGAAAAGTGCGCAGCTGAGGGTGAAGAAATTAATTTTTTTTAGCCAATTTTTCGATATTTGTCATCCAAAGGGTCGAGCTTCAAAATAATACCAATCTCGTGAAAATCTGTTGCCTCTGTCAAAAGTTTTAGGCAGACATACATACATTTAAATAGACAGGTGAGATTTATATTATAAACTCTGTCAAAAGTTTTAGGCCGACATACATACATTTAAATAGATAGGTGAGATTTATATTATAAACTAGCGAGGGGTACCCGGCGTTGCCCGGGTGTTTGGAAGTGTGTGTGGAAACTCCGGGGGTGGGGGGAGGTTAAAAAAAAAGTAAGTATGAGGATCGAACCCGAACTCTTGAGGCAAAGTTGTAAATTAAAGTGTGAAAAAAAAAAAACGTGCGATGTTAACCATTGCCCCACCGCGACATGCTAATGGAAACACGTTTGAATTTATTCAATTACTTCGATTTAGCAGGTGCCCGTTTTAATGAGTTAATGAGGCCAAGTTTGACTGTGGGATTTCATTTACTGCTGAACGCTTTTTTTCCCCCCAAGATGTTATAGGAAAAAGACTAACCCACATGCGGCGAGCGACAAATGTTGAATATTTATCTTTCTGAAATCGAGCAAATTAAATAGACAGGTGAGCTTCGTTGTTAACTGTGAGATATTACGATTTATATGTGATATAAAAAGTTTTAAAAAGTTGTGAAGCGAGCGACCGCTTCTCTGAAAAAATCCTTTTGTAGACACACAGAAAAAGCGAACATACATACATACATACATACATACATACATACATACATTTTCGCGTTTATATTTATAGATTTCATGGGTGACATTGTTTGTTTTTGTTGTTGTTTTAAAGTGAGGGGTATCTTTTAAAAGTCTTAAGTAATTCATAATTTTATTCTTAGTATCGCCGGTGCTGAAGATTGAGACTTTAACCTCTAGAAGACTCACTTTGAAATTCTGCACAAATTCTTTGAATTTGACGAATTATCTAAAGGGTAGAAGTTGTATTGGCCAAAACGGTGTCAGAATGGTAATTTGGCAGTGATGGTGGCTAATTGCATGACTTATCCACCAAGTTTAAGCTATGAATGCTCAACAGATTTTGTTTTATAGCCGTTCAATGAGCACACTCGGATATGATATGCAAAACTGTCAACAATTCTGATGTGCACTTTTCTTGAAACTGTCCTGACTTTTGTCTGTGATGACCCCTTTTATTTCAGAAATAGCCCGGAAATTGTTTTGATAGACATTGTCTTTGGGTAAATCCACAGATAAATATCCAGATGGGGTTATCTTTCAGTGAGTGTAAAGCTCATTTAGAATCACATCTCCTACTGATGAGACAATCACCAAAGTGTCTCCACATCATACTTCACAAAGAAACAAAAATACATGGGTTTTAGTTCTTTATGTTATTCCATTTTTTTATATGAATAAATATTTTTTTATATGAATAAATATTTTTTTATATGAATAAATATTTTTTTATATGAATAAATATTTTTTTTATATGAATAAATATTTTTTTATATGAATAAATATTTTTTTTATATGAATAAATATTTTTTTTATATGAATAAATATTTTTTTTATATGAATAAATATTTTTTTATATGAATAAATATTTTTTTATATGAATAAATATTTTTTTATATGAATAAATATTTTTTTTATATGAATAAATATTTTTTTATATGAATAAATATTTTTTTATATGAATAAATTTTTTTTATATGAATAAATATTTTTTTTATATGAATAAATATTTTTTTATATGAATAAATATTTTTTTTATATGAATAAATATTTTTTTATATGAATAAATATTTTTTTTATATGAATAAATATTTTTTTATATGAATAAATATTTTTTTATATGAATAAATATTTTTTTATATGAATAAATATTTTTTATATGAATAAATATTTTTTTATATGAATAAATATTTTTTTTATATGAATAAATATTTTTTTTATATGAATAAATATTTTTTTTATATGAATAAATATTTTTTTATATGAATAAATATTTTTTTATATGAATAAATATTTTTTTATATGAATAAATATTTTTTTTATATGAATAAATATTTTTTTATATGAATAAATATTGTTTTTATATGAATAAATATTTTTTTATATGAATAAATATTTTTTTTATATGAATAAATATTTTTTTTATATGAATAAATATTTTTTTTATATGAATAAATATTTTTTTATATGAATAAATATTTTTTTTATATGAATAAATATTTTTTTTATATGAATAAATATTTTTTTTATATGAATAAATATTGTTTTTATATGAATAAATATTTTTTTATATGAATAAATATTTTTTTATATGAATAAATATTTTTTTTATATGAATAAATATTTTTTTTATATGAATAAATAATGCATTAATAGTAAATAATAGATTTCTAACAGAAAAGAAAAAAGCCGATGCTGAGATCCGTGATTGAAAGCAAGACGTTTGGATCTTCAGTGTGACGCTGTCCAAACTGAGCCATTTCGACTGATTATATCTCTTATAATGTTAAGCATTTATGCTGCAGCTGTTATCTATTATTTAAGATGGCACTGCTTTAGAAAAAACTCCAAGGTAGACAAAACTTAAATTTTTGAAAAAAATTAAATCAAAATATATTTTTTGTTGCTAAGAACAGGAACCAATGTTCCACACAACCTCCTCCCCAAAAAAATAAAACTGGCAAACATTGATTTTTTTTTTTTTTTTTTTTACACAGTGGTCACCACTTATCAAGGCCCGGAAGCCACTCAGGGATAAGGGTTATTGCAAGTACATTATTGTAGGAACAAAGCTATTGATCATAAAGAATCGAGAAACATAATAACTTTACTTTATATATTAGATGTATCGTAGCAGTCAGCCAAATTGTATTTATGTGGCATCCAGTTACATGAAAGAGAATAAACAAGTGAAATGTTGAAGTCAAATTATCAAATGATTGTATGATCCTAAATTTTTGGATTATTCATCCAACTGTTCTCATTTGAATGTTATTTGCATAACGTTTTGGCCGATGTAACCTTCTTCAGATGCATCTTGTTAAACTTAAGCTTTCTATCAAACTCGGGAATCTATATGAAACCCTTTATTTGATTGATGGGGGGGGTAACTTTTTCTCATTCCGTCAACCATGAAGTCTTAAGTAATTCGTAATTGCCTTCTTAGTATTGCCCACACTGAGGATTGAACCTTGAACCTCCAAAAAAACTTTCACTTAGAACTGATTATTACTTTGTCTATATTAACAATATAAGTTAATGTAGACATTTCTACCATGAAATTAGGATCTTTAAATCGATTCTTATTTCTTAGATGCATAGGTTTTATTACTTACTAGCGGGGGGGTGTAAAATACATTTAAATATATTTAAATTGATGCAGATTTCATATTTATCATTATAGAGCTAATTACCTATTGAATATTACATTGTACCCAATAGTTAAAAAAAAAGATGACTTGGGTGCCATCAGTTAGAATCGAAACAAAAAACATTTAGCATTCCAGCTGCATTCCCTACCATTTGAGTTATCAACAGATACATGAGCAAGATTTAAAATTAAAACACTTCAAGCTATAAATGAATTTGCACATGCGCAAAAGTAATAGAAATATTTATTATTCCTCGATCCAAACAAAGATTTTACTCATTATAAACAATCCTTGGTGTATAATTAATATTTCCTGTTAATTTCAGTGTAATGTAACCAATAGTTTAAGAGTTTATTGGTTAAATATTTTCCCACACACACATGCATCTACTGTTTTATTTATGTAGATTATCATTACTATTTATTACTATATATTTGTTACTTATGACTTTATTACTTACTAGCAGTTCAACCCGGCTTTGCTCGGGCCCTATGTACTGTTCATAACTTTATGTATATATGTACATATATATTAAAAGGTTTGACTCATGACCAGGTAACCTACATCTAAAGTTTCAATTGTTTAGATCCAAAATTGGCAGAGGAGTTTGGTAGAGTCTGCAAAGGTCAACTCTTTGAACTTTTGCCTCTTGGCAGTCAAAAAGCTGACTTAAAAGCTTGCTGCATGTCTGAATACCCTTTATGTAAAAATTCAAATGTTTAGACCCAAAATTGGCTAAATAGTTTGTTAGTTTGACCCCTTGGCAGCCAAATTTTCGGCCAAAAACCGATTAAAAAGCTTGCCCTATGTCTGAATACACTTTATGTAAAATTTCACATGTTTAAACCAAAAATTGGCTCAGTAATTTGGTAGAGACCGCAGAGGTCAATTTTTTTTTAACTTTGACCCCAATTTTGACCCCCTTAACATTTATTGTTTTGGGCTCAAATCAAACTAAAATGTTTTATCCATGTTCAAGTAACCTAAATCTGAAATTTCAAGTGTTTAGACCCAAAATTGGCAGAGGAGTTTGGTAGAGTTTTCAAAAGTTAAATCGTTGAACTTTGATCCCTTGACAGCCAAATATCTGGCCAAAAAAGTGATTAAAAAGATTTTCCCAACTCTCAATACCCCTTATGTAAAATCTCGAGTCAGTAGACTGAAAATTGACAGAGTAGTTTGGTAGGAAAATGTACACATACAGACAACACACACAGAGACAATTTCACTTTTATAGATATATAGATTATTTATTATGGTATATTACTACAGTTGTTTTATTTAAATTTCATTTAGAAAAATATAATTTTTCAAAATGGAAATGTACGTATTATTTGGACAAAGAATACAATTCAGAGTTTTTTCCTTGGAATTTACCTACAACGTGGATTTATTCAACTAACTCGGACTCTGACCACATCATCCCACTCTATACAAGGACGACACCCGAATACTGTCATGGCTTAAGAGAGTCCCATCTACTCCCGAAAGAAGGATAGGCCACGCCAGTTTCTTAACTTGGTATTTTACCTTGCGGTACATACAGCACGCCTCGCCTTCCAAAATTGTCACCCATGTGGCACTGGCCAGGCTCAACGTTGCTTAACTTTGGTGATCTGGCGATATATTATTACATGTACATATTTTTGTTGTTGTTTTAAGAATAACATGCAAGATGAGAATAGTAGTCTGAATAATTCAAAGAATACGAATTATTAATCCTCATCTAAAAAAAAAAATCTGAAAGATTATATATATATATTTTTTTCCTTTTTAGTTAGATTTGTTTTTCGATCAAACCCTTTTTTTTGGGGGGGGGGGGAGTCTCCACACCCTTATAATATTCAAAACTCTACTCATCAATAAATCGAAGAATGGAACATGAATATTAACCCCATCCCCCCCCCATAACTAGAGCTATGACAACAGCGTATTCTTTTCATTTTTTTGACTCTCAAGTATATATCCGACACAGACCACCGAGAACCACATCAAGATATCAACGGATACACACTCGAGAGTCAAAACAATAAAAAGAATATGCTGTTGTCCTAGCCCTAACCATTACACACACACACACACACACACACACACACACACACACAAACACACACACTTATCAATAAATATTTTTCTCTTTACAGTCAAACTGGGCAAAGATTTTTCTTTTATGATTTTAATGGCTGCCGATTTGTGTTTGCTTGTTTTTCGCTATTTTCCTTCCTTCGCACGAAATAACATTTTTTTCTTCCCTTATCTTCTTATGAAACAATAATCGAGTGTTCAACACGAAGCTCAGCTTTCAATGAAACCAGATTCAGCTTTTGTACACAATAAATAATGGTACGCGTGCGTGACATAATCATTTTATAATTATCGAGCGTGTTGACTCTGGCACTGAACAAAACCGTATCATGTTTTCAGCTGCTCCTGCTATGGAATATGAGGATAGCAAACCTGTTCATATTTGTTGTAAAATTGGAGAGCAGAAAATCAAAGGTCGCCAGACAATATTTCCTTTTAAAAGTAGGCAATTAATAATTCAACAAACATCAGGTAAAAAACAAAAGCAAAAATAGAAAAACGATAGGTTTATTGAGTTGCACGCTATTTATCACATAATAGATTTATTACATCAAGCAGAGAGAGAGAGAGAGAGAGAAAGAGAGAGAGAGAGAGAGTAAAAATCGGACATTGAGTTTACTTTTGACAGCCTCGTAACTCCTCATATTTTGTTCTTTAGTCCTCATATTCCATGAGCAATGTTTCTGACAAAGGGTGAAGAATGGTTATTTTTTGGGTCAGAATCTATATATCAAACACTTATCTTTGGTTAGTTTTTGATATTGATGTAATATTTTAAGCTCATTACATTAAATGGCTATATGTCTTGTCTGAACCGATTTGCATAAATAAAAGGCTGTTCCTCTGTCAAGATTGTGATGAGAGAGAGAGAGAGAGAGAGAGAGAGAGAGAGAGAGAGAGAGAGAATATTAAGTGTTCAGATTTTTAAATTACAAGTTCATTAGCCTATACTAAAACGGTTGTCTCATGATTACGGCTGTGACAACAGCATATTCTTTTCATCGTTTTGACTCTCGAGTATATATCTGACATAGTTAGACATAGTTAGACACAGTTAATCAACCGAGAACCACATCACTCTCTATAAAATCATATAACATATCAACGGATACACACTCGAGAGTCAAAAATATGGAAAGAATATGCTGTTGTCACATCCCTACTCATGATCGATTTTTTCAAAATTGAAAGATACTTCTTTAGCAACATTCTCTCACTTTCATGGATGACGTCACTTCTCTTTTCTTATATCCTCACTTCCGTTCTTACGATCCTGGATTCTCAGTCATCATTGATCCCTTGATCTCTTGACTACATTTTATGTTTCTCAACCCATACTGTAATCTCTAAAATGTACTAGCGCAACTTGCCCACTCAAATATTTCACATGCGTGAGCGACTATGTATGTAAACTGTATAACGTTACATATATAATTAATGAAATGAATTGTGATTTTTTTTTTAATGGAAATCGTTGGCGACATAAAAGATATATAATGTCACAGTCTGTATCTGATATGTGTCTACTTTGCTGCAAGATACTTTTTTCTTTTATCTTTAGAATTTTGATTTTGGCTTTATTCCGCCCGCAATGTTTCTTCCGGAACAAAGCTACATCTCGCGGAGGGCCCATCAACTGTTCAGTAAATACTACGACTACATAGACAACATCGACAAACTTCTGGATTACAACCTTAGCAACATTATCATCAACAACTCGAAGAATCCGTCCAACAAACCCTGCATAGTTGACCAAGATGTGCCACCTGACGACGCTCCTGTTCGGTCGCTCGTCAGATATCTTCTAAGTGACACGATGCAGATGGAGATGGATCGATTTCTTGCGGAATTGTAAACAAATAAAAACTCTATTTATTTTAAGCATGTCTTAACTTCATTATTATTTGATGGTGGTGGGGGAGGTGATGAGCTTTATGAATACCGTTGCAGATTATTGAATTGGTGTGAAACAATTAACATTCCTCACCCTATCCAAGGAAGAAAAAAAACAAAAAAAAACAACGATAACAAAAAGAAGCAATAAGTTGATCAGCAGGATAAAAGGTTACAGGAAGTGAGCTTAGTAGAAAGACAATGGAGAGGAAGTTGTTCACCAAGGAACACAAATGAACCAGAAATAGGATTGTTAATCAAGGTGTGGCTGGTGTCTGAGATAAAACATGCAGGACATATATTAAAGGTTAGTTTACAGTAGTGATGGGATGATTCCAATAGGTCCTGGATATGACCTTAAACTATATGCGATGGTGAGGCCTCAGCTTGCGGGCTTTGGGGAGTGTGGAGCCACCCCTTAATTGCCATTGCTCCCAGGTCCACTCTGACCCAGAGTGGTAGTACCTGTTATGGTCCCAACTATGGGTTAAATAAAAACTGACTTGAAAAAAATATATATTCTATTAAAAAAATTTTTCTTCAAAATCACTGGATTCGGCATTAAATAACCTGGAAAGGGTTGATATGCCGTAAAACAAAAACAACCAACCAACCAACCAACTAATGATTTCAATATTTTTCCCGATTCTGATTCTCTAAATATTTAACTATAAAAGTGTTATTTTGTCCCGATTACGATAAAAAAAAGCACATCTTAAATGTGCTTATATTTTCTGAAACGTAAAAACACACTTGTGAGGGGATGATCTAGAGATTTTAGTCTTACTGGAATTTTAAATTAATAAATATACATTATCTTATTATTACTAAAAAGCAGTGGAAGATGTTTCTTAAACCAAAATCAAATAAAAAAGATAATTTAAGGAATCAGTTTTGGCATTGGAAAATAGGCACACATTTTTCTGATTCCGATACCAAATCTGATACCCCAAAAAGCTCCAATTTTTCCGATTCTTGGTTCTGATTAATCGTCCCACCACTAGTTTACAGACAGTTGTGGTGAAAGACAGTTTACGGACAGTATTGAGTTTGGGACAGATGGTGGCTTGGAAATTCCACAAGAGAGATTGAAGTCGAAGCCGGGAGAGAATAGATTGAGTTGAGAAGAAACTGATTGAGGACTAAAGCGACCAGACAGTTTGTGACAGTTAGTTTAGTGTTCCTTTTTCTATGTTACGTGATGTTATCACAAACATATGCATACGCACAAACACACACACATATATACACAAACACACACACATACACACAAACACAAACAAACAAATAAACATAAACACACACACATAAATACACACACGTGCACACACACATACACACAAACACACGTGCACACACACATACACACAAATACAAATACACACAAACACATATACACACAAACACACACAAAGATACATGCAAACAAACACACACACACAAACAGACACACGCAAACACAGACACATACAAACACACACACACACACACACACACACACACACACACACACGTAGAGCTTAACTGATTTTGAATACTCGTCATGTTGTTTTATCGTAGCAAGATCACAAAGGTGGTCATTGAGTCACATTGACTCTGTTAGGTATAGATCCATACTGTTCACAAAGGTATGAATCTGCAGTTTGACCTTATGTTGTGATCGACTTTTGTCTGATTATTTTTTATTTTACTTGGTAGTCACCATTTATTAAGGCCCGAAGGCCACTCGGGGATAATTTCTGAAAAATTCAAATTTCAAATCAATTTTGGAATATCATAAGTAGAACGACCCCTAGTGTAAATATGGTATTGTGGTGACTGAGATGATTTTAGTCAAGAGTAAGATAAACATTTGTTAGTATTTGCGAGAAAGGATGACCTACGACACTCATTTTCTCCCCACACTATTGAATGGCTCTGTGCCTAATTTGTTAATGTAGTTTTTATATTTCTGCAAATAAATATTTTAAAGTGTAGTATCTGTTCTGTCTAGAGATGTAATCATAAAATAGTGGGGTCAGCATTGGCAGTGGATGTCCATAGAATAGAAATATGTCACAATCTTTCCTGGGCCCAACTCTCTTCCTGATCGTCATCGACGATCTCCAAAATCACATTCTTTGTTTATTCATCGACAGCTATGCAAATAATACTCCCATCTATGGCAACACTTCAAAGGTTGATAAAGATCAGGATTTTGCAGATTCTCTCTTTTCCAACCTGGAGCGTGTCGTACAATGGAGTAAAAAATGTCTAGTTACCTTTAATACATCTAAAACAAAACTTCTGTCTTTGCACTACCAACGCTTAGATTTGAAATCAATGACTCTTTCCTTGGTAAGGTACCCTGCTTTGACAAATTTCTGGGACTGACCTTTACAATGACCTAAAATGGAAAACCTATATCAAATTTAAAATCACTGGGAAAATGGTTGGATCATTCTATTGCTCCAAAAAATATCTCACTCCCAATACAATCCTCTATCTGTTTAAGAGTCAAATACGTCCTAAGATGGTTTGGTTTGGTTTGCTTTGGTTTGGTTTGGTTTGGTTTGGTTGTTTTGTTTTATGGCATATCAACCCTTTTCGTGTTATTTAATGCCGAATCTGGTAATTTTGGAAACAGTTTTTATGCTTCAAGTTCTTTATATCTTCAAATATTTATTTGTAGAATTTGGTTTGGTTTGGTTGTTTCACATCATATCAACCCTTTTCAGGTTATTTAATGTCGAATCCAGTTATTTTGGAAATAATATTCATGTTGCATCCAGTTATTTTGTAGAAGGTTTTTATTCTTCAAGCTCTTTGTATCTTCAATCGCTAGTTTGCAGTGTTTGGTTTGGTTGTTTTATAGTGGATTTTATCGTTTTTGTTCTCTGCCCTGCAGAACATGAATGGGTTTTGCAATGGGAGAGAGAAAAGGCTTACAGTATTAATGTTTGGTATGTTTTCAGTTAGGAAACCAGTCAGGAGGTGGAGGAGATAGAAAGAGAAAGGGGAAACAGGAAGAAGGAAAAGGTGGGTTGTTTTTGTTTTTGGTATTGCAGAACATAATTAAGTTTCGCAAAAAGAAGTAGAAAAACAAAAAGCATCAATGTTAGGTGCATTTCGTCTCAGGAAACCAATATCTTCAGACAGCCTGATCTAGTAGCACCAGGCCTAAGATGGAGTACTGTTACCACATCTGGGGTGAAGCTTTTAAAAACATCATTTCCTGCCTTTACGGGGTACAAACCGTCTCTGAATTTGGTGGGAGATAACCTTCTCGTCTCCCTACTTCTGCTTTCTCACAAAAGAGACGTTGTGGGTCTATCTTTGTTCTAGCATTACTTTTATGGTAAGTGTTCGACTGAGCTCCAATCTATGGTTGCTTTCTGTAAAACAATCGTAACAAATACTCACCTAGGTAAAACCACTTCCAACAACTTTCCTTACTCCTTATCTGTCCAAAACTAAACGAAAATTCTATGAACAGAGTTACTTTTCTAGAACTGATTGTCTGTGGAAAGCAATACTGTTTGTCTGCTTCTCGTTTGACTATAACATGGTTGTCTTCAAGTCTAATGTGAATAAATTCCTATTGAGTCGTCCATTTATATAATCTAGCCCTACTCAAGTGACTGAGCTTGTCTTACTATCTACCTAATACTTAACCTTTATTCTTTGGGCTTTGCTAAGTCGTAACCCTCCAAGTAAAAAAAAAAAAGTTTGGGAGATAGACTCCTCTCCTCTAACTTGATATATTCTAAAACTACATTAAACAGAGTATGCAGATGAATATGTTTCAAGCTTGAACAAAGGTGGTTCAATACTATTGCAGGGTGAATGTTCGTGAAGGAAATCAATGGAATAGAAATATGTCACAAACTCCTTTTTTTATGGGTCATGCTAGCTAAATTATACAAGGGTTGTTCCAAAAGTAATGCTTCCTATTTTTATTCCGCTCGCATGGATCAAAGGGGTTTACAAATTTCATTGTTATGATGACTGAACTTATGCATTCATGACCTGAATGCTTAATTTCTCTGTTGCAGATATTGACGGTGTGAGACTCTAAAAAAGCACTCCCTATCATGGAAGTGTGTCAGAAGCAGAGATGCGTCATTGCATTCCTGGCAAAAGTGCATTAAGAATGGTGGTGACTATGTAGAAAAATAAATTCTGGAGCACAAAAGATTGTTCATTTTAATGGTACCACTCCCATCTTTGGAGCTTTTTGAGTAAAAAAAATAATAATAATACAGGAGGTTTGACTTAATTGCTGTTACCCAAGATGTCCCTATTTAAGAACAGCGACGGGTTTGCTCATTATTTTTGTAACCTTCCAGAGTGCCTCTTTGGATAAAATTGAAAGTATCCACTTCATCATGGCCGCTATATCTGAAATTGGAAATTGTGAACCAGTGTTGAACTCCTCAATTACTTGAGGCTGAATTTATATTTTTTATCATTTATAAAAAAAAAAAAAAATTAAATTGTATATGATACACTAGCAGTGATAAAAATATGAATAATTAGACTCACTATCTTTCGAAGCTTATAACTACTTGAAAAATGTAATTTAAACCCTAATTTTTTCTTCAATAAAAGGAGCAAAGACCAAATTTTAAAATAATAAAAGGTTTAATAGAAAAATTGCAATATTTTTTTTTAATCGGTTTTCTTTAAAAAAAAGATTCAACGAATTTTAACTTACTCTGAATATAAAAATATATATAAATTCCAAAAAATTACTTACCTATAAAAAATGATAATCAATGGGTGCTTCTATTCTTCATTTTTAAGAATTTGTCCATATTTATATTTTATATTCCATGTACTTTTTAAATAAAAGAATTTTTTAAGCGAGGATTCAAAAAGACCACGATTTTAAATTGTAATATCAGATGTTCACACGGAGTTGTCTCTCTTTTTCCAGTTGAAAAATACGAAGGCCTAAAGGTGCTCTGGCGCATGAAAAAAGTTAATTTATTTTTAGTTGTCTTATCTCTTCTTTGAATTTCTGACATGTGTTTGCTGTCAACAACCGAGTTAAGTTAGTCAGTTATGGGTGACCGTATTTGAAAAATGATCACATTTCACTCAGTTGAATAAGTAAGTTTACTTTTAAACACAAACCCGCCGACAAATTTTCCATTTTTTTAAATTTTTTTTCCTAAAGAATTACATTAGTTTTTGATTTTAAATATTCTATTTATTTTTTATGCAATTAATTTCTTTTAAATCTAAAAACAAAACAAAAAACATTGAATGAAATAGAAAAAAATGATGTAGGTGTCCAATTTTTATAGGACAAAATTTTTAAAATATGAGGTTTCACTTAAAAAAAAAATCAATGTGTTTTTTTTTTTTTCAAAAAGGTTTTAGACTTTTGACTTTACAGGAAAATTTGCACATAATTATTCTTTTGTTTTTGTTTTAAATTAGATTATTTTATTTATTGATCTTTTATCTTCAATATAAACCTTAGGTGAGAAAATTAATTATTTTCTTTTTAATAAACATTTCAAAATGGGGGGGGGGTGAATTAAAAGAAAACGTTTGTCTAGAATATTATATTCAGTTTATTGGAAAGAGCATAAAATTTCATATTAAACCTGAAAATATCTTGAAAATTGAACCAATATAAAAATTTTGATAGATTTTATATTGAAAAAATTGAAAAAAAATTTAACTCATAAAATTCAATTCATTTTTTTTTTTTTTTTTTTACACAGTGGTCAACTTTTTTTTTTTTTTTTACACAGTGGTAACCACTTATCAAGGCCCGGAAGCCACTCAGGGATAAGGGTTATTACAGGTACATTACGTTAGTGTGGAGATTTGATGAAGTGTTTACTTAAGGGGGCGGTTCATTAGGAATTTGTTAACGTTGGACTTGAACACATCCAAGTTGTAGTCAGGTGGGAAGCAGGCAGATGGAACAGAGTTCCACAGGCGTGCAGTTCTAAGAAAGAAGCTTTGTTCATGGAATCCATGTTTTGATTTAGGCACAGATAAAGAGTGGGGGAAATTTTTCATAGTGGATTTGGCTAGACGGGTGTTTTTTGTGAAAGATTGGCGAGGGGGGACCAGAGATTGGAGTTCAGACGAGCACCTGCCATGGAAATAATGATAAAACAAAGACAGGCTCGCAACGTCTCTTCTGTGGGAGAGAGGTTGCAAGGTAGAGAAAAGGGCATCTCCCACTAAGCCACGAAGTCTATTTTGTACTCTGTCAAGGCAGGATAGGCTATTTTAGCAGCTCCTGCCCAGATATGGCAGCAGTATTCCATCCTTGGACGTACTTGGCTTTTATATAGATAGAGAATTGCATCAGTAGTGAGATATCTTCTGGAGCGGTAGAAGGATCCCACCATCTTTCCAGCGACCTTGGCAACAGACTTGATGTACGTGTTCCATTTCAGATCAGGAGTAAAGGTCAAACCCAGAAGCTTGTCAAAACACGGGGCCTCTCCCAGACGAGAGCCATCCATTTCAATTGATGCCAGATGGGGATCAGAGCGTTGATGATGTAAGGATAGGAGTTTGGTTTTAGATGCATTAAAGGTAACCAGCCACGACTTCCCCCACTGAACCACGCGCTCGAGATCAGAGGAGAGAGAATCAGAGAGAGCTTTGTCATTTACAGCCTTTGATGTGTTGGTCGTGTCATCAGCATAGATGTCAACGAATGATTTAAGTATGTGTTTAGGGAGGTCATTGATGTAGATCAGAAAGAGAGTTGGGCCCAGGATTGACCCTTGAGGGACTCCAACATTAATACTGCAGGCCTCTGATTTTTGTCCATCGACCACTACTCTTATGAGTCTATCGGAGAGAAATGATTTAATGATTGAGAAAACATTTCCAGTTATACTGTAGCTGGAAATCTTGTGAAGTAAGCCCTTATGCCATACCTTGTCGAAGGCTTTTGATATGTCAAGAGCAACTGCCCTAGAAAGGAAGCCTTTGTCAAGAGATTCACTAATCCTGTGAGATATAACCATCAGCACATCTGCGGTAGATCTTGCAAAGCGGAAACCATATTGTGTGTCACTAAGAAGGTTGTTTCTGCTGAGGTGGTTAACTATTTCTCTATTTAATATGGATTCCAGCAACTTACTCATAACACACAGGAGACTTATTGGTCTGTACTGAGAGGGAGATGACTTATCACCTGAATTCTTAAATACAGGGCAAACTGATGAGGTCTTCCAGGGGGTCAGAAAGCACTTCTCCTTAAGGCAGCGCTTAAATAGTTTCGTAAGTATGGGAGCAAGTTCTGGTTGAAGCTTTTTTAACACTATAATTGGGATGCCGTCAGGGCCAGTTGCTTTACTGGAATCAAGGTTCTTGATTAGCTTGGCGACCTCATGCGCGGATATTTGTATGTTCCCTAGCGTGTTCTGTGTTATAGGAGGAAATATGGGGAGTTGATGGCCTTCGTCGCATAGGGTAGAATAAGCTGCAAAGTTCTTTGCAAATAGTTTGGCCTTGTCTGATGCTGACGAGATGACCTCTGGTCCATTGATAATGGTTGGGATAGAACGCACACTTCTGTTCAGGATCCTATTTGTTTTTTGCCAAAATTGGTGGGAATCAAGCCGCTGATCAGCTACCTTGGATTTCATTACGTAGAAAAAATGGCTGCATGAGCGTGCGCATGCACTTTGCAAACACTTTTTTTTTTTAAATAAAAAATATTTCTATTATTTTTTTAAAAACTTTAATAGCTTATTTTAGAAGTATATTCCATAAAGAAATTAAACAACCTACTCTTAAAAAAGAAATTACGAGTTTTGTATATTTTATTCGCAGTTTTGTGTTAAGGGTGTCAAAAATTCCCAAAAAATTCTGACACACCTAATGATGCACGTATTTGCGATAAAGTGAAAATATCATATGCCAAATTTCGAGTAAATTGATCAAGTAGTGTTACTTTTAGATAAGAAAATCAGGTACTTGTACAGTTTAATCAAGACCTTAAAAAATGGAAATATCGAAAATGTTTAAATTGTATGTATCCATTATGGAATGAAGTTCTCCGGAAAAAAATTTCACTTAATTTCATCAAGTAGTTTTTGTTTTACAGCAAAAAAACAAGGCGCTGTTTTACACAAGGTCACTGTGCAGAGGGAAACAAATCCATTTTACTAAGAGATCCTATTTACAATGCCTCCCCACGGGACAGAGTTAGATACCAGGGTCGTTTTTTAACGTGGAGAAAAGGAACAAAAATTAAAATTGTCTCAGTCGTGAAGGACTTCTCCTCCACTGACAGAGAACAAGAAATTGAAGTGCAGTATCTGAAGAACAGATACTACACTTTGATTTTGTCCCGAAGGCCAAAGCAATTTTACTAAGAGATACGTTCATTTTTTCATCTCATAATTTAGGACGCTACTAATAACGATTTTTTTTTTATTACATCAAAACAAAAACAAAAAAAAAGCTGCGACGAATTTTTATTTTAATCTAGCAAACTTGATAACAATAATAATACAAAATGTAGTCGTTTCTGTTTTCATATCACAGTTTTTTTTTCGACTACATTACAAAAAATGAAAACGCAACGATAATTGTAGAGGAATTATTTTTTCATCTCAGAATTTAGCATGAGAAATTTAAATTATTCATCTAAAAAAAATGTTTCATATAAAATAAATCGCAATTTTGCTCAATAAAAATTACAATTCCTCTACAACTATCGTCGCGTTTTAATTTTTTGTAATGTTAAAAACTAAATGTTGGTGTTATTAATATTATAAGCTTTGTTACAGTGAAAAAAAAAAGTCGCCACAGCTTTAAAAAACAGTTTCATCCTTAAAGAGTTTGTTTGTTAAAATCACAATTTCCTCTTCCGACTATCGTTGCATTTTCCTTTATTTTCGCAAAAAAATCTTACCATAACATTTATTTGTTAATTTAAAAAAGTAATACCCCCCCCAAGAAAAAAACGTAGTCGTAAAATTCCATTTCTTTTGTAATGTTTCATTCTTTAGGTTTTATAGGCACCGCCAAAAATGGCCGCAAAATCAAGTTGTTGCTGCTTTTTAAAACGAAATTACATTCATTAAAATCCATTATTTCTGAGTAACTTTTTTTTTTCCAGAAAGATAAAACCCTGAATTTTATCATATAGAAAACAGAATAATGTAAAACTTTTCTACTATTTTTAATTAAATTTTAAATGTTAAATTTTCCCAAAAAGTTAACAATTGACATTTTTTGTCTTGCACAAAAACGTACATAGATATTTAAAAAAAAAAAAAAGGTTTTGAAATAATTAATTTATTTATTTATTGTCTAACTAAGATTTAGGATGATTTTCTAAGAGAATATGCAAAAATATTATAATATAAGTACCTGGATTTCAAATAATTCCACTTATTCATATATGTAACCAGTTATTTCGCGTCGATCTAGAGTCTAGATCGACACTGTTTACGTTTGCGTTTGATAAGAAGCAAACTATAGAAGACCAAACAGGCCAAAAAAACTTATTTTTCAGTGACGAAAATTTCAATGTATTATGAAGCTGAAGCTGGCCAGTACCAGATGGGTGACCATTTGTATGCGTTTGGTTTTTAATGTGTATGTGTGTGGGGGCCAGGCTCCCCAAAATGGGGGGGGGGGATTTAAAGCAGAATAAAAAAAATTATTTCAGCGCGTTTGGTCCACCGTAGTCGAAAGGCGGCAAACGTTTTCAAACGGGATCGAAAAAATGATGCTATTTTTAACACAAAGGGCACAATATTTATCGATTTTTTTTTTTTTTTTGGTATCGATTCTTCAAAGCATGCCCTGTTTAATAATGGTCATGCATTATTCGGCTCGCTAAAAAAAAAATTGTCAATTTATTTATCAAAGATTTTAAAATGGCTTTTTTCGTATAAATATTAAACAAAATTTTTTTTTGTTTTGCTTAACTTAAATTAATTATTTTACTTAACATATTCACCGAATTTCACACTTCAAAACTCAAAAGCGGGATAATTAAACACAATCGAAGTTCTGATATTCAGACGTCAAAATAAGGTATGCTAACAATTTTTTTTTTTTAATCTATAATTCTGTCCCTTACAACAACACAATATGTTTTGTTCAGTTTCAGATGATTATTTTAAGCATATTTGTTCCCACTTTAAAACAAGGGGGGGGGGTTGTAAGCAAAAATATATATATATATATATATATATATATATATATATATATATATATATATATATCGTTTATGAAAAATAAGTACACCGTTATAAAGTTCATTCTTCTCTTAATAATCGCTGAAAATTTCGCATTGATCGGATAATTACCTGATTTTTGGTAGATTTTTAAAAAGACGGTCCGTCAAAAAGTACTGACCTGCCGGGTGCCCCTCCCCCCAGTTTTGGCGGTGACTAGGTTTTAAGCTTAAAGATTAATTTCTTTATAGAACCTCACCATAATATTTACTTTTTAATAAAAATGTAGTTGAAAAAAAAATAAATAATAATAATAATAATAATAATAATAATAATAATAATAATAATAATAAATAAATAAATAAATAAAATAGAAACAGTTGCTGCAACTTTCTTTTTCAAACGTTTTCATCGAATGAAAATATCATTGGTTTTAGCGTCGTAAATTGTGATATGAAAACAGAAACGATTCTCTTAATAGTCGCATTAAGACTACGTTTTGTATTATTCCTATTTACAATGTCTCCCCACGGGTCAGAATTACACCAGGGTGGGTTTTTTTAACGTGGAGAAAAGGAACAAAAATAAAAATTGTCTCAGTCGTGAAGGATTTCCCTCCACTGACAGAGAACAAGAAATTGAAGTGCAGCAGTGCAGCAGTGCAGCACTGAAGAAAAGATGGTAATCTCCAAAAATACCGTTAGGGCTTACAACATGGCCGCCAGAAGAGTCAACAAAAAACTGCGAATAAAATATATAAAACTCGTAATTTCTGTTTTTAAAGTGGGTTGTCAATTTTCTTTATGAAATATACTTCCAAAATAAACTATTACAGTCGTTTAAAACATAATAGAAGTATTATTTTTTATTTTTTAAAAACAATGTTTACAAAATGTCTACGAACGTGCGTAGACATTTTGTAAACATTGTTTTTAAAAAATAAAAAATAATACTTCTATTATGTTTTAAACGACTGTAATAGTTTATTTTGGAAGTATATTTCATAAAGAAAATTGACAACCCACTTTAAAAACAGAAATTACGAGTTTTATATATTTTATTCGCAGTTTTTTGTTGACTCTTCTGGCGGCCATGTTGTAAGCCCTAACGGTATTTTTGGAGATTACCGAAAAGATACTACACTTTGATCTTGTCCCGAAGGCCAATTATTAATGTTATCAACAATGCCGCAGTTTTCTATCTTTTTTTTTTTTTATGTTTTGATTTAATAAAAATATCGTTGGTTTTCTCATCCTAAATTATGAGATGAAAAAATAATGGTAAAACTATACAAACACCGTGACAGCGAATTAACCCTAACCCTAACACTAACCCTAACCCCAACCCTAACCCTAACCCTAACCCTAAACCTAACCCTAACCCTAACCCTAAACCCTAACCCTAACCCTAACCCTAACCCTAATCCTAACCCTAACCCTAACGCTGTCACGGTGTTTGTATAATAATACCAAAATAATTCCTCTCAAATCATTGTTGCATTTTCATTTTTTGTAATGTAGTCGAAAAAAAAAAACAACAAAAAAAAAACAAAAAAAAAAAAACAACAACAAAAAAACTGATACGAAAACAAAAACGATTATCTTAATAGTCGCGTAAAGACTACATTTTGTATTATTAGTGTTATTAATTTTGCTAGATTAAAATAAAAATTCGTCGCAGCTTTTTTTTTTTTTTATGTTTTGATTTAATAAAAATATCGTTTAGGAGCGTCCTAAATTATGAGATGAAAAAATGAACGAATCTCTTAGTAAAATAGAGTTATCTCCCTCTGCATAGTGACCTTGTGTAAAACAGCAAAAAGTTCGATTTTTAGGAAGAAAAGCTAGTATTAAAGATGGGGAGGGAGTGTCGGCTCTTGAAATTGAGTTATCTCCCTGTGGCGTTTTTAAAATCTAAACAAAAAAATTTTTAAATCGAAGATGGCTGGCTTCATCGTGCTCTCATAAAAACATGTTTTTCCGCTGTCAGAAAAAACAAAAACAAAAAAAAACTACTCGATCAAATTAAGTGATTTTTTTTCCGGGGATCTTCAGTCCAAAACGGATACGTACAATATAACCTTTTTTCGATATTTTCATTTTTAATGCCTTGATTAAACTGTACAAGTACCGAAAATAAAATTTATGAGCATCCAAGGAGTGACTGCCATTTTGAAAAAATCTCAAGAAAGAGAATGTAACTCAATAATAATTCATATTTACTGGATTTATGTTGTAATGCCTACGAATTCCCATTAATCTAAACGATTAATGTTTTTTTATGTAAATAAAACTATTTGATCAATTTACATGACTTTTAGAACATGATATTGTCGTTTTGTCACGGGTACATACATCATAAAGATTTGTTTTTTTCTTAATATAAGGGGAATTCTGAACAAGAACCTTGTTGTCTGCAAAGTCGAAACTGAATTGACTATCAGAAATAATGTAGGGGCGGCAATTTAAGAATATTGAGTAATCTCCCTTGATAAATATTGAATTGTCTCCCTCGACAAATAAAAACTGACTTTTTTTTTTTTTTCAGCGGATTATTATCGAATGATATTGGAAAAATTAAGACATTTATAAGTTTTGAGTTTGTTGAAAACGAAAATAATGAGCAAACAAGTAGTTTCCAAGATATGAAGAAATGTTAGTTTAAAGAAAGTGGGGGATCACTTTTCTATAATAATTTAACGTATAATAATCACCCACTTTATGGCCACCGCCACCACTACTGTAAAACTTGAATTTACGCCGCTGAAATACACATTTGCCGAAATTTTGTTGGAGGAGCGTCAACGTGTGCGTGCTCAATTTACGTAAAATTCTTCATATCTTGGAAACTACTCGTTTGCTGGAATTTTAAACGTTATTTTCGTTTTCAACATCCTCAAAAACTGATAAATGTCTTAATTTTCCAAGTTTTTTTTTTTCTATAGCGTGGAAAGTCGATTGTCTGCCCCTCCCTTGCTGATCTTATATTCCAAGCATTCCCAATAGGTGTTGTGTTGCTAGCAGTGTATTATTCAAAAACAAGATGGTGTGAAGTTTTTCTTCGATAAAATGTCTCATAATATTTGATTTTCTTAAATAAAAAAATACTACTTGATCGATTTACGTGATTTTTGGAATATGACATTTTTATGCCGTGACAAGTACGTACACCATAAAGATTTATTTCAGATTTTTATAGTAAAAAAAGATTACTTGTGGACCATTTATAGACTTGCACCATTGAATGATTAATAATCTATCAGATTATATTAAATATATATATATATATATATATATATATATATATATATATATATATATATATATATATATATACAAAAATAAATTAAATATTTAACATTTTTTAAGGAGTGTTCCGTTTTTTTTAATACAACGTTCTCGTAAATCGATCCCCTATTTTGGAAGCATCAACTTTTTTCGGCTAAATTTTTTCGCGAATTTAGCCTTTTTGAAAAGTTGTTTGGCCTTCAAAACATGCAAAAAAAAAGAAAAGAAAAATGGGAGGGGGCTAAATTCGCGAAATTTGGACAAAAAAGTTGATGCTGCGGAAATGGGGATCGATTTATTAATGTTAGGTACGGGTAAAATGAATGCCGATGGTCAAAATGTATAAACATTTTGACCTCTCCCTTTACTTAAAAATTCATCAAAAATCTGGAAATCAACCAATTTTAATGAAATTTTCAGTATTTATCAAATAATGATCGCGGAATATAATGAATTAATTATTTTTATTTAAATCTTAATGGAAATGCATTATTTTGTTTAAACAAAAATTACTTTTACTAAAGTTATGGTTTTATAGGTGGATTTGCTTAAATAAACACAAGGCCAAACGACATTTCATTTAACAAAACAACAAAGGGTTTATTTAGAAAAGGCGAGATTGTATCTCAGACTGGACAGAAAGAAAGTATAAATGTCGGTTTTAAAATGACGTCTGCCATCAGACTGCAGTCCTCAACAAGTAGCAGTGGGAGGAGTGAGTGAGAGAGGTCTATATAAGTTGCTTGCTGGCGTCCATATGCCGATCGCAGCTGAGAGATCCCAAAGGGCTAAAAATAGTTCTTAAGGGGACAGCTAAAATCAATGCGCCCTGCCAACCGATTGGTCAGTGCGGCCGAATCACTTTGGCACCGGGTATTGATCCGCTTACAGTAAATAGTTTGTTAACTGAGTTTTCAGTAGACCATAAAACCCCCAAGAATTTATTTTTGCTTTTTTTATGTAAATAAAGCATCGTAATTTGTAACAATAAAATAAAAATAAAATAATTTTTACAAGAACATTACGAAAAAAGCCCCTGAAGTCCGTATTAATGAAATCGATATAGCTTGAAGAAAAATTAATTTCCCGAGCTACCAATATTATCATTGAATTAAGCATTGTTTATTTAATATTTTCACACAAAAAACTGTAATTGCAAAAAATATTTCTACTTTTTTTTTACGCTTACATTTTTAACGTAATCTTTACATGTAAGATTTTAATATTTCCATTGCACGCAAGAACGTAAAATAATGTTCATATAATCTTGGAAAATAAAGTAAAATAAATTAAATCGAAAAACAGGAACATACAAAAATAATTTAATTAAAAAATGGCAAAATTATACGAACGTTCCATGTCGGTAAGTACGGATGCGCAGAGTTGAAAAGAAAACCAGTCTGTTTTGTCCACCCTCTTCCTTTTTTCAACTACCCGCCTGTTTTGTGTTTATGAACTTTAAATTTCACGTAAACATTATGATAAATTTTAACGTAAGTCTGTATTTTTTTAGTGTGAAATTTTTTCAATGATTATAAATTGTTTTCTTAACCAATTGTAATTCTGTATTAATATTAATAAATAATGGTGCTAACTTTTTTTTTCAAAGAATAAATTGTCAGTAGTATAATTAATGAATTTAATTAACTTTTCTGCATTTTTAAATGAAGGAAGGAGGGTCTGCGACTAAAAAAAAAGTCGCTCGGTATACCAGAATAATGTTAAATAAAGACATAAATTATGTCTAATTTGTCCTTCCATACATATTTGAATATTGCCGCCAGAGTTTTTTTTTTTTGATACGATAAATAAGTCTCGGCCCAACCAGTGATACATATTTGGATAATTATTACTTTTTAGCAAAAGTTAAGTACATTTATTGTTTTAATTCATTATCTTAAGACTTTAACTTAATACTTTATTTGGAAATAATTCCAGAAAACTTGCCAGAAAAATGTAAACGCGATTTTTGTCATAATGAATTTTTACGTGAAATCTAGGGTTTTTCAGATTTGAGATAAAATTATTCCCTGTATTTTTTATTTCACACACTTTTTTTCTTTGAGAAATTAACTTTAAACTATAATCTTTCAAATACAATAAAAAAGTATTCGAAAATTTTAAAAATCACTATGATTAACTGGCGTTAAAAACCATTCCCCCCTACGGAAGTAGCCATTAAATTGCCCGTACCTAACTAATGTTGTACTCGAAACGAAGCACCTCTTAAAAATTTTCAATATTGAATTTTTTTTTAAATTAGTTTTGATAATCTGATAGATTAGTGACCACTCGATAATAATCTGTTGAAAAAAAAAAAATTAAAAAGAAGACGAAATTTAAAAAAAAAAATTACAGAGGGGGGTACTGCTTCCACACGTGCGCCTTCAAAACTAATTTTGACTACATTTTCACAGATAACAATTAACATATTTCTTTTTCGTGCCCGTGTATTTCTCACGTGAAATTGGAATTTATTTTTTTAAGTGCAAATAAAGACTTGTTTTTTATTATATATTTTCCAATAATGTCCTTTTCTTATATTTTAATTCAATAAATCGCTTCACAATAGAGATACCGAAGAACAATAAAAGCGAAGGAACTGATTTGCCTTGTCACCGCTTCTGGTAGACGCCACGCTGGAAGTTAGGAAATACGTTAGTTGACTATAACTGGTTTCTTCTGTCAAAAGTTGGATTTGTAAATCACACAACCGAAGTCAGGAACAGAAGTTTTATGGAAAAATTAGGCCTCCAGTGCTCATATTTATGGTTTAGTTTGTAAATCTAAAATTTGTCTGATAAGACATCTGAAGATTCATAATATTCTTTTGTACCTATTTACTATGCCTCCCCACGGGACAGAGTTAGACACCAGGGTCGTTTTTTAACGTGGAGAAAAGGTACAAAAATAAAAATTGTCTCAGTCGTGAAGGATTTCTCCTCCACTGAAAGAGAACAAGAAATAGAAGTGCAGCAAAAAACTGCAGCATCTGAAGAACAGATGGTATTTATTTGCTCCCCCACTGAGCAAATTAGGCACAAGGCCGTTTTTAATGTGAGGTAAAAACCAGCTCCCCTAAAAGTAGGCAAAAAGGGGGCACTCTGGTTACCAAAAATAATAATTGTCCCAGTATAGAGGGTTTCCCCTCCATTGACTGGTACAAATTATCTTAAGTGCAGCATCTGCCGGAACAGATGGTATTTATTTGCTCCCCCACTGAGCAAATTAGGCACAAGGCTGTTTTTAATGTGAGGTAAAAACCAGCTCCCCTAAAAGTAGGCAAAAAGGGGGCACTCTGGTTACCAAAAATAATAATTGTCCCAGTATAGAGGGTTTCCCCTCCATTGACTGGTACAAATTATCTTAAGTGCAGCATCTGCCGGAACAGATACTACACTTTGATCTGATTTCATAATATTCTTTTGTAACTCAACGTTTGAGAGGATTAGGAGAAATCTAATGAGACTTGTATATCTACAGATCATCAGGTCATAATCATTAGATCACTATCACCGTCTTGACATTTCAAAACAAGTGTTTAAATTTCCACTTCGGGAGAATATCACTTTTACAATTGATTTTTCCGAGTATTCTAACCACTGCGTCATATATGGTGGTGGTTGTCTATTCAGTTTCCAGTGTTAAGAGATTTTTCAGGTTTTATCCACTCAGAATGATTAATATCAAAGACAGAATACATAGAAAAAAAGAAAAAAAGAAAAAAAAAGGACGAAAACTCTTAAAAGATATTTGTCTGTGACTTTCTTTACAGTGAAATTGAGCTTACACAGCACACAATCCACTTTTTGTGTGAAGTACGGAAATCCAATTGTCAAAGTTTATCTTCTTTTAAATAGGTTGTCTTCACGCAGTTCAGAAGCCATATCTGCTCAGTTAGCTCAGAACTGATGACAGTAATAGCCTATTTATAGTAATAGCTCAGTTATGGCGACCATCATTTTTGTCTTTACTATGACTAAGAAACTCCACCTGCCCTATTGCAGGGTTCAAATCCTTTAACCAGCAGCAATCGTCACTTTCTGCTGTGATTATTGCAAAAGCATGAAACAATAGTGTCTGTAGATATAAAAAATAATTATTTATAATCATATATACACATTATATATATATATATATATATATATATATATATATATATATATATATATATATACACACATATATTGATTATAAAAATTAATAATTATAAGTTATGAATCAGTTTAGACAGGAACAAGAAACAAAATCAACTTAAGTGTACGATCGTTTTGGAAACGATATTCATTTCATTTACAATTGAGAATAATTGTATTAAAATATTCATCTCATCAGCACAAAAGGGGGGGGGGTAAGACACCAAAATAAAACTAGCATTTTGTAGTAAGTTAGGTGGATAGTCCTGAAGAGGAGATGAATATTCGAATACAATTATTCTCAATAATTATTCGCAATTGTAAATAAAATGAATATCGTTTCCGAAACGATCGTACACTTAAGTTGATTTTGTTTGTTGTTCCTGTTTAAACTGATTCATAATTTATAATTATTAATCTTTATAATTAATATTAATATAGCTCTAGGAGAAATATACCTATTGAGCTCATTATATATCCACAGTATTATGAGCAAGATTATTTTAAAGTATTGACACATTTAAATAAACTTTACTCTTTAGACTCCAGGTCAAATTCCCTCTATAAAATTATAAAATATATATAGTAACCTTCTAGAATATCAGAGGGAGGCTAATAGATGCTACACCTTGCCCAAGGGCGACCTGAAACTATGATAGGTAGGGGCATTCGTTTCCCTGAAGTATCAAATATACCCACATACCATAATAAATGTATATACATACCTGTCAGCTCCTTTAAGAACTCAGTTCTTATTGTTGAGCACTTTGTTGAAGTTAAAAGTCGGTCACTTAAGCTTACATGCGCAGATCATGATGTCATAATCATTAGATCGCTATCCTGCTTGACATTTAAAAATAAATGTTTAAATTTCAACTGTATTTCTCATGCTTAACATTGGCTGTGTGGATTTGTTCCTTACTAATGGAGTCAGAGATGGCTTCGTTGCCAGGTTCAAATCTCCCGACTGGCAGTAATCATGACACTCTGCACTGATGATTGCCAAAAGGATGAAACACTAGTTTCTGTAGGTATTAAAAAAAATTATTATAGTAATAATTATATATATGTGTAATAAAATGTGGTTTGCTTGAAGCATTGTCTAAGATAAGTGTTAAGAAGGCTATCACAATGCAAGGAATGCAATGTTGTTGTTGAGGATGAAGACAAAAACAAGTGATATATAAATATATATATACACTAATTTTTTTTATCAAAAATAAGATTGTTTTAAAAGTCAAAATTCTACATAGTGATGTACTGTGTGACAGTGTTACATAGTAATTTTTTAGGAAAATCTTTTTTCTTAAATCGCGGATGTTTCAAATCTTGAAATCGCAAGTATGAACAGTAAAAGTAGGATAAGTAAAAATAAGTGGAATAAATTTATTTATTTATGTATTCACAGTTGAAAACGAATTACTATGTGTTATTATTTAAATTTTATATCCTCTATTTTTATTTTTTGTTTATATAGCCAGTATTACCTATTTATTATTTGTTATTTTTGTTTTACGACTTTTATCACACACACACATATATATATATATATATATATATATATATATAATTATAAAATTTAGATCATCTTGCTTGCTTGGGTGTTTAAACCGTCCATCCGGTTTCTGACTTCCGGTTTCCAAAAATTCATCTGCTTACCTATTTCATGGCCTCCTTGTCTTAAGTCCAATATTAAAGCCACTGCTGCTATTCAAAGCATACACAAGGTCAACAATATTTTTTTTGTTTTAACATGTTTTCCTTACAAATAAATTTAATATAACCCTGTTGACTTAAAAAAAAAAAAAAAAAAAAAAAAACTAATTTAAATATAAATATATAATTATAATCATATTTATAACAAGATTTACTGCTTTTAGTAGCGTTCCTATGGATTCTGATGAGTTATTTATTTATTTTATTTTCAGGACTTAAAAAATATTTTCTCTTCAAGGAGGGAGGGGTAGAAACTTGCTTTTAGTAGGGCCTCCTTAATTTCAATTGGTGCTTTGGAGGCTTTCTGTGTTTTATTCTTTTAATTCATCACTAAAAAAAAAATGTTTTCTCAAGACAATAAAAGACAATATAATCTCAAAATCATTTTTTATTTTGAACATTTTTCAGCTTAGCCTTTAATGGCCAATGGGTAAACTAGTAATATATATATATATATATATATATATAATTCATATTCAGTACAAGACAGAAAACAATTTATAATTTAAAATATAAAACAAAATTGAAAAATGAAAATAAAGACGAAATGAAAATTTATCAGTTGTTTATTCAAAAATAATAATAAAAAAAAAAACAAATGTAAAAAGAAGAAAAATATAAGTTTTAAAACCATTTACTTGCAATAATTCCAGATTTTAAAAACAATAGTGGAGGGAAAAGAAATTTATATGAGAAAAATAAAAAATTTCTAAAACATCGATAAACCCAATTAAATTTATCACATAATCTGTGGGCAAAAATAGGTACACGGAAAAAGGAGAAAATTCTTTTTTTTTAAATTTAAATTAAAACCAAACCAACAAAAAACCGTTTTCTCAAGATTATTTGTGGATACTAATCTAACCTCATGAAAAAGAGATAATTGCCTGCTTTCTGTGGCAATAACAAAAAACCAGCTTAGAAATAATTAAAAAAAATCTGGTTTGGTATTGAACACACACAGCAAGAACTTGTCTAGCTACAACCACAGCAATGAACTTTCTCTTTCTCCTTATCAAAAACCCAAACTAAACTTTCATGAACAAAGTTTTTATTCCTAGAACATCCTTCCTGTGGATCAAGATACAGGGCTGCTCTCCAGTTAACTACAACATGATCTTATATTTCTGAATTTTTTAGATGAGGAGTGATAATTCGTATTATTATTCAGAGTACTGTTCTCATCTTGATCGTTTTCAAAATAACACTCAAGATGAGAACTGTGATCTGAATAATCCAAATAATATGAACTTATTAAACAATTCATAGTACAGTATGTTATATAAATCCTATTCTTCAAACCTTTATGTCATCATCATCATCAATTCAACATCCATTTTACGTAGCATTGGTTGGACGGTTTTTAGAAAATGACTTTGAAACCAACCTATCTCTGGTCAGGTCTTTATTTATCCCTCTTTCTCGCAAACCCATTATTATTTTCTCCCATGTTTTCTTGGACTTCATCTGTAAACTGAACCTGCTATCTCAACTGTTCTACATCTAACACAAGAACTCATCTATTCTTTCAACATGCCTATACCGTTATCACATAAACTTATATAAATATAGTATGTAAGCCTTTAAAGTCTGTCATACAAAATCTATTATTCAGACTTATGTGACCTTTCCGCCTTAAGACCATTTTATTATATAAGCTTGTATTTTCATATCACATGAATCCTATTATATAGTTCTCTAATAAATGTTTTTTAGCACATAAACGTATTAAATAACGCTTTTAAGACTTGCAATACGAAACATCTAAAATCCGTTAACTTTTGATATAAAATATTGTGACTTGGAATTAGCTACGATGAAAACCAAAATTATTGTATTAGAAAGAAAACAAAACAAAATCCAATTATTTCTTTTGTTGGTAATTCTGCATTTACCCACCCACAATTTCCACAAAGTTTCTCGGGTGTGCTCAGCCGCTAACGAGAATAACTGGAAATGACAATCACGGAACGTTAAACCGCTACAAGAAAATCATAATGATAAACAGGAAAAACATGGAAATATGATAAATAGAATTACAAACATGTATTAGACCCAATCCAAACCTTAACCCTAACCCTTAACCTACGTGATTAAAAAATTTTTTTTTTTTTATTTCTTCCAATTTATAAAAAAAAAGTAGCCTCCATAGATTCATATTAGCTAAAAAACAGTGCGTTCGTTAAAAATTGAGGAATGCTTGGCCAACCTTTTCTGGTTATTTCTATCACCTGCCGAGCAAGCCTGAGGCAACTTTGTGAAAATTGCAGGTCGGTAAATACAGAAGCAGCCTTTTGTTTTTTTTATTTCTACCATTTTTACTATTAAAAATTATGTTAAGTATTGCAAACAAACCGTAAATGACACAGGAGAATACGTTATTGATTGATTGTTAATTTTTATTAAAGCTTTAAATTTAAAAAAAAAAAATGGCAGGAAGTTGTCAACCCAATAGTATATCACAAACCCATTAAATAAATATAGTCTGTAAGCCTTCAAAACTTGTCATATTAAAGCATCTAAAATTTAATATCCACACTTATTATATAATAAACCTTTGTAAAATTATAATTAGCTTTGATGAAAACCAAAATGAACTATTGCATTAAAATAAACACAAACCAAAGATAAACATAAATTCAACCAAAAATAAATAAAATAAAACTTTTGAAAGAGTTACATTCATAAATCCATAGACAAAACGTGAATTTAAATTAAATACATTCATTTGAATTACAAAAAGAATTTTTTTAAATTAGGTAAAAGAGAAACATTCTACTTGATGTAAATCAGCCCTCATCATTTTTGTCTGCTTACAGTTTTACAGAAATTTTTTTTTCAGTTTCACTGATTTGAACCCTATTAGACTAAAACATAAAATAAAGTATTAAAAATATTTTTATGAATGTAAATTCTTTAAAAAGTATTTAAAAATACATTTCAATTATAAAAAATAGTAAATAAACTATTTAAAACATATTTTCAAACAAAAAAACAAAAACATTTCAATTATAAAAATGTTTTAATGGATTATTTGTAAAAAAAAAAAAAAAATTTCCAATCATAAAAAAACAGTTTGACTTTCTTATGTGTTAATAATAAAAAAAAAAAAAAAGTGGTGGAAACAAATTATCCCTCCCCCATAATACATTCTACTTAAAATAAAATGTGTAACAGTTTTCTGATAAACACCGCTTGTAAATTTCTGAATTCAAAACCGGAAACTGCCATCAAGTAGATTGTTTCTATTTAACCAAAAATTGACATAACAGCACCAATAAAACAGAAAAATGTTTTAATTTTTTTTTTGTTTTTGTTTTTATGATTAAAAAAACAAAATAAAAGGAATAAGAAATACAACAATCTTTTGAAGGGCAAAATTGCAAACAAAGCACCTCTTGACATTTTGGAATTTTTGAGATGAGGATTGATAATTTGGATTATTCAGAGTACTATTCTCATCTTGGTTGTAATGTTCACAACGTTTCTAATCTTTGACCTTCTTTAGGTGCAACTTTTCAAACTTGGAAAACTTTATGCCAAATGAAATCTCTTTAATTAATCCTAGAGTTGTGGGCGTGTAATGTCTATGACGCATCCTCCGCATCCACTTGTCCAATCGAATCTCAAATCATGCCATTTGTACCAGATGCCACACCACTCGTATCATGGATACTCTCCTGTATCTGAGTGAAGAAAACAAAGAGTTGAAAGTTCTTTGGACTGTTGAAGGTTGCTCAGCAGTTAACTTCATATAAAGATCATCAATGCTGAAGTGTCCAGTGGAGAGGGACAAGAAAGAGAAGAGATATCTTTATTCAATGTATCCTGGGTTCTCTTTGCTGACCAACCATAGTATCCGTTCTTCAGATGCTGCACTTCAATTTCTTGTTCTCTGTCAGTGGAGGTGAAATCCTTCACGACTGAGACAATTTTTATTTTTGTTCCTTTTCTCCATGTTAAAAAACGACCTTGGTGTCTAACTCTGTTCCGTGGGGAGGCATTGTAAATAGGAACCATAATTCCCAAAGGAGCTAAACAAGTTCCTTAGGGGCAGATGGAATCAATGTGTCCTGCAAGCTGATTGGTCAGTGTGTGGCCAAATCATTTAGCAGGGATATTAATTGGAGACAGAAAATAAATTTTTTATTTTATTCAACACTGCTACAGCTTCACTGGTTTGGACATATTCATTGACAGCCTAGAGAGGAATTTATTCACAAGCTGGTGGCTTTAAATATATTAGCTAACTGGAAGAAATATAAACACATTCCACTGACGACGTGGATTGCAACAATGAAGACAAACCTGAAGCTGATAACTGGTCTCCATATTGCTTGCTGGAACCAGAAATGACTGAAGTATAATGATAACCCAGCTGTCAATTGACATAGGTTGACTGACTTGACACAGGAAGTAGGGAACTCATTTGAAACCATTACAGATATTAGTTGATTCTTTTGTCTACAGATTATTCTATGATTTTTGCCCCATCACAATACTTAGATACCACCCTGTGCTGGAGCTGAACAGACCAAACCTGCGGCAATATACATTCACATTAGATCCTCTGCATAATCACACCCGTGTTTGTTTACAGATGTACCGGCAATCTCCTTTCACATCATGTTCTGCAGTCCTGATCATGCTGCCTCAGAATTGTGTGAATGAACATGTATCACTGTCACATTTACATATTTCTGTATTATCCAGTTTTATGCATTCTCTAATTAACTACATAGTATCTGTCTATTGCTAACTGTTTTATAACCATGGTTTAATAAAGATAAAAACATAAAAATTAAGTTTATTTAATCTATGTAGGTAGATTTTTCTCATTCCATCATCCATGACCAGGTAGAAGTATTAATTAATTTTCATGTTATTATTAGTTATAATCACATTAATTAACTATTATTACATTAATTAACTATTAGTTCTAAATGAGTTTTTGGGGGTTCAGAATTCAAATTTTTAGTACAAGCAACAACTAAGAATAATGCCGTTCTTACTCTACCAAAAACTAAATGGAACTTCCACAAGCAAAGTTTCTTATCTAGAACTACTCATCTATGGAACACAATATCACGGGGCTGCTTCATAATTGGCCGCAACATGATTCTTTCCAACTCCAATGTAAACAAATTCTTGTTGAGCTGTCATCTGAAATAATAAAATTTTGACGCGTTTCAACCGTCGTTGCTGATGAAGTTGTCTTACCATCCATTTTGTTTTCACTCCAAACAAGGCGTATTGCTACTTGGACGTAAGGGGCTACTATTTGGGCTCATGCCTAATAGGAAATTGTGGGAAGTTGAGCAGCAAAATGTCTGCTCAATTACATTTTAAACATCTGCATGTCAGTACAACCAGGGAAACAGGAAACAGGGAGGTAATTACAAAATCTAGCAGTCCGAAAAAAGAAACTATCAGAATAGAAGGCTTTCCACCATCTCAATAAACTCATCAACTCTTATTCTGAAAGTGGCCTTTGGGCATTGCTAACAAATGAAGCATGCATGGTCCCCCGTGAGTGCACAGTGAACGAGGCATAAAAATAATAAGTAAGTTCAGCATTGCCACCCCACCCCCATAGGACGTAAAATCCTGGTGAAAATTAACAAACAGTGCAGTTTTAGGCCTTAACATATTTAAATTGGAGTTCTGCACCATGCAAAACTGCTAAATAGACATACACAGAAAATTTGGGACAAATATGGTAAAATAGTCCCCAAAATGGAGTGTTTTTACTAGTTCTAAAAGAGCCCCTGGGACACACCCAAGAGTTATCTCGAAGTATAGACAAACAAAATTATATAGAAATCAGTTAGTTACAACTTTTCAGAAAGTTTTATAAAAATCCAAGGCATCAATTTTTTTAATAAGCACAAAAGTGTCAATTTTAGCCATTTTTAACCCAAAAGGCACCACTAGGGAGCAACCAGAATTTTCCTGGAAAATCCGTTCTGTTACTTTTTTATTCATATCATGTTTAATGTTTGTGCAAAATTTCAAAATATTCCAAGGCGTAGTTATTGAGAAAAGTGCGAACGGACGAATGGACAAGGGTGGATTTACAGATCCACCCTCCTTTTGTCGGGGGACCAGAAAAAAAAAAAAAAATTAATACTTCTACTTGGTCATGGCTGATGGAATAAGAACAAGCTACTCTTGTGGATAATATAAGGTTTAAAAATTCCCTTTGAAATTTTGGACAAGTTTCAGAGTTTGACATAAAAATTCCTAAGTGTGAAAAGGAACACATTTGGAGATGTTACATTGGACAAAACGTATGAATAGTAGTTTTAAAAATCCAGATTGTCACCGTTTTTTATCTTTGGTAAAAAAAGTAACAACGGTTTTGTTTGTCTCCGCCACCCAACGCCGAGAAGAACATCAGCTTCGACCATGAGACTTTCCAAATGCTGGCTATGGCCTCATAGTTTCATAACAACCAGCAGGGAGACGCAAACGATAAAAATAAAAAAATATAATTAGATTTGGAGGGATTGGATTAATGGACATAAGAAAAAACAAAAAAATAAATTTTAACTTGGGACAATGAAAGTGAAAAGTGATATTTTTTGTTTGGTTTTTAATATAAAAATGAAGTAGACCTGATTACAAACAAAAATCTACAAAAAAATTTTAAAAATCAATTTCTGATGTAAATAAAAATTTCAATATTTATTAACTAATGTTAAAAAGTATTTATTTTGTTTAAAAAAGCCAAAAATAACTTATAGATTAAAAAAAATACTACATGCCACCTACCACCATCACCCCTTTATTTCAAGAACAAAATTCATTTTATGCCTATAGTCAAAACTCATGGACCATCTTTACAAAGAGATACTACTCTGAATAAACACAGTTTTTGGACACTAAAACTAAAATCAGAAATTTAAATAAACAAAAAAAAATGGAAATTTAAATAAACAAAAAAAAATGGAAATTTAAATAAACAAAAAAAATCGAAATTTAAATAAACAAAAAAAAAATCGGAAATTTAAATAAACAAAAAAAAAATCGGAAATTTAAATAAACAAAAAAAAAATCGGAAATTTAAATAAACAAAAAAAAATCGGAAATTTAAATAAACAAAAAAAAATCGGAAATTTTAATAAACAAAAAAAAATCAGAAATTTAAATAAAAAAAATCGGAAATTTAAATAAGAAAATTGGAAATTCAAATAAACAAAAAAAAATCAGAAATTTAAACAAAAATTTTTTTTTTAATTTAAGAGAGTAAAAAGTGAAACTTGAGTTTACTTTTGCCTTATTTCATGCTTTATTTCTTACATTCTGACAAAAATGTTTCTGTCAAAGGGGAAAAAATTGCTATTTACTGGATCAAAATCTATCCATCTAATACTTATTGTTGGTTTTGACCTTGAAGTAATATATATATATATATATATATATATATATATATATATATATACATACACAAACACTTGGAGGTAAAAGTGGTAAGAAACCGGATAAAAAGTGCTCAATACGTTAGTAGAGCTGATTATGTTTTCTATTTTACAACCTCAAAATATTAATTTAGTTCATTACAATTGTTTCCGCAGACAGAGGAATTCCCTGTCTGTTTCTTCAGATGGTAAAAGTTGAAACAGATAGGGAATTTCCTCTGCCTGTCGAAACAATTGTAATGAACTAAGTTAATATTTTGAGGTTGTAAAATAAAAACACACACACATACATATATATATATATATATATAGCTCGTTACATTAATTGGCTTCATGCCTTGTCTGAAGCGTTTTCTACTTTTTAAATAAAAAAAAAAAATCTTAAGAACTTTAAATACCAGGTGTCTTAATTTTTTTTTTTTTCCCTTCACCCTTTGAAGGTGTTATGTCAATGAGTTTTGACTACGGGTACAAGAAGACATATTTCATTTTTTAAATAAAGGGGGTTATTAGAAAAAAAGGATGTATAAGTTTGTTTTGTTTAATAAAACAAATATCTTATATTAACATTAATTAATAAATACTGAAAACTTAGTGTACATCAAAAAATTCTTTTTTGTGGTGTATGGGCTAGGTCGTTCTTCATAGTCATACATCTGACACTAATGTGATTATGCCCCAGACATCGATCTTCAGATTTTTTTTTTTTTTTTAGTATTCATGATTTTCATAAATGACCTCTCTGATGCAATTGCATTTGAGACGGATATACTTCCTGACGACATCACACTTTATTTGTGACAAATGAATGAACACATATTCAATACAATGGCTGTAAATGACCTCCAGTCTTCTAGTGGATTGGACAAAAAATATTTATTTTTGTCTTAAATGATGAGATTGCTGTCCTAAACAGAATGCAATAAAAATTGTTTCTTTTTTTTTTTTTTTTAAATAAACTTATTACATGAGGAACCGTTTGAAATTAAAATCTATTTAGTATTATGCATGCAATCTGGAGAAAAACACATTTAAATACTTCTTACATTTAAAATGGGTAAATATGCTAGCATAATCAATGTTTTTATATTTGAACTGGAAGTTTCTTGTAATGCCCATGGAGCCATGATTGTTTTTTTTTTGTATCGCACAAGATGAAAAACATGTTCAACTGTGTTGCTTATTTCTATTGCTGAATAATACTAAATTGATTTTAACTTCAAAATGTTCATCATGACATTTTTAAAAATATTATCGCATATACACCATTTTTTTGGTGCTTCTATATTATAATAACGCAAAAATATTGAATTTCAAGTGAATCAAATGATACCTACATAATTATAAGGCCTAAAATAGTAACATATCCAAAAATTATGAAAAAACAATAAGTTAGAAAAATATTAATGAAAAACGAAATTTGTGAAATGAAGCAAAATCAGTTACACGTATACAAAACAAAAAGAAAGAGATGTTGACAGGGGAGATAATTAAGTTCTGTTGCTTACGTTATGTAATGAACGTAATTCAAAATGTTGGACAAATTTTATTCCCCCATCTAAACTTTATTGAAAACTGTTTTTCATTAATAATTATTTTTCTACTTTATCGTTTTTCATAATATTTGGATATGTTATTATTTGTGACATGACAATTACATAGGTGCCATTTGTTTTACTTGAAATTTGATAATTTTTCGTTATCAAAATATAGAAGTACCCTATTTTTATTTAAATTTTTCAAGAAACAGTTTAGGACGGCAATCTCATTAGTTTCCAAAAATATTACTTTTACTTTCATTGTTTGTCTCTAATTTTAATATGTTAGAAAATTTCCACAATTCTACTCAGATGTATTTTTTATATTTGGCATGGCGACGAATCTTGGGCATACAGCATTCATTTTCACTGCAACAAAGTATTTATTTTTCGCATCAAATATATCTTTTTGTGTTTGGAAGCGCATCATATTGCTTTGTCCGATCAACAAAGCTGGGATGTATGAAGTAAAATGGTACAATGTTGCAAGATCTGAAAACATTGATGAACCTATTTATAGAAATCATATTGATTGCATGTTGTTTAGATGTTATCCCCACACCTTCCCAAAAAAAAAAAAAAAAAAAAAAACATTCAGCAAGAAGAAATCAGAAAGGTGTAGAATATAATTTTGTGTCTTGGTTATTGTCCAGAAATCTGCTTACATTAAAAAAACAAAAATAAAGAAAAATATGTGCAACATACATACTTATGACAAAACGAAAGTGTCATATTCCAAAAATCACATACCTTGATCGACTAGTTTTATTTTTAACTAAAAAAAAAATCAAATTTTATGAGTAAGTACAAAGGGACTGTCTTGTGTTGCCATTTTGCAGAAACAAGGGCAGATAACTCCACAATAATTTAAACTTGCCTGATCAGCCTTGTAATGATCAGCCTTGTAATGCCTATGATTTTCCATTAATTACTAAAAACATTTAAAAATGATTTTCTTAAAAATACATACATTATAAAGATTTTTCTGTATTTTTTTTTTCATACAGGGGGGATTCTAGACAAGGGTAAAATGGCTGAGAAATGATGATTGTTATCTGATAATGTAAAAAGTACATAAAACATTAAAATTTGATTTTAATGTTTTAATTTAATATTTCGCTGTAACTTCATCGCATGTCAGTTATTTAAACTGTTGAATAGAAATAAACAGAAACACTAAATTGATTAAGGCAATAATCATTTTTTTTTTCAAAACTGAAACAGATTTTTATTATTAAAGATATAAGATATTTGAATACAAAGAATGTTCCTTTGCTCTAATCAAATATCAGAAATAAAAAAATCTCCCAAATTTTAAACATTAATATATATATATATATATATATATATATAAAAAAAGGTATATTTGGGTAGCATTTTTTTCTCTTATGCAGGTTTTGTTGGCTTGCCAAATGGAAAGGATGGATCCCCAGAGAAACAAATAGAAATTATCTCTGGTGTTCAACAAATCATGCACACACATACATACACATTCTCTCTCTCTCTCTCATATATATATATATATATATATATATATATATATATATATATAGAGAGAGAGAGAGAGAGAGAGAGAGAGAGAGAGAGAATCAATAAAATAAGAAAATGTCAATATATACTAATGTATATAGGTTATAGATGTATAGTTAAAAAATGTGTATTCAAAATTTTTCCTATATTAAAATGCAAAAGTAAATAAAAATCTACATCCCGTAACAATCTGAAAATATTATATTGCGAAAATTAGGTAAATTGATAAAGTAGTTTTTTAAAAATAAATTCAAATTTTGAGTATCCAAGGAGTAACTATCTTACCCACCATTTTGAAAACAAAATAACAAAAGACAGAGAGATAATTCAGCAATAATTCATAGATGTTGTAATGCCTATGAATTCCCATTAATTGCTTAAAAATGATTTTCTTTATAAAAATAAAACTACTTGATCAATTTACGTGATTTTTGAAATGTGATATTTTCGTTTCATCATGAGTAACATACGGATTTTTCTTTGTTTTTCAATATGAGGTAATTCTGGACAAGAACTGAAAAATGATTGCATGTAAAGTCGGTTACATTCAACTCATATGATGTTTCAATTGAATCTTAATCTGCTTTAAAGATGTAAAAAACCTCGAACACATTTTCTTAGTTTTTTTTTTTTACCTCATTCATATTGTAAATGTTTCTTTCTTTCTCACAGTGAGACTAAAAATGAGTTCTGATATGTCTTTTGTAGTAAGTCCAGCCTCTGTTACAGGAAGCCACATCTTCGTTGTCGGAATGAATTAAAAATTGAGAAGAATTATGGAAAGATCTAGTTGGGGTATGTGGGAAGGGAGAGGAAGAAGAAAAAAATACCGGTGCCCTATGATTTCCGTGGGAAAAACTTTAGGGCACTGCTGAATATTCAGTAACGGTTTTTCCCCATTTTCGGTCCGTCATTGATGAATTCGTGTCCGAGGCTGTTATTGCATTTGGCACAAGAAATCTAGAAAAAAAAGAAAAGTAAAATTAAAATTACAGTCTATATATTTATAAAGTTGGGCCATTCATTGCACTGACAATGAGATTAAAATGCCAAATTCATATACAAAATAATAAAAACTTTCTAACATTAATCATGTGTATTCGATAATAAAATTAACTAAGTTGCATAGAAGTTAGCTGTTTATATATTTGTATGTACAGGATACACTCCTAAACTAATTAACTGATCATTATGAATTTTGTAGGCTATATTTAGTTTTTTATGTAAAGGGGGCAAAAAGACGTGAAAACTCAGATCTTTCTGATTTTTGTGAAACTTTAACAATAGGTATTAGTAAATTAACAGGGGAGACAACCGAAGCAGCAAAACTAAAGCTGGCCTACCAGGACACTATATATACAAATGTAAGCCAATTTGGGCATATTTTATTGGTTTGAAAATATAGGTTATTTTTTTACCAAATGTCATAAAATTTTAACCATAGAATAGTATTATAATCTTCAAAAAGCCTGAAAATTTTCATGTAGTTTCGACCCATACAACCAAAGATATCAGCATTTCAATATTCCATTTGGCTACGAATATACATATATAAAAGACACGACACACTTCCTACAGATCCTACGCGACATCGGTAACTTACCAGACAACACAATACTCGTCACGATGGAGATTTCCTCTCTCTACTCGAATATTCCACATAAGGAAGGAATATCCGCATGCAGGAGTTTTTTTACAAACGCAGAACTTACAAGACACCCACATCACAAACATATGCAGCATTATAGAGTACATTCTAACACATAACAATTTTAAATTCAACAACAAACACTTTTTACAAATAAAAGGCACAGCCATGGGAACTAGAATGGCTCCCAGCTATGCCAACATCTTCATGCACACATTCGAACAACAATACATACACATACACCACCTCAAACCGACACACTATTACAGGTATATAGACGACATCTTTGTCATTTGGCCACATGGTGAAAAGACATTGATGAACGTTTTCCAACATATAAACAACTGCCATAATAGTATAAAATTCACAATTGAACATTCAACCACGCATATCACATTTTTAGACGTTCTGATTAATATTTCAAATAATCATATCACCACATCTCTACACACAAAACCGACCGATGGACACAATTACCTACATTTCGAAAGTTGCCACCCAATCACAACGAAAAAGTCAATCGTATACAGTCAATGCCTGCGCATTATAAGGATATGCACAGACCCATCCGATTATGACACACAGGTAGGCATCTTAATCAACCACTTCCTTCGCAAAAACTACCCATTCAAAATATTAAAAGAAGCCATCAGCAGAGCATCACACATTAGCAGACACAACTTACTTACATACAAAAACAACAAAACATCCACACGAATACCTATGGTATTTCACTTCAATAATAACACCAAACATTTATACAACCCCATGAAACAGATCTTCAAACAATTACAACAGGACCCCACACTCAACACAATATACAATAAACCACCCATTTGTGCCAAACGACAACTCCCCAACTTACGTTCCTTAGTCACATCCACTCGGATTAACCGCACCCAAACATCTCAAGGAAACAAACCTTGCAATAGACCCAGGTGTCTAATATGTACACATATTAACACCAACAGCACATTCACCCCTCCAGGCACCAACGTCCATCTCAAACTTCCCCCTCTAAATTGCAATAGCTCAAATGTAATATATCTGTTATACTGCACAAAATGCACAAAAGGCAACTACGTGGGGGAAACAGGCCTGGAGTTCTGCCTACGTCTTAATAACCACAAACATACCATCAGAGATAAATCTACACAGCATCCAGTAGCTATCCACTATAATTTACCTAACCACACAATAGACAATATCAGATATATCCTCATAGCATCCAATTTTATTACACAACACCAGAGACGAAAATATGAAAAAAAAATTAATTCTAAAACTCAACACGCACACTACAGGCCTTAACAAAAACCTAGGACTACTCAGTGACTACAATTTTTATAACTACAAAGATATTCTATAAACATTTCCTTAGGACTAAAATGCACGGTGAGATGGGGTAACTCTTTCCGAAACCTTTACATTTTCCCTAATGTTTTCTTTCTTTATCCTCTCATACACATGGCATGTGTATGTGTGTGCATATTATGTACGCATATTTGTATGTATTTGTGCGAGTGTATGTGTATACGCACCTGAAAGTGTATATACACGTCAGTATATGTATATACATGTATATGTATGTGTATGTGTATATATATATATATATATATATATATATGTATGTATATTTGGATATATGTGTATGTGTGCGCATATATGTGTGTATGTTTTCAAAACACATTTTCTTTAAGAGTTAATTTTCTTCATATTTCCATATATGTGTATGTGTATATATGTGTATGTATTTCTCGCACACCTATACTTCTTTTCCCGTCACTCTCTTCTCCTCTTCCTCTCTCTCTCTCTCTCCCTACATTCGCTTATGTAAACTTGTGTATATATGTACAACTGTCTTTACGTGTGAATGTATGCGCAAGCATTTATGTATGTACATGTATGTCTGTTAGTATATGTATATATGCATGCATTTATGTATGCATATGTGCATATATATATATATATATATGTATATATTTGTACACGTGAGTATTTGTTTGTATACGTATGTATATGTACATAGTAATATACAAATTAATAAAAAGTAGTGTTTCGTTTTTGTCTTAAAACGGTTGAATTTAGAAACGACGTTTTCGTTCTTTTTCGAACGAGAAATAGCCGTTAAATTACACATGAGCATCATAGCGTTTCTCCTCATAACGTCTTATATCCTTGGAATTCTTATTCTCTCTTAGAATAAATAATATCGTTAGAATTCAAAGGGTTAGACTGTTAAAGACGCGTTTCTTATTTTTATTTACTGTTTAATTTTTTGTTTGTATGTGTATATGTACTGTGTGCATGTGTGTATGTGCGTACTTATATGTTTATATATTTAAGACTGACGTGGCACCTTCTCATTGACTATACCTCCTTCTCCTTCTTCTCCTCCTCCTCCTCTACCTTCCTTCCTTTTCCATTCCCCTTTTCCCCGTGCATCCTCATACTTTCACTACACCGATGAAGACTGAAGGATCGGTCGAAAATTATGTACTTATAAAAAAAGTTTTAAAATTTATTTTCAGAATATTATTTTGTATTCCTGCACGTCACCAATCGAAAACAAATAAAGAAAAGTTATAAGCTTTTATACTTTTTTCGTATTCTTTTTATTCATATATATATATATATATATATATATATATATATATATATATAGATATATATATATATATATATAGAGAGAGAGAGAGAGAGAGATAGAGAGATACCACTTTTTTTTTTAGCAATTTTATAAGCTCGAAATTTCAGCAACTATTGATCAGAATTTAACAAATGAAGGTTCGTTGGAAAGCTAATAACCTGAATTGTGTAATGGGCTACGTGACATTTGCCCTTAAGGTCGCACAAGAGGGGGATGATTTTTCTATATTAATTTAACGTAAAATAAGCACCCACTTTATGGCCACCTTGAATATAAAATGGGTGTTTATTTTATGTTAGATTAATATAGAAAAGTGATCCCCCACTTTTTAAAACTATAATTTATTCATATCATTCAAATTACTCGTTTTCTGGGATTTTAACTTTCATTTTCAGCACCAGCAAAAACCTTTAATAATGGTAATTTTAGAGGATTTTTTGTGGAAAGATACTGCACCTTTACCAATACTCATAGTCATTTGTTTTCCTAGTTTTGCATATGAATTACAAAATATCTGATATTTCCCCAAAAACCTCTGGTCTTGATGGGGGGGGGGGAGACAGAAACTTGATGCTATGGTTTCAAATAATCTGAAATAACAATCTTCATTATATATATATATATATATATATATATGTGTGTGTGTGTGTGTGTGTGTGTGTGTGTGTGTGTGTGTTAATATTATATAATATATATATTTAATGAATTGGAGTTAAAAATAAAATTATACTGCAAGTGTAAAATAGTGAATTTTTGGGATATAAACCTAAATCTTAATACTCATGAACCATATCACAAGCCAAACCAAATACTATTTTATATAGACTATAAATCTAACCATCTTAAAAATATGAAAAAAGCAATTATCCCTAGCATATAAAAAAATATCTAGGATAGAAAATGAGAATATATTAAATAAAAATAAGAAATACTATAAAGCATACCAAGGAAAGATCAAATACATAAAGGAGGTGGATAATAAAGAAAATAAGATCAACTACACAATATCATATAACATGGTGTTGAAGGGAAAAAGAGATGTAGGAAATAAAAATAGGTATACAAATAAAGATAAGAATAAAAAAAATGAAATTATAAATAACAAACAAGCCTATTATAGTAATAATGCAGTTATGAAGAAGAGAAACAGACACAAAAGCAAGTCTGGTTTAATTCACCTTTCAGTGAACATATACAAAATAATATCCCTAAAGAATTTTACACAATAATTGATAAGAACTTCCTCTCAAACAATATATTAAGTAAAATAATTAATAAAACACAGTTAAACTTTCATTTTCAACCACAGCAAATAGTGGTAAAATAGTGAATAGTTGAATTGAATCAGGAGAATAAAATATTGAGAAAAAATGTAACTGTAGAATACCTAACGAATGTCCATTGGAAGGCAATTGTTTAACTTTTGAAATTGTATACAAATGTGAAGTTAAGGTGGATAATAGTAAAAAGATATACCTAGGGGAAACTGGATGTAAAGGCCAGATACAGAAACCATATTGCATCATTTAACATTAGACCAGAGAAGGAACTAAATTGGAATGATGAAAAGGATAGAAATAAGGATAGGACAAGAATAAATATTAAAAATAAGAGAAACAACGGGATTAGGGGATTGGGTTAGGGAACTATGTAAGAATAAAATAGAATTTGAATTAAAATGGTCAATAGAAAATATAATAGAATAAAATAGAAGCTAGAAAATATAAGCCTAGTAAATCAAAAAGATGTAATCTATGCTTACTTGAGTCATACCATATAGTGAATTCTAAAGAAATTTTATACAAAAAGTTTGATGTTATACAAAGCTGTCTGCATAGAAATAAATTCCTATTATCACACCTAAGACCTGATTAAAATAACATGCTTATAACAAAATTAAGGAATATGTTGTGAGTAAAATGTAAGTGTAAGAGGAGTTTAAATTTAATACGAGGAATGAAGGAATGTACAATAAATAAAGTAGTAGGTTGTTAAAATATAGAAAATAAACAAAATATATAAATAAATATTTAGGAAACATGAATAAATATTTAGGAAATAAGGGAAATAGAATTAAATTTTAATTTAATAATTGTTATTGGCAATAAACTAACACCTGAAACATTTCAACAGCACAAAAAAAAAGAAAAGGAAATCAAATATTAAGTAATTGCAAAATATTGAGATGAACAAATTATGATGGATAAAAATAGACTAAATCAGAATATAAGTTTTAAATAAGCCAAGTGAAAAATTTAACCTAGATTGCTATAAAGGGAATAATATGAGAAATACAAGTTTAAAACTAATCATTGGGGATTAATATCTAAATAGTGAATTAAAAATATAAAGGAATTTCAATAAAATTATGAATCGATAAATGTAGGCAAAATCGAGTTATGTCCCTTACACTCAATGATATGGGAATAGTTAAAATTTAAAAAAAAACAAACATCATGTTTATATTAAGATATGGTTGAAAATGATAGATTTAACGTTTAAATTATTTACATAACCAGTATGAGGAAAAGATAAATATTAACTATAATTATTAAAATAAACCTTTTAATTTATAGTTTTTCTTAAAAAAAATAGCAGATAAAAGGAAATACAAATATATCATAATACGTAAATAAAAATTTATATGAAACTAAGGTAAATTGAGAAATGAATAGCTGGACATATAAATAAAGACTAAAATTTGAAAGGTGTCAGGTTAGGAGTTAAGAGGCAAATCAATAAAGAAATCAGATAAGAAAAAAAATTATAAAAATACAAAAAAAAACATTAAAAGATTAAATGAATATAAAAATAGAAAATTGCAGAAATATCATCTAAAAATAAGAAATACGAAACGGGCATACTTACTCAATTCGAAGGGAACGAAAAAAGAAAGAAAGAAAGAAAATAAAATGAGGATGAGCGAGGAGAGTTCAAACTTCTTGTTCCCTTAAAATAGGGATTATGAATATATTCATATATATGACAAATATATTTTAGTGTTTAAAGAGTAGCTATTTTTGGAATAGTTAAAAATAATATGTTTAAATTTGTCCAAATGGTTATGAAACAATTGTAACACATAAGGGAATACACCATATGATGTTCTTGAGTTTATATTCTGTTGTCTTCATTTTGAAGAAATATTATATGCATGCTCAATTATGAAAACTTGATACCATGAAGCTTAATTGATTGAGTCAATTACTATTGACTTTGATTTTATTGGTATATAACGTTACCGAATTTTAATATATAAAAAAGTTTTTGGTAAAAAATATTAATTATATATATATATATATATATATATAATTTAACAATAATTGTTAATAAATTAATAAATAATCTTCAAATATCTGTTTTTTTGGAGCATTTTAAAAGGTTTTAGGAGGCATGATATGAACAAAATCTCCCATCTGAAAATTCAGATATTTCAGATTTACATTAAATTTGATCCATTTTCAAATTTAATCTTTTTGGAAGCAATTAAATAAGATTTCCTGAATTTCAATTTCTTCCCTTAAATGTTAGATTTGAAAACATTTTCCAGAATTAAAAATCATGTAATGGATTTTGATAAAAATCAGAATACAGATTCTAGATATATGGCTTAGTATCATCCTGTCTTAATATTTGATCATCGGAAGGGAATATAATAATTTGCTTATGCAATATAATGGGATTTTAAAAAAATACATTTCAGGTGAAAACATTATTATGTACTTGCGTGTAATGTCGAAATTAGTATAAATTCCAAAAATGATGAAAAATGATCAAGTAGAAAAATAAGTAAAAAAAAAAAAAAAATTTATCGAATTAAATAGTTTTATCGTATGTTTTATCATGAGAGTGTTCTTAAAATCCAGGAGGGGTAACTGAAATCTATCATTTTGACTTATTTCCCTCGCTTCTAGTAAAAATCCATCATTTCAAAATAGAAAATGTCGAACTGCGTAGTATTTATTACTTTTCGTAAAAAAATAGATCGAGCACATCTTCTATTAAATAAATGTTCATAAATTTGGGAATTTATACTAATTTTGACATGACACGTAAGCAAGTAATAGTGTTTTACCTGAAATGAATTTGTTTGAAATTCCATTATACTGCATAAGCACCCAAAGCTGTTCTGTTTAAAGAAATAATTTCATCTGTTCTGAGACTGATATTGTTCTAGCACATATGTGTGTGTGTGTGTGTGTGTGTGTGTGTGTGTGTGTGTGTGTGTGTGTGTGTGTGTGTGTGTGTATTTTACATATATACCAGTGGGGGTACCCGACATTGCTCGGGTGTGGAGAGGTTTTATGGTAAGGGTACTGAGCAATGGAGCCCTAAAAAATGTTTCAAAACACCTTAAAAACTGAAAATAGCAACAAGTACAGGAAGCTTAATAAAAAAAAAAATGTAGTAAGCAGGCAGGCTCGAACCTATAACGCTAAGAGAAAAAAGAAGTGATAAAAGCAAACGGCTTAGTCACCATGCCCACTGTGACATACATAGTCGCCTCCGTTCAAAATAAGCTTAGTCATTGCAAGGCATATGATGACTTTGCAAAAATTTCGACAAAAAACTGACCCCTCCTTGTAAGATACGGCCCAGTTGATGGTCAAAGAATTAATGTTTTTAGCCAATTTTTGGACATTTATCATTTGAGAGACTGCCCTTTCAAATGATACCAATTTTGTCAGGGTTTGTCATGTGTGTCAAAAGTTTTTGGCAAACATACAAACACACATTTTGCCTTTTTATATATATATATAAAATAATACAGTCATTCAATAAGAATAGATAATCAGAAAACGAATTTTTTAAAATAGAAAATGAAGAATTTACTTTGATTGCTCTTGGACTCTCCTGAACTCGGTTGACAAGATCTGTGTCGATAAGATTGCAGAAAGCCGGCCATGGCGACGAATGGTTGTACTTCTTAGAGCTGTCAAACAATGGTGTCAGACATTCAGAGCAATTATATGTACCTGGAGGAGAGAGAGAAAAAAAAGAAACTTGAGAAACTATCAAACAAAGAAAATATAAATAAACATATACTGAGGCAACTAATGACAGCACAATTCTAATATCACCCACCCCCATTCCAATGCAATTACTGATTCTATTATAAATTTATGATTTTTATACAATTACCGTTTTTGATTCCAAAATCACCTGAAAAATAAATTTTTTTAGAGAGAGGCAATGTCACGGAGAATCTTAATTTATGTTTAATTGTAGGTACAATTTTATTTTTAATTTAACAAACATCAATGTTTTTCTCTTTATGTATTGCGTTCAAGATTTTGATGAATTGTGACATTTTTATCAATATTTTTCACTTATGCTATTTTTTACTACTTATCCACTTGTGCCATTTTTTCTTCAGCCAGTTTGAATAGGTCATTTGTTTTTGTGCTATTTTTACCTACATTTTGTGATCTATAAAGTTTCATTTGGCTGGTACTTTAAAAATGATAAATCATTTTATCGTTAGTACCAGCGATAAAAAATTAAGTTTTATACAAAATAAATAAAAATGTTAAAATTGAAAATTAGGCTAAAATTTTCCGATTTCAATAATCCTAAAATTGATTTTCAGGCAACATATGGTCTGGCACTGCTTTTAATCTGAACAAAAAAAAAAAAAATCACAAGGGTAATTGCTAATACTGTCGCAACACTATCAATTTGCTTACTCTGTACATGTTCATAGTTGTCTTCCTTTATTGTGGCAATCTTTTTTTTTCTTTTTTTTTTTACTAGTGTGTCCTATTTATTAAGGCTGAAATGCCGTCATTTGAGTCTTAGGTGAATAGTAAGACAACACTATAATAATTGTTAATAATGATGGTGATTGAGCAGAATCTGATTATTTAAGAAGGCAGTTCAACAAAAATTTGTTTACATTGGACTTGAACACGACTATATTGTAATCATTTGAGAAACAGCCTTGCAGTATTGTGTTCCACAGACAGGCAGTTCTAGGGAAAAAAACTTTGCTCATGGAAGTTTCATTTAGTTTTAGGCAGAGAGAGAGAAAGAGAAGGGGAAAACTATTGATTGGTTGCAACAGGGGAGGGCCATAAAGCTCAGTCGAGCACTTGGTATGAAAATAACGATGGAGGAGAAAAAGACTAGCAACATCTCTTCTGAGAGAAAGATTGTAGGGAGAAGAAAAGAGTATCAATTAATAGATTTCAAAGTCAGTTTTGTACATTGTCGCAACAGTAATCTGATAGGCCCTGAACTGGCGTCTAAGCTTCAGCCTCTGTCCCATCGACGAAACGTTGCATCCCTCTGCCTGTTCTACAAGTATTTTAATGGTGAATGCTCTGACGAACTGCAGACACTTGTGCCCCCCCCGACGTAAACACCCTCGACAAACCCAACAGGCAGCTAAATCCCACCCCCACACAATAGAGATCCCTAGATGTAAAAGATCTTTCTACTCCAATAGTTTCTTCCCCAGAACTGCTAGACTCTGGAATTCCATTCCAGGTCCCTGCTTCCCTAACTGTACTGACACGCAGAAGTTAAAGTGTAACGTGAACCGACATCTTGCTGCCCAAATCCCAACATAGTGCCCCAGTAGTAGTGCCTGATAGTAGCCCCCTACACCAAAGTGGCAATGTGCCTTGTTTGGGGCTAAAATGTAATAATAAAAAAAAATTTTTTAAAAGTATTTTAAAATTTAAGTTTAGTTAAGATTTCACATGCAAATTCAAGTGGCAGCCATGATGTTAAACACAGCTGCTTATGTATTCATAAATACTTTATTGGCGACGATTCTAATGCAGAAATGTATTGAGTATATATGGATTTAAAGCAAAATAAGACAGATATGAAAGTGAAACAAGTTCTTTTTTTCCTTTATTATTATTTAAAAATTTATTTTTATTGCAGATCTTACTTGCTCTTAATATCACTTGATGCAGGCGTCTGTATAGCATATTTTGGGAAAAATTCCCTTCAGATGTTTTTAAGATGTTCAAGAGATGGCCATTGGAATCAATTCTGCCGTGAATGAATGTTGAGTTTAATATTGGTAGTGTTTTATTGCTTTACCTGCAGGGAACTCCTAACCTTGCCTGGTCATAAAATACTCTTAAATACCTTTTAATTCATACAGATTTTATATTTATTATTACATGGCAAATTCTCTATTGAATATTATATTGTACCTAACATATAGTACTGATTTCAAAAGATTTTTTTTTTAAATGACTTGGGTGTGACCAACTAGAATTAAAACCAAAACATTTAGCGCTCTAGCCGTGTTCCCTACCATTTAAGCTATTGACAAATAGATAAGAAAGATTTTAAATTAAACCACTTCAAGCTATGAATGAATTTGCGCATGCGCAAAAGTAATAGAAATATGTCGGCAAGTTGAAATGAACATTTGCCATTTCATTTTGTCGACATATTGTGTTATTAATTCATCCAAACAAAGATTTTACTCATTATAAATGGTTCTTTGTGTAGGATTACTGTTTCCTGTAATTTCAGGGTTATGTGATCAGTAGTTTAAGAGTTTATTGAGTAAATATTTACATATGCACACAGGTATGCATCTATTGTTTTATTTATATAGACTTGCTTTGTTTGTAGTATAATCATTATTTTTTCTTATTCATGTTCTTGAGTTGAAAGTCATATTTAGTTTCAGAACAGTTTCTGATGGTTAGATGTTCTATACAAGTGCTGTGTGGCACAATGATGTAGCCCCTTTTGAGGAAGCTGGGGGCTTCTACATTAATAAACCTTGTGCCTAACTTGATCTGCACTTGTGCGATGCAAATGTGTTAAACAGGTGTTTGTGATTTTGAAAATGTTCTGCTATGACTCAAGCCAAGAATAACAGTTTGTTTATGATATTGAACCAAGGCAAAACGATATAAGACCTTAGAATTTGAAAGCTCAACCCCGGAGAACTCGTCAATGAGGCATTCAAAAACAAAACATTGCGTAAAACGCATCTCTTTCTCTCTCTATTTCTCTCTTTCACTCCACCTTCTCTCTCTTTCAATGAAGATAGAGAGAATTAAATATAATTTCATTGTTTTAAACAATTGATGCTTGCATTCAGGGGTCGGTGGACGTGACATAAGCATGCGTCTGGTTTCAACTGGTCTTTATAAAAATATGCTCCTCATTGTTAGATCTTAAATAAATTTTATATTTTTATAAAAATGTATTTGTTTGCTATTTTTGTACAAGTGTTTGATTTCAGCATGCCGATGATGGGAAGATACCTGTAATGAAGCAATGAAGAAGTGACCCATGCCAGCCAGTTATAGCCGACGACATATCAACCCGTTTTTGTTGATATTTCCAACATGTGCCTATCGTTGAATATCCTTTATTCTCCGGGGAGCTGGTTGTGTTCCCAAGACGTTTCTCAACCAGGTAACCCTGAATAGCAATAGTATCATCATAGCTGGAGGTGACTGGTTCTCAGACAGAACAGTTTCCGATGGTTAGATGTTCTATACGGCTCAAAGAGAGAAGGTGTACAAGAGGTATGAGTGGTTTTATAAGATTTTGTAGCGAACACCATAAGTGGAGACATTTTAACATCAATGATGAATTAAGGGATAATAGCCCCAAAGAGGAGTGCACCGCCACCATTGTCAGAAGAGAAGGCAGTAATGATAAAAATAAAAGTTCCTTTTTTTCAAACACCTCTTTTTTTTTTTGTTGTGTTCAACTTTAACTCGGTGAGAATTCATTTCTAGAGACGATCATCAAATTACTTCTTTAGTCACGTAGGATTGCTGTACTTGAATGTGGGCAACACGTGGTATGTTTAAGAATGTCCTTGTATTTTATTAGGTATTGACTTGTGAAACGTTAGAGAGAGGAGGTAATATAACACTTTTCTGTGAAGTTGACTGACCAATTAAAATTGATTGAAAATTTTTTTCATTAGTTTCTCGCATCATAAAATGAGGAATGTATGTAAATGAAACGACTTTGAAAATGTAATCCAAGGTCAGACATTTACAAGAGTTTTTTTAAAACTAACATTAACCGATACACAATTATTTAACTCTTAATATTTCTCATCCTTCTTTTCCACACACACACACACACACACACACACACACTCTAACAGACGTGATGTTGCTAGTCTCAGTCTTTTACTATTGTTCTAAACACTTTCTCACACCTGAGGCTGTTCTCTCTCACTACGAATCAGACCATGTATGGAGGAATGCTGTCATATTAGGGCTGATGAACCTCTATCTCATTTGAGGGTTCTTGACAAAGTGCAGAAACATATTAGAAATTTGATTGCTTCCCCCACCTTTTCTTCTCTACAACCTCTCTCTCTCACATGTGATGTTGCTAGTCTCAATCCTTTCTATCTGTATATTAATAGAATAGCGTGTGCGTTATTGATTTTGTGACTGTCGTTTAATTGCTATGGACTTCCATTTCTTGTAATAAATAATTTTACCAACAATTCTTCACAAGTTTCAGTTTCGATTGTAGTTGAAGAAACTCAAGTTATATATATATATATATATATATATGCATTTTTTTTTCATAAGTTTTGGTTTCAGTTTCGATTCAAACTGATGCATCCAAGTCATATGGATATATTTTTTATTTTGGAAATCGCAACTTTATAATACATAAAAATCGATCAAACATTAACTCTATAATAATATATACAAAATCTGCAAGAATTAAAATATCATATTTAAGCGTACTTTACGAACATACTATGCCAGGCGTTCCTGATAGCTTAGATAAATACTTTTACAGTTTTAACAAAAATGTTACAATAATATCAGAGCGTCTCCATTTATACTGAACATCTACAGAATGCCAGCATCAATACATTACATATGAATGAGTCCCCTGTTGAATTTCCACAGAACCCGCTAGTGAATACTATTATAGCATGTGTTCTTCAAAATTGTTTGATCTATTTTCTGCTTCTTTTGTTCATGCTCGTTTGACTTGTTGGTCTAGTGGTCTCCATCAATTCGCTGTTTTGATACCGCATTGTAATACAGTAGCTTCTTTCCAAGAGCTGCAAGTTTGTGAAACTCTTCCTGCTGACTGTTTTCCTCCTACCTGCGTCTTTTCAAGACTAAGATCAATAGGCATAGCTTGCCTTTGCAATAATCATCTGCCATCCTTTTTAGCTCCTTACTTGATGCCTTTTAATTTAATTTTCGATTTTTTAATTAAATCTATGGCATTGAAGTTTCACATAGTGTCAAATCTGAAACCACTTTTAATATGTTGAGTTCACCTAGGTATCGATAAAAAAAAATATACATAAAAATCCTTTAAAATACAAAAAAATATTGTAAGTAAAAGAGTCACTTTTCTTGACTTTGGTAACAGTTATTTGCTGACTACTTTTTTTTTTTACAACTTTTCTTCCTGTTTGAAAATCTTACACAATTGGCTTTAATAACTTTGGATAAAAAATTTTTTTTCACCTTGAAAAACAATTTAAATAAATCAGTACTTTTATTGTATTTTTATTAATAAAAAAAAAAAAAATAGAAAACAATTTACTATTGACAATCTATTATAATTTAATCATTTATATTTTAAAAGTTATTAAACCATTTTTTCAAGTTAACGCTCAAATTAGGTGGACATAATCGTGGTGCTTGTAAAGATAGAGTTTAATTTGAACTTGTATTTTTTTTTATATCTAATTACTAGCCTGGGTGCCCGGCATTGCCCGGGTGTTTGGAGGTGCGTGTTGCGCAAAAAAAAAAAAAAAAAGTGGTAGTAGGCAGACTGGCTCGAACCCGTGGCGCGAAGGCGGAAAAGAAAGTTAAAAATCTGATGTCTTACCGCTATACTCTGATGTGACCGGAAGTTCGGAACGTTAAAATTAGGAAAAGTCAATCCAACTGATATGATGAATAGCAAAAATGGCTTGCAAAAAATCGACTCCTCCTTGAGTTGAGGGTGAAGGAATTAATGTTTTTAGCCAATTTTTTGATATTTGTTGTCAGAGACGTCGAGCTTCAAAATGACACTGATCTCATGAAAATTCATCACCTCTGTCGAAATTTTTATGCAGACATACAAACATACATTTAAACAGACAGGTGAGATTTATATTATAGACTAGCGGGGGGGGGGGTACCCGGCGTTGCCCAGGTGTTTGGAGGTGTGTGTGTTAAACAAAAAACGTAAAAGAAAGAAGAAAAAACGTTTTAGTAGGAAGGTAGGATTTAACCCTGAAGCCTTGACGCAAAGGTGGAAACGAAAGGCAAAAAAGCCAGCCACCTAACATTCTCGGCCACGAGGGGAGAGAGGAATTGATAAGGGTGTTAAGTTAAGGGTTAAAAAGTGTGTCAAGTCAAAGAGGTTTGATTATTCCCAATGTGAACTCATCTTGGAAGAACTCTACCCACTCCTCAACTCTTTCTTTTCACCCACACTTAGATCCCACTCCTTAGAAATTGACCTGGCTAAACACTTGGTGGCTTATTACTTAGAAAGGGTTTGGAGGGCCTTACTAACCAATTTTTGTTGCTTCTAGTTTATTCCCCATTCCCTCGCAATGAAATATTATTACTGTAATTAATTCAATAACACTTTTTGGCCCCCATCCCCGACAAACGGAGGGTGGACCTGTAAATTCATCTTTATCCGTTCATAGGTTCGTCCATTTGTCTGTCCGCACTTTTCTCAATAACTACACCTTGGAATTTTTTAAAATTTTGCACAAACATTAAACATGATATGAATAAAAAAGTAACAGAATGGATTTTCCAGGAAAACTCTGGTTGCTACCCGAGGGGTGTCTTTCGGGTTAAAATGGCTAAAATTGACATTTTTGCATTTATTAAACAAAATTGATGCCTTGGATTTTTATAAAACTTTCTGAAAAGTTGTAACTAACTGATTTTTATATAACTTTGTTTGTCTATACTTCGCAATAACTCTTGGGTGTGCCCCAGGGGCTCTTTTAGGGCTAATAAAAACACTCCATTTTTGGAACTATTTTGCCATATCTGTCCAAAATTTTTTGCATATGTCTATTTAGCAGTTTTGCATGGTGCTGAACTCAACTTTTAAATTTAAATATGTTAAAGCATTGGGGACTCCGGGACTAAATGAGGGGGGGGGGGCAAATGATGGATTTAGTCATTTCTTTTTTTGCATGGTGTAGAACTCAAATTTACATATGTTAAGGCCTAAAACTTTACCGTTTGTTCATTTTCACCAGGATTTGACGTCCCCAGGAGACTTTGGGGGTTAAATGGGGGAGGGGCAATGCAGAACTTGGTCATTTTTGTTTATGCCTCTTCACTGTGCACTCACGGGAGACCATGCATACTTCACTCGTTCAAATTTGAGTTTAGCTTAAGTAGGACAGTCCCTGAAACGAATGTGGTATTATGGTAAGTGAGTTATTTCTAGTTAATAGTAGGATAGACAATTTTTAAGTATTTGAGACCAAGGATGATCAATGACACCCACTATCCCCACATTTTTGAATGGCAGTGTACCTAATTTGCTCAGAATGTATTTTTATATTTTGTGCAATTATTTTAAGGTTACATTTGCACATGAATTGTCACAGACAGCCCATAACTTATTCAATTTAATTATGTGGATAGAAAGCACTTTCTCTGCTGCTTTACGTAAACAACTTACTCCCCTCTCCATAAAAAAATAGAAAAGAAAAGGCATTCCCTTTAGCAAGAAGACTTAAATGTCCATAATTGTTAACTAGACAATTTAATTGTGTATATCCAGCTGTCACCCGTTTGTTTGATAGACAAACGGCGTGGGATGCATCAGGAAGTTAACTATTTCAAAATTAAACCAACTGACAAAAGGTTTTGTGTTTGCACGCATGTGGATCCATACATTTGATTTAGCTTTAAAATTAAAAAAAAAAAAAATGTATATTCTCCAACCAATGTAGACAATTCCAAATGTCAAGTTGTAATATTTGATATTCACTTTTTCCATTTTAGTTGCACATATGTTGGAAATATTATTATTAGGATACGTGGCCATCATTGTTCGCTTGTATTCTAATGTGAAATGTAAACAGAATTTTTGTGAAATGGTAAATGTCGGCGCGTTACTTATGGAAAAACGGTTAATTAAACTGCAGAAGCACCTGTTAAACTACACAAGTCCTATAATTGATTACCCTCACCCCCAAAAAAGAACGAAAAACATAAAAATATGTTTGGTGATTATGTTTTTTTAAACCGCCCATGAAAACTATTTTTAGATCAATTAAAAAGCATTAAAACTACATAAGAAAAAAAAAAATTAACCCCATTTTTTTAAACTTAAATTTGAAATGACCGCTTAAAGAATCCTGCGCGATGTGATAAGGCACTCCACTATACCCGTTCGCACGCGAACATATCATGTAAGAAAAACACTACTGAAGGCGGTGAAATGGCACAAAATAATCCCAAGGTCTAGGGGGACCATGCAAACGGTAAGCTTATGGCAGGTTTGATTATCAGATTCGTTGTCAGCAACCTCGAATACCCCTAAAAAACAAATTAGAGTGGTCAGTGTTCTGTTGTAGCATAAGGTAATATTTACCATTGGTTAATTTTTATATTTATTTTTATTATATAATTATATACTTATCGTCCTTTCTTATTTAATGTCTTAATTTACCTCTTTATTTCTATATAAAAAAGTGAATTTTTGGTAATTGTTTATTTCTATTGTTAAATAAAAGTCATTTATTGAACTTTCGAAATTGCCTCCACCTTCATGCTGTTTCTGACAACCTTTTTACTTTTTGTTAGGGGTTGAGAAACATTTACCTAGGCTCACATCACAGTGATACCAGGGATCGGTGAATGTCGACCAAGCCCCTAAAAAAAAACTTATTTAATTTTTATATTTTTTATCATTCCTTCGAAAACTATTTAGTCAATAAGTCATTTAATCACCTGCAATCAATATTATATCTATATATCTATAATATAAAGCTGAACGTCTTTGTGTGTATCTGGTCACGAATAGGCTCCTATATGGTTGACTATTATAGAAAACTGATCACATATAAATTAAATTTTAAAAAAGAACAAAATAAAATAAAAAATTTGGTTCATCCTCTTTGTTATATCTCTCTTTCTTTCTCCAGCTATGGATTCAATTAGTATTGTTAATCGTATTTTCTCACTGTCTTTCTTCATCAATATAGAAAGAAAAGGGAGGAGAAAAGTAAATGGAAGCAGTAACAAATGGAAATTTATTACATTTGTTAATAAACAGAGAAAAAGATAGTTACATAAGTGAGCATGCTGGATATTATATAAAATAAGATTGGGTGTATCAAATGACATGCAATGAGACAGAGTAAGAGTGATACAAACATTTGATTTTTTTTTTTTTTTTTTTACAAGGTAGTCACCACTTATCAAGGCCCGTAAGCCACTCGGGGATAAGGTTTATTGCGTGTATAGTACATTAGTATTGGAGATTTGATAAAGTGTCTTACTTAAGGGGGCGGTTCATCAGGAATTTGTCCATGTTGGACTTGAAGACATCCATGTTGTAGTCAGGTGGGAAACAGGCAAACGGAATAGAGTTTCACAGGCGTGCACTTCTAAGAAAGAAGCTTTGTTCGTGGAATTTACGTTTTGGTTTTGGCACAGATAAAGAGTGGGGAAAATTTTGGACAGTGGTTTCAGCTAGATTTGATTGATAAATATACTTATTCAACCATCATCATCATCATAATTGTTTTAATGTCTAGTCTATATGTTAGCATGTGTTGGACAACTTAGAAATTGACTTCCAAAGTAACCTACCTATGAGCAGGTTTTTTTTTTATATATATCTCTCATTAATTTCTAAACACTTTTTCATATATTTTCTTTGACTCTTCCTTAATAACTGAACTGTTGTACATCTACCAAACCAATAACTCTCATCCGTTTTTTTCAACATGGCCATGCATCAACATCTCCTGTTCTGCACACGTCTCTATATTTCCTCTTAAGTCATCATAATGTAAGTCTTGAAGATGGGTTTAAATCTGATGACTTAAGAGGAAATAAAATCTTATTTTATATAATATCCAGCATGCTCACTTATGTAACTATCTTTTTCTCTGTTTATTAACAAATGTAATAAATTTCCATTTGTTACTGCTTCCATTTACTTTTCTCCTCCCTTCTCTTTCTATATTGATGAAGAAAGACAGTGAGAAGATACGATTAACAATACTAATTGAATCCATAGCTGGAGAGAGAGAGAGAGAGAGAGAGAGAGAGAGAGAGAGAGAGAGAGAGAGAGAGAGAGAGAGAGAGAGATAACAAAGAGGATGAACCAAATTTTTTATTTTATTTTGTTCTTTTTTAAAATTTAATTTATATGTGATCAGTTTTCTATAATAGTCAACCATATAGGAGCCTATTCATGACCAGATACACACAAAGACGTCCAGCTTTATATTATAGATATATAGATATAATATTGATTGCAGGTGATTAAATGACTTATTGACTAAATAATTTTCGAAGGAATGATAAAAAATATAAAAATTAAGTTTTTTTTTATATAGTTTTAAAAGTTAAAAAAACTTCCAAGATTATATATACACACACACACATATACATACAGACATACACACACACACACATATATATATACACACACATATATACAAACATATATATGCACACATTATACATGCACACATATGCGCACATATATATACACACACACATTTTATATATACACATATATACATGCGCAAACGTCTTTGTGTGTGTCTGGTCACAAATAGGCTCCTATATGGTTGACAATTATAGAAAACTGATCACATATAATGATAGATGTATCGAGACACAGGAATGGGTATTTTTGATCTGGCATAATGATGATTCATTTAAATTGTGGGGTCTGCGTACGCGCCTGGTCCACAAAGTATGGAAATAAAAAATTAAAAAATTAAAAAAAAAAAACGTTTACAAGTGTTTTTGATATAGATGTACATAAGAATACTTTGATAAGTATGTTTTAACTTAAATAGAGATGGTATAATTGTGGGGTCTGCGTTCGCGCCTGGCCTCCATAGAATGGAAATAGGCACAAACTTTAATAAAGACTTTTCATATCTATCTGCGTAAGTATACTTTGATAATCATGTTTCAGTTTGAAGAAATATGGTATAATAAAATTATAAGGTGTTTGTTCACGCCTGACCTCCATAGAATGGAAATATGTCACAAAGTTTAACAAGGTTTTTTTTAATATAGATCCACAGAATATTGTGATAAGTGTTTCAGTGTGAACAGGTATGGTATAATAAATTATGGGGTTTATCTATTTTATTTTTACTTTCATCATATTTTGCTTTGGTTTTGATACCCCCAAATTCGAAGTTATCTCTTTACAACCCTTCCTTTTCATAACCTATCATACTTTCATAAATCAGAGTCAATTTTCTGTAGGCTGTCTTTGAACCCAGTCAACGACGCGTACTTTTGCTAGTATATATATATGTGTGTGTATAAGTAAATCGCTTAAATATTGCAGGTCAAGTATTTGCAGGTAGTCTCAGTCATAAACTGTTTTTCAGTGTTTTTTATTTTTTATTTTCTGTGTGTTTAGATTATAGAGATTAAAAGACTATAAATCATCAGTTAACGTTTTATTTCGTTACTTCGTTACATAAGAGAACAATAAAAGCTTACGTAAGTCATTATGTAAGTATTGTTTACCTAGGTCATCAGAAAGCGGCCAAGACACTGGCATAAATCCAGAATCTTTTTTTTTTTTTGCATCTGTTACAAGAATTTATCGCATCTTCTGATATAACCAAAGAAAACATACAATAGATACACACAAAGGTCAATCTGCAGATTAATTTCTCAGCAATTAATGTTAAGAAAAAAAAAAAAAAAAAGCCCGTGAAGCTTGGGATGATAAGATGCTTTTTTGAAATTAGCCATTTTATATTAGTTTTTGTATTCATCTGACTGGGATTGTTTTAGATGAAGAAGAAGACAGTCACCAGAGCTTCATCTAAAATGATTTTCTTTGTCTATGGCCCTGATAACATCGGTGCTTTTTTATTACATTTGGGGCATTCATATATTCTTTACTTCATATATGTGTCTGTTTTTCTCTTTTTATTTCAATTTTGTTATGGCTGGGGATGGGGTATCCTACTGGATGCCAAACATTTACTCACAATCTCATACATTCCAACCTGGAGATCTTTTTAAGATTCTAACTATCCCTTTAAGTGCAATCGTTTGTATCTCTCTTGCACTCGGTTCACTGGGTATATACGCCAGTTAGTTTTTTAAATTCTTTTGCTTCTCTCATTACTGGAATGATGGAGACCGTTCCATGATTCCAGTTTATTTTCATGTCGTACATAACACTTTGGTATTTAGTCATCTTTTTCCTCTGACTTTCTATGTGTATAGATCACGTTAACACACCGGTTCTTGCCAGATCAATTTTAAAGCAATGTTGAGTCTGGCCAGTACCAGATGGGTGACCATTTGGGAAGGCGAGGCACTGTATGTACTGGTTGAGAAACTTGCGCAGTCTATCCTTCTCTCGGGAGTAGATGCGACTCTCTTAAGTCATGGTAGGTACCCCATCTAGTGATGGTGTCACGATAAAACATACCCTTGATAGCTCTGGTGAAGCATCAAGTATTCAGCTACCGACAAGATTTGAATTACACTACAAATTTGTGTAGTGAGTTCAATTTCGGCTATGGCTGCGCTGGATGGATGGATTTCTTTTGAGCTTTATTTTTAATGCAACATCATTGAGGATACTAACTTCTACTAAGGTTGCTTCTTTCTCCTTGTCCAATATTACCATGTCAGGTTTAATAGCTCCGATTTCTAGTTATGTAGCTGGATGATGTATGACTTATTTCCAACTGTTCTTGCTGGTAAACATGTTCCCAGAATTTGCTGCTGCATTCAATATTCAACTTTTGCAGATCGTCCAGTGGAGATATCTACACATCTTAAACCATAGGTTATCAAGTCTTCCATTGTGTATCATATGGCATGTTTGTGCACCTTCTGTTTTGCTTAGAGGTTGGTGTGGTGTGCTGAGGTACTTGTTGAAAATAGCCATTTTTAGTAGCATCTGTATTCATTTGACTTGCTTGAGATGTAGAAAAAAGTTCAGACTTTTTGATCTCAAGTCTTTGGTCTCGCCTCTCACCAAAAACCATGACAAGAAGTGAGCAAGAGACCGGATGTCTTGTTAGGTTGGCATTTCTCAATCTGTTCATGTTTGAGCACCAAATGTTTTGGACGAAAACAGGAAAATGTGCATGTGATCTGATCGCCTATGTATCACTATGTAAGTTTGAATATGTCTCGTTTAGACAACCAAACAATGTACCAAATCACTGCATAATACATTGCATGTTAGTACAAAAAAAAAAAAAAGTCATCAACTTTTCACTTAAGCATAAAGGTTCATGAAATGAATCATTTGACAGGTGAATGATGAAGAATATTATGAAAGGATTGAAAAAGGATAAATTGAATTAACAAAATTGAATTACTTATGTAGCTGGTTTATGACAAATATTTGTTGTTATTGGATTTAAAGACAATCATGTTGTAGCATGCATGCAAGCAGTCCCATAGTAATGTGTTGCACAGGTGAGAGGTTCTTGGAAAGAAACTGTTCATGGAAGACCATTTATGTCTGGAGCGATTTCTATATAAAATGAAAAAGTAGGAGCTTCACTCGACGGACATTTCTCATTATGTTATTTTGAAAGATAAATTGTTTTCCACCACTGTTTTGTCTGTCAATTTGATACATTCAAGGTCATGTAGCACAACTGGCAGCACTTATGTGTCAATGACCGAGTTAGTTAGATTTAAGACTGTTACTGCAAAGGTGAAAATTGTTCACAGGGTTAATTAACTAAAACATTTGTCCATTTTGGCATGTGGCAAGTGTTTTCACTAGTGATGGGATGATTCCAATATTTTTCCCAATCCCATACAATTACTGACTCCGTACTAAATTCTCGATTCCAATACAATTACCGATTCTGATTCTTTATAAATCTCTAAATATTTAACTATATAGCTGTATTTTTTTTCTCCAATTACCGTAAAAACACACAGGTTAAATGTGCAGATATTTTCCTTACGTAAAAATATACTTGTGGGGGACGACCTATCGATTTTTAAATCAATTTTCCTTTGCTGCAGAAAGGAAGAAATGAAATGGAAAAGGTAAACTAAACAAAAGGAGAAAGAAAGGATAACTTATACAAGCTAATAATTTTACATTCATTTATATTCCACCTCTTCACTGTTGAGGTTCCTAGATGACGGAAAGCCTTCTACTCTAATAGTTCCCCACCCCCTCAGATTGCTAGACTTTGGAATTCTGTTTCCTTCTCTCCTAACGGTACTAACCTGCTGAAGTTTAAATGTCAGGTGAACAGATCTCCTGCTCAACTCCCTATAGTCCCCTGTGAGATACGATCCCAAATAAAGGGTAGTTTTTAGAGGTGATGACCTTTAAATTGACAACTATTTTTTTAATTGCAGATTTAGCAACCATGTTGAGTTCAACATGGTTTGCCAATTCGTCATGAAGAGACTGATGAATGAATAATTTCACAAAATAGACCTGTCATCTGGCCACCTTGTCCATTCGATTTAACCCCATTAGATTATTTTCTTTGAAGATATGTTAAGTCTCATGTCTACATTGATAAACCAGACATAACAGACTACTTGAAAGACAACATTTGACATATTGCCGAAATGCAGCCTAATTTAATGTGAAGAATTTACAAAAATTGCACTTTTTAGATTATGTCAACTACACGCAAGCCATCCACCCAAAATGGTATTTAAATTATACTAATCAAAATCATAATCAAAATATTTTTGGGATTTTATTTGAATTTAAAGTTCACCGCTTCTAAAACAGAAAAACAAAACATTCTTTAATAATTTCTTACGTTCCAAATGCTTTGTTGGGGGATGGAGGGGGGGGGGTAAAAAAAACAAAAAAAAATTAAAACGCAGTGCATTGATCTCAGGAAATTGCAGATAAAATCCGATTGTTTTTACTTTAATAAAGTACTTTTAATAAAAGTGCTTTTTGATAAATAATGATGTCAAATATGCACCCTACTGATGTAAGTAGATGTAAATAGAACACATGCTTAATACTTATTAACTCAGAGTGCACCTATCCATCATCATCATCAGCAGCAGCAGCAGCAGCATCTAACCTGATGTCAAGCAGCCGGTTTAAAGATGCTAATATTATCTGAGATCATCATCTGTTTTCAATGGAGATTTGCATAAAGAATTTAAACCTCTTAAGATAAAGAAGAAAGAAAAAAGCCTCAGGAATGTTTTTTTCTCTCTCTCTCTCTCTCTCTCTCTCTATCTCTCTATCTCTCTCTATCTCTCTATCTCTCTCTATCTCTCTATCTCTCTCTATCTCTCTCTATCTCTCTATCTCTCTCTATCTCTCTATCTCTCTCTATCTATCTCTCTCTATCTATCTCTCTCTCTCTCTCTCTCTATCTATCTCTCTCTCTCTCTCTCTCTCTCTCTCTCTCTCGTTTCTTTATCTGAATTCTACTGCAAATAAACCAGTTTCCTGTGTAACAGGTCAATAAATGGGCACGTGTCAAGCAGCATGTTTCTCATTTAGGAAAAAAGGTTAGGTCTTTACATATAATTTTTTTTTTTACCAGATCTCATATTACAAGTATTAATTCTATAAAAATAAATAAAATAATGAAAATTTCAATTAAATTAAAAAAAAAAAATTTTATAGCTGTAGTTAATAATTTTCTTGTTTAGTTTTTCATCTACAAATATTTTTTTTATTCACAAATTTCTTTTTAGAAATTATTTATAAATTATTTTATTTTTCGTTTTCAAATTATTTATTTAACGACATTAATTAATCTGTGAGCGTTTGGATTTAAATCTAAATAAAACAGCCTTTTTGTAATTTACATCCTAGAGAGGATTCATTTCTCCACTGACGATAGGTTATTACCCGAAAGGACCTTTGGAATTAAATACCACCCACAGTTAAAATTCAGGTAGATAAATGAATAAATATATATTAAAAAATATATATATATATACAATAAATAAAAAAGAAAAAAATATTGAATTATTTATTATTCATATATTTATTTATTTATCTTCACACAAGAAGAGACGTTGCCAGCTTGTCTTTGTTTTATTGTTATTTCCATGGCAGGTGCTCGTCTGAGCTCCAATCCCTCGTTCCCCCTCGCCAATCTTTCACGAGAAACACCCGTCTGGCTGAAAATACTGTCAATAATTTTCCCCACTCTTTATCTGTGCCTAAATCCAAATGTAGATTCGATGAGCAAAGCTTCTTTCTTAGAACTGCACGCCAGTGGAACTCTGCTGCTTGCCTGTTTCCCACCCGACTACAACTTGGACGTCTTCAAGTCCAACATAAACAAACTCCTGACAAACTGCCCCCTTAAGTAAGACACTATCAAAACCTCCAATACTAATGATTACTACAATACTATCTCATTGATTACTGTACACGCAATAACCCTTATCCCCGAGTGGCCTTCGGGCCTTGATAAGTGGTGACCCCCATGTAAAAAAACAAAAAACAAAACACAACGACTGTACACTCCTGCATTGCTTTAGCCTTCTAAAAATACGTTTTATTCTCTAACAATGCTTCAAGCAAACTACGCCACACTTCTTATTTATTTTCTAATTTTTCCAATTTTTTTAATTAACTGAACAGTCTTGCCATTTGATTTGAGGGTGGACTTTTCTTATTGGATTTCCCATTCTGATATAGATACTAGGGGATGTTATTTCTCCTTCAACTCCCTCATCTCTATAAACAGTGATCTCTCCCTATCTCTCTTTCTCTCTCTCACACACACACACACACACACACACACACACACACACACACAGTGCAAGCCATCTGACATTTCGTTGTAAGGTGCTGCTGAATGCTACTGTATAATGTGTCAAAATGGAGTGTGTGAATATCTCGATTGGGTCATCTGCAAAAAGTTGAACATCAAATGCAGCAGCAAGTCCTTGGAACATGTTTACCAGAAAGAACAGTTGGAAATAAGTCATACACCATCCACTATGACTATGTAGTTCTTACAGCTACATATATAGAGAACGGAGCTATAAAACCTGATATCATGATATGGGACAAGGTTAAAGAAGCAACTTTGGTAGAATTTAGTATTTCCAATGATGTTGATTAAACAGAACTGAGAGAGAAAAAATAACGAACTACTGTCTTATGGACAACATGAAAAGAAAGTAGAATCTTAAAAAGATCTCTATTGTTCCAGTAATTATAGGAGCAACTGGATTCATAAAGATTTTTTTTTTTAATGCCTGGCAAATATACCCGGTGAACCAAGTGCAAGAGAGAGAGAAAGAAACAATTGTAAGGGACGGTTAGAATCATAAAAAGATCTCCAGGTTAGAATGTATAAGATAGCAGATGAATGCCTGGCATCTAGTAGGACACGGCATCCTCAGCTAGAACAAAATAAGAAATTTAAAAAAAAAAAAAAAATGGTTGCAAACTTTAAGTCTTTAATATTTTTTGATCGTTTATATTTTTGACAAGTAATCCATGACATAAATGTATACACCAAATGCAGTTTCATGTCAGACTAAAGACAAATGCTATTTAATCTATAGATGACATCGGGGACAGAGAGTCGACAGGGGAGGAATGGCAACAAAGTGCTGATGCTAAATATCTAGGCCAAGTTTGTCGAAAAAGTAATTTGACAGAAATAGGTACAGTTGACATGGACATGCACTTGGCTGGACAAAAACAACATAAATGATTGATTGTCAAAAATAAAATAATCGTTGGTTGAAGTCAAGCCACCTAGTCAATAAAGATAAACATTGTCAGAAAAAAAATAATTGTTGATTATAATCACCTGCAAAAGATAGCAGCAGCTGCTGTTGCCAAAATAAAAGATCCTAGAAGTATGGTTACATTGACAACAAAGTCCCAGAGTGGTCATTCTAACAACAAACTGAAATTAATATTGGCTGTTAGTTGGTGATTTGAGTCTGAAAAAGATCACCCATCGAATTTAAGTGCATACATCTTCCTTTTTCACTGCCTTCTACAATAATGATTTACCATTATATATATATACAGGGTGTCCACAAAGTCTGGCTACATTATGTAGCCAGACTTTGTGGAAGCATCCTGTGTGTGTGTATATATACATATATATATATATATATATATATATATATATATGAATGACAAAACAGCTATATTCCAAATTCAAAGATTTTAATCATCTTACCATTTATTTATTTCAACATGTCAAAATTTCTAATTTTCAGCAGCTATTTCATAATGCAGAAACAATTGCTAATTATTATGTCAACGCAATACCGAATGTTTTTCCACATTCGGTCAGAGAAATTGGAATTTTTTAACTTTGAAAAAAAAAAAAAAGAAAAAAATTGGGCATGATTAAAAAAATTATGAATAGTTACAACTAGTGGTATGTTATTGAAGCCATATTTCATTTAAAGAAGAGCTATTCAAGTCTGTCATTTATTCTTGGATCTCAATAAAAGAAATCCGTATATTACAAAAAAAAAAAAAAAAAAAAAAACTTTTGCCCCCATACTGTTAATAGAAAAACTAAAAATAAGATTATATCTTTTTTGTTCGAATTACAAGTCAATACTTTCCATATTAAAAAAAAAAAAAAAATGAATATTTTAAACTTTAGAGTAAGGTTCATTTTACTATATAAATTTAATGTAAAATGATCACCCACTTCTTGACATCATGATGTGGAAAAACACGGGTGCTAATGTATTAGAGCAGCACCAATTTAAAACAGACTTGTGGTCTGTGCTGATCAGACATTAACTACCGATGATAGATGAAAATCAGAATCCATAGCTTATCTATTAGGCAATCTCTTAGAATTGTGCCTCATAACAAAGATGGCTGAAATGAATACAGCTGATGCAAGTAAGGAAAGGACACCACCAAGCATGAAACGAAACACAAAACCATAAAGAAGCACCTCATTTCATAAAAGTATCCCAGTTTCAGCACTTGTGTTAATACATTTAATATATTATTGAAGCAGTATTTTACATATGTTATAACATAGCGCGTATGGCGCACGTACGAGAAAATCAGAAGCAGTCGAAGGATAGTTGACTAGCAGAAATATTAGCAGCAGCAGCAGCCGTTTTAGAAAGTAGCAAGTATGCGCAAGCTTGTGTGACAAAAATGGCAGAAAAAAGGGCCGCACGTGGTTGAGAAAGGAGAAGTAAGTTGCATGCCGGGGAAGGTGGATGTGTGAGTACGAAGGTAAGAAAGCGCTGGCTAGGGCCAGCATGAGGTGGTTGGGAAGAGATTTTTAAAACGCACATGTTATATGGCAGAATTTTGTAAAACAGGGGGGGTGCGCGCGCGCGAAAAGACTTTTGAAAGATCATGAAATGCATTTTTTTTTGAAAGAGTCATGAATAAATGCCTTTCATTTGCTTCTAAAAAAAAAAAAAAAAAAAATGTTGAGTCAAATTTTTATTTCTTTCCTCTTTTATTTTTGTTTCTTTGTGACAAAGTATCAGACAGCGTGCAGGTCCGAGTGACTAAAACGTAACGATACGGTTAAAGTGTACTGACCACATTACATAATATTAATTTGGATGCCGGTTACCAGGCTTATTATCAAAAAAAAAAAAAAAGGGTTAAAATGAAGAAAAAAAAGAAAAAGAAATATTACGATGGAAAAATGCAGTCGCAAACAAGGGACATAGAAACAAACCAATCAGTTCTTGATTACAGAAATAGAGAATGTAAAAAGCAACAAATTTTTTCAATAGACAGTCTGAAAGTTTTTGACAGAATTTGGACAACAAATTAAATTTCCCAGATATGGAGCATAACCTAGCCATCAGAAGTTAGTGACTGGACATTTGATTGTCCAGTTTATGAACAAAGAAGCTTAGACGATAGCAGAAATTAGAGAGTAGTGAGTGCTTGCATTAGATAGAACTGTCGATGCTAATGATAAGGTCAAACTGTACTGTAACACAAAAATGGGAAAAATGCGATAATTCTTGCATAAGATATTGATATCCAATTAAGTCAGAGGCACAGATAATGCCTTTGGCTTGAATCATTTTGCCAAGCAGACAGTGGAGCAGTGGAGCAGTTAAGAGACAAAAATAGGCCAAAATTGTCTTGAATAATATCGCCAAACAGGGGTGGAGTGTTAAAAGGAAAAAAAAATGGGGCCATGAACTAAAAAGATTAGATTAATTAGTTTTCTCTCAAATAATCTTGTTAGATGTAACTGAGCAATAATGAGTCATAGGACTTGGCAAAAGATTATGTTAACTAGTCTAGTCAAAAATTTAAAAGAGGAAGTTTTAAACCAAAGGAAAACTATTTGGGCAGTCATCTATCAAACGAGCAATGAGAGATATTAATGTTATGATTAATAGCATAATGAGAAGGGATCGAAGGTTAATGTAAGAAAACAAGAAAAAAACTATGCGAAAACCCCAAAAATACTCACACGGAAAAAAAATATATATGTATAAATTTATCTTGGAATACAGTTAAAAATATAAAATATGTGTTTTGAAGACTGTCAAGAGGCAATAAACTGATTTTATTACTAAAATCAAAATATCTCGCTTCAATTTCGTGACTTTACAGACTCAGGATCAATAAACATCAACGACTATTCAAACTCTGATTTGATCTCGCGTGAATTTAACTGATTTTGTAAACTATTGCTAACATTTATTCTTGTGGGTCCGAGTGGTTGAAATGTAACACACAGTTAAAGTGTGACGGCCATATTCCATTATTTCAAAAAAGATTTCATTTATAGAAATTTCTTTATTTTTTATTGTTTCACGATGCCGCAAATGTTAAAAAAAAAAAAATAAAAAAAAAAAGGAATTAAAGAAATGCAAAAATAAAAGTTTATTATTTTTTTTATTATTAAAACCGAAAAGAAATTATTTAAAAGTAAAGTAAAGTAAAAATTTTTTTTTTTTTTTTTTTTATTGTTTCATGGTAACACAAGAAATGTCAAAACAAAAACAATTTCTTGAAACAAAACACCTTTTCCGCACACAAAACAATAACCAAGAAGAAAATTTTTATTTTTTACATTTTTATGAATGAAATCTTTTTGAAAGTGCAATTAGTGTTGAAACTGGAATAGTTTTATGAAATGGGGTATTTCGGTATGACTTCATGTTTCGTTTCAGGCTTGGTGGTTTCCGTTACGTATTTGCATCAACTATATTCATTTCCACCATTTCATTGTTTTGGGAGCGCAATTGTTAGAGACTGTTGTATATTTTAGATTTATTTTCCTTGTACTGTTATCAATGCAAAGAGTTACTGTTTAGGTCGATGAAGGCAATTTTTTTTTCAAGTACTGTTTTTTTTCTTCTAAAAATATAGTAGGGTTAGATACAAAAAAAAAAAAATGGTTACGCATATTTGGTGCTAATGTATAAGAGTGGTACCAATTTGAATTTGGAATGCTAAAAACTGTGCAATCAAAAAATGGCTTCAAGAAAATCCACCATCTGCTTTCTTGGTGCCCGGAAAACTCGTCTCGGGAAAACTCGTCCCCTTTCGCTAGGTAGGAAAACTGGTCCCTTATTGAATAAATATCGATTGAAAACACATTTTATGATCGTTCTTGAAGGAGATATTGTTTTTTAAAATAGACTATAGCCCCCCCCCATAATATTTTAAAAAATATTTTTACTTGTTTAATGTTTTTTTTTTCTTTTTTTTAAATAAAATCGATTTTCTAAGTGTCCGTTTTCTACCTAACTGGCTAAGTTCTTAGTGGTTTCACTTCTTTTAAAGCGTTTATTATGTTCATACAAAGTTAATTACAAATTTTTTTTTTGTTCTTATTTTAACGATGTTTTTTGGAGTCATAAAAACAATAATAAAAACAAAACCAAAAAATTAAAAAAACAGGGAGCGATTCGATTTTTCGTTACTTTTTTGTTTTGTTTTTTTAATTATGATAGTTTTTTTGTTGTTATGTTTTTGTTTTCTCTCATACCAAATGCACTCATGCGTTATTTAAAATTATAATTTTATCAATTATCAACATTTATTGTCGTCCTGTCAAATTTTGCAAAAATTAACTAATAAATTAAAAACGAAATATTTTTTGGCGCGAGAGATGCCATGTGCTAACAATCTCGTTAACTAATTTTTAATTTTTTTAAATTTTTACTTCAAAATTCTAAAATCAATCATTAAGAGAAAAAGTAATCACTAAATAAATTTATTAATCAATTTTATTGAAAACTCAGCTATCGTTTATCAAGAATCTTTTTAATTTCATTTTTTGTTGGTTGTTTTTCGGAGGGAGATATAGTTTTTACCCCCCCCCACTCTCTCTCTCTAAATTATATTTTTAAAAATATTAAAATTTATTATTTTCTTTTTAAAACCAAATCTCCCTCAGTAATTTCTTTAATTTTCTATTTTTTAGCGATTATCAAGACCCCTAAGATGTGATATACCGGACATTATTTCTCGTTCTCACGTAATACTCGACATGTTTTTTGTTTGTTTTCTGTGTTTTTTTTTTCTTTACCGAATAAACGATTCCAAATAAATTAAACAACATAGTCGGCGAGGTAGAAAAATCGATTTTACCCTTTTATAAACAACGGTAAATAAGTAAATTCTTTTTATATTAATATAAAAAAAAAAAATGCGGTCTCGTTTATGAACATAATAAACACTTTAAAATAAGTGAAACCACTAAGAACTTAGCCAGTTAGGTAGAAAACGGACACTTAGAAAATCGATTTTATTTTAAAAAAACAAAAATATTAAACAAGTAAAATATTTTTAAAAAAATATTATGGGGGCTATAATCTATTTTAAAAAACAATATCTCCTTCAAGAACGATCATAAAATGTGTTTTCAATCGATATTTATTCAATAAGAGACCAGTTTTCCTACCTAGCGAAAGGGGACGAGTTTTCCGGGGTCGAGTTTTCCCGAGACGAGTTTTCCCGAAACGAGTTTTCCCGGGACGAGTTTTCCTAAATTCGCTTTCTTTGTACACATTGATTATTAATTTTAAGAAGATGCTTTCCAATCTCTAAACATATTCTTAAAAAGTTGATTCTAATTTATGTAATGAAGAAAAAAATAAAAGCAAACGTTGATTTCACACCGTTTTTCGATTGTGTATGTTTTAGCATCCCAAATTCATTTTTCAAATTGGCACTGCTCTAATGTATTCACTAACCTGTGTTTTTTCCATATCATGATGTCAAGAAGTGGGTGATAATTTTACCTTAAATTTATATAGTAAAGTGAACCCCACTCTAAAGTTTAAAATATTTTATTTATTTATTTTGAATATGACAACTATTGACATGTAAATTGAACAAAAAATATAATCTTAGTTTTAGTTTTCCTGTTGACAGCGGGGTGGGGGGGCAAAAAGGTAAACGTTTACTGTTTTTTTTTTAATCAAATTTTCAAATTCTATTGAAAAAAAAATTGGTTTGTATTACTATACACAGAGGTACGAAAAAGTTGTCAAAAAAAACAAAACAAATACATAACAATTAAATGTTATCAAAGGCAAGATAAGTTAATTTTCTACCTAACTGGATAAGTTTTTAGTGTTTTTATTTAATGTAAAATGGTTCTTTGGTTCGGTTTTTGATGTTAAATATGTTCTGGATTTTCTCCTTTAAGGGAAAAACGTTTACAATTTTATTCTCTGTTAATTAAAAAGCAACGTTTTACCAACGGGGAAATTATTAGTCTCAAAGGATTACTGGGGGAACCGTTTGATTTTTTAGATATTTTTCTGGAAGAAACAGAAATTTAATTTCAGTGAGACAAGACAGGCAGTTTATCGGCATGTGTGTTCTTGAAGAAAGATTGTATTGGAAAACATTTCTACTTAAATTCCCTTCTCATCCGGACATTTTTATTTTAAAAGAGAAAAAAAATAAAAACTACACTGGAAGATTAAGAGAGTGCCTCTCAAAGAAGACTGAAAAAAAAAAAAAAAAAAAATTTTTAAAGATCAGTTTTTTTGCTTCTTTTTTTCAGGTTTTACAAAACAAGTAAGATTATTTTTGTATGATTATTTTAAAACTGACACCGTATATTTTCCTCGTTTGAATGATAAATTTAACTTTGTCGTTCCATTTGATAGAATTAATTTCAGAATTAGTCTCTCAATTAGAGACCCCTTTTTGTATGTTCTATTTTTTTATTTTCATAATTGGTACCTGAGGTTAATTTGTTAATACCTGCTTTGAGAAATAAAAGCAACTCAGTATTTTATTTCTTTCAATAAAACTTGACTAAATTAATATACTTTTCGGGTCTGGTTTCCATTTGCTCCTTTTTTATAGTTTGTCTTTCTTTTGTTTGTTACTTTTTCTTTATTCACAAGACTTTGCTTAAATTCTCCAGCATTTTGTTCTATTCCCCCCCCCCCCATTTTTATAAATATTTGTTACACGCACACACAAGAAACGTGTTTTGGTAATGACAACTACAAAACACGTCATTATTTGGGTGTGTTCCTACCACCATTTTGCTTTTTATTCTTATTTTGAAGTGATTATCGAGTCTTTCAGAAGAAACCGTCTCTCACGTTTGTTACTCATTCTGAGGACTTTTGAACATCAGTAATTTTATTATAACTTTTGTTTTAATGGACGAAAATTGAAAATTTTTATTTCAAAATATAGCTGAGAAGGTGACCTATGAATTGTAACAATTGTTTTGAAATTTGGTTGCAAAATGAGTGAGCAGTTCAAAATGAGTAAAACTAACACTTAACCATATATTCAAACACGATAGTGTTTGAATGATATATTTTTTTGAGAACTTTTCAAATCTATGTGTAAACAAAATGAATACGTTTTTGTAATATAGTATTTCTTTTATCGAGATCAAAGACAAAAAAAAAAAAAAAGACTACAACATAGAAAACCGGTTTTTAAGAAAACCGGTTTTGTTAAACCACTAGTACAAACGTTGTATAAAATAAACTGTAAATTGATGAAATTTGGTGAAAAAAAATTTTAACTAAGGAAAGCAATTTGTATTAAACAGAATTCATTTGTTTTTCGTTTACAAATTGGATGAAATAAAAGTTGGATGTTTCTCATGTGTAAAAAAAAAAAAAAAGAAAAGAAAAACGTGTCACCAAACTCAAAAGACACTTTTCTTTTTTCTTAATGTTTTTCCATTGCTAGTATTTACCTCCCACCATCTCTTTCCACTGTAGGGAGATGTGACACAAGGTCGGAAGGCGAGGATTGAAACGTCAGCAGCACCCTCAAAATGCAGAGCAATATAGCCTACAAAAATGGTTCTTGTCTTGTCCAAAATTCCTCCTATATAAAAAACAATAAAAATAAATCTGTATGATGTACGTACCCGACACGAAACGAAAATAAAAGCAATAAACTAACTTTGGTATTTTTTACGACCTGTAGTATAAACACCCCCAAACCACCCCATGCTAAGAGCGGCTTTCGGAATACCCCCCCCCAACTTCCATGTTAAGAACGACGTTCGAGGTTGAGGGGTATTTATTTTGAAAGCCGTTCTTACCATGGGGAGATTGGGGGTGTTTACGCTGGGGCACGTCGTAAAAATTTACCCTAACTCCTTAAAGAGAGAAGGTAACGCCTGGGAAAGTGAACCTCCTATAATTGCATAGAATCATACCTCAGCCAACTCAAATGACCCAGACTCTGTTGGACTGATTGTCGTGGACATATCCTCGACTTAGCATAAAAAACATCACCCCGGCTGATGTTTTTCCATTGTTATTTTTAAGACGATGACGTACATTAAAATTATAACTTCACATGTGTCTGGTTTTTTAGGGTTTTTTTCTCAGAGTTACAAGAATTACAAGAATTGGTGCTTATTTTTGGTACAGCGGCGGCGCTGTAGAACAGATTAGTTACAAAACACCCCCCCCCTATGCTAAGAATGGCTTTCGAAATAACGTTATTATTTCAGCGCGGTACCAAAAGTACATAAGTACCCAAGAATTTTATCGATTTATTTTCACTATTGATCCAATATTTGTATCATCTTGCCGTAAAAAAAAAAAAAAAAAAAAAAAAATGCGCTTTTATTTTTTTATACGATTACGTGTGAACACGAACACCTTGATAAACTTAGCAGAAATAAGAGAGCAAATAAAACAAACAAAAACCAAATACTTTAGAATTTAGAACAGGGGATCAGTTTCGTATATAAATTTAGTTTAATAAGCAAAAAAAAAAAAAAAAAAAAAAAAATTTCCTTTATTTCCTTACCGTCTTTAAAATGGTCGCGGTAATGTTCCGACCCAAACCACGAACAAAAAGACATTGTTATCCTTTTTTTCTTCTTCTTTGGAAGGCGAGGGGTCTTCTTCGATTTATTCCCTGAAAAATAATAATTTAAAAATAAAATTATTTTCTGGCGAACTTATATAACGTCCTTTCCTTCAACATTTAAAAAATAATAATAATTTATTTTGGGGGGGGGGTCATATCGAAGAAGGGTTCACGTGTTCGAGCGGTACAGTCCGCCGGTACACGTGAACCCGTGTCGGCTTATTAAATTATAAAAAAATAAATAGAAAACAAATATATATTTTCTTGATTTTTAACAGGGGTAAGTTTCACGACTTCATCCAACGGTCTTAACTACAAAGGAACAAAGTGTAGTATCTGTTTTGTTACCGAGTTTCAGCGAATAAGAAGTCTTACTAGACTGAGGCAATTCCCCCCCCCCCCCAAAAAAAAAAAATTGTTCCAATTTAGACTTCAGAGTTCTCCTGTTTGGCGGAGCCGAATTTTTCCCACAGCAAAAGCTGACCTTGTGTCTAACCCTGCCCTTGTGGGGAGGCGAGTAAATAGGGACAAAAGAAACCTATTCGTCTATTCGAGATTTCAAGCTAGGCTCTTTCCGATTTGAAGTTCCGAAAACGCATTCGTAAACAACCTATTTTTATCATCATTTGACATCAACGTTAAATTTATAAGTACTTACACAGAATTCGGGTCGTGATATTTTTTAAAGATGATTTTCAAGTTAAATTCATTTTTTACGGTATCTTGTGTTTATTGAATTGTTAGGTGAAAGTATAGAATAGTTAAAGGGAAAAAAATCATCCCATCTCCATGTTAATAATGGGGTTCTATAGAATAACCTTATTATTTCAGGACGAACCGTATTCTGCAGAAGTACAAAAAATTGAATTACAAGCTCGAAACGCGTTTTTTTTTTTAAATGTTTTTAATAATCGAAGTGTGTTCATTGTTCAGTAATATCGATTAGGTTTTAAGTTTCGTATATCTGTGTTTCTCGTCTCTACGTAATTTACACATTTTAATTTCCTATTATTAAGCGATTATTTATTGAAATCAAATATTCAATAACGTAAAGTACTAAAACGAAATTCAAATAATTTATTATTTATTATTTAAAGAAAAAAAAATTAAATTCACCAGAATGCATTTAAGTTTCATTTCAAACTGTTATAAATAAATAGTTGGCAAAAAATGCGTTATTTCGTAATTCTTGGAACTTTGAAAAGAATTTGGAAGCCTTTAAACTGTCATGTAAAAAATTTACTTAAAATGATTGTTATAGTTTAACAATTTGGTTCAATTAATAATTTAATAATCAAAGAACACCTTATTAAAATAAGAGGTGTTAATGCACTTATTGATCCGTGCTGAAATAATAACGTTATTATTTAGAACGACATTCTTAACATGGGGAGGGTGTTTGTACCCATTCTGTATTTTAACCTTACAATAAAAGCAGATATCATAAAACTTTAATTAAACGTGAAAAATAGCGCGGATCAATAAGTGCATCATCAGCACCAAATAAGATGCAACTTGCACCTTTTTTTTTTTTTTTTTTTTTTTCAAATAAAAATTTGGCAGAAGGTGGGACAAAAATGAAAGTAAAAATGACTCTCGGACAACGCCGAGTAGGTACAGTTAGGAAAGTAATAATCCGAAATATTAAGATTAAACAAACAAAAAATTATTATTATTAATTATTATTATTAATAATAATTATTATTATTTTAGAGAGGATATATGCGTCATATATGCCCGGCAATTTATTTAAAATATCAAAATGTCGAGATAAATACATTTAAAGCGCCCCCTCTACTTTCTTGCCTCCCCACGAGGGCAGTAAGAAAGACACAAGGTAGGTTTGAAGTAAATCTTTCTCCTCAAGAAGAGGCACTCCGGATTGGGGGGGGGGCAGCATTTAAAAAATCCTCCATCTAGAAGGATTTCTCCTTCATTGATGGAAAGCAAAAACGATAAAGTGTAGTAGAAGTAATCGTACTGATCAACTTTATGAATGAAAATTACAACCGAATGCTTACTATGATTTGAATTTAAAACAGAAAGAAATAAAAAGAATACATTACCTTTTTTGTGAGATCGCCAGGTGTATTCGTTATCGATTCAAAATGAGTAGGTATATTTAAAATAAAGAAATAAAGAAGGTACGAATTATTTTTTTGTAAAATGAGCGTGTTTTATGCCAATCTTGTTTATGGCGCGTAAGATCTTTCCTTTCTCTTTCGTGTTTTTTTTTTCCTTCTTTTTTTCTTTTTCTTTAAGAGCCCGAAGCAACGAGGCTTATCATTCGTTATATGTTCACAAAAAGCATATAATGATGAAATACAGCTATATAATATTATATATCTATCTCAAGTCTACCGATTGACTACGACACGGTGGGCAGTTGTTGTTTCTCTATGCTGATGATACCAAATATAGACGAAGGAGAGGCAATGATTACAGCGAAAAGAAAAGAAGGGAAGGGGAACGAATAATGTAATTGGCATTCGAATAACAAGAGTCTCAATCTCAAGTCACAGAGAAGGGGAGGTTGCTTGCTCATATGGTAGTGACGACGGTTTCATTCAATCAACGGATTCATTACGTTTCATGTTCATTCAAATTAATGAAAACTAGAGAGGCCTCCAGGGTACTATATATTTCTCTTTTTCCCCACGTGGTCCTTCAGCAATGTCTTTTCTGTACTTTTCGGATAGATGATGTTTTGGTCTGTTTAAAACTATTTATAAAAAAAAGTAAAAAAAAAAAAAAAAAAACTTGCGAGCCTTCGTAATGTCACAACCTAACGACATCACAACCAAACCACTCGTGAATATGACTATTTTAAAAGTCATACAGAGCCCCAATCACGAGGTAAAAAAAAAAAAAACTTGGCAAGCTGGAGCCGCAGTCGCACAGGCGCCGACTCCAGACTAACTCTTTGCCTTCACGCCGCTACCGTCGCCCCCGTTGCCATTCAAACATGCCAAGACTATGTATTTACCATAGTCGTTATGGCGCTGAGACACGGAAATGCAAAAAGCCCTGTTTGTTCATGAACCAGGGAAACTAAGGTCTGGGAAGGAGCACGATAGGCTCTCCACGTGATATTTACAACAACCGTGCCTACTTTATTAAAGACTCCCTATCCCAAGCACGTTGCTTGGTTGGTACCTGATCTGCTTGCAGTATCTGGCCACTGAAACTCCTCACAAAGAAGCCTCCAGTGTCGTCTGTGCTGTCACACACACACACGCACGCGCGCGCGCCCGTGCGCAAATAAACAAACGTTTATTAATTTTAATTTCCCCGCGCATTTGCACAAAAAAATAAGTTCTTCTAGTAACGGCATAATTTCAAATACGGCCACATGCTTTTCTCACAACAAATGGACATATTTCTGGCGGACGTAGTTGAAGACAGTATCACGGGACACAAGCGACCAATGAGAAAATTTAGAAGATTGTCTTTTAACGCTTTTCCAAAAACCAAATACCAGCAGCAGCAATTTTGTGCTGGAGCCGGTCCAAAAAGTATTTAAACGCAACAAACATTCTTTCTTCCTTTTTTCCCCTTCTTCCTTCTTCTCTTCTCGCTCCGATATGACACGAGAACATGCCTCTCGTTTTCATCTCATCATCGTTTTCAAATCTGTCGAAGCCATAATTACACACGCCACGTGGGCACCTAAAAATCACACTTATGCACACACGCACCCATTCCATACATTTTCTATAAGAATTAATAACAACGGACTACTTTCCTCATGGGACTTTTGAATAAGGCGAACTTCGCCAGTTAAAACACAAACCTTGAAATAAGGACATTATTTTCACACGAGACTTTGACCTTCTAATCTCATTAATTTAACGAAGGACTTTCATCTAACATCACCCTTTAATCTTAATGATTCCCCAAAGGATTTTTCACCTACTTTGAACATTCTAATCATGATGATTTCTCAAGAACTCTTACCGATCGAACCTTTGCTTGTTCATCTTGTTATTTTTGTTAAAAAATAAATGCAGGGCATTTTAAACGAGAAGGAGGTGTCATTGTGTTTTACTGCTTTTTTTTATTATTTTGTTTGGGGCAGAGAAATTTAATTTCACTTAAACTTCTTTTCCCCTCTACGTCTATCACACTGCAGACAGTAAATCACTCCTCCATCCCCACATACGGTCAAATTTCTCGTTCTCTGAACTTGGAATTACGGAGAGACTTTACGTGGGTCTTTACTATAGCAGATTTACCCTACACCATACTAGGCACGGACTTCTTGCACCACTTCAACCTGATAGTGGATGTGCGCAGACGTCGGCTGATAGATGCGAATACAGCACTTTCCATCTCTGGTATGAAAACAAACACCCCCTCTATCAGCCCAGTATTCTTCATGTCCACTTCCGGAACCCGTATAAGACCGTTTTACACTCTAACCCAGAGTTAACAAATTTGAATTTTGCTGTGAGTGAACCCACACACACCACAAAACACCACAGATGCTCCTGTGTTCTCACGCCCTTGCCGCCTCCTGATAAAATTAAGCCAGCAAAGGCAGAATTCAACCATATGCTGCAGCTAGTAATAATATGGCCCTCGTCCAGTCCATGGGCTTCCCCTTTGCATATGGTCCCAAAACGTGACAGAGATTGATGTCCGACTAGAGACTATTGACGACTCAATGCCATGATGGTACTTGATCGTTACCCAATCCCACATATATAGGACTTTGCTTCCTCTCTGCATGGTTGTAAGACCTTCTCCAAACTAGATCTAGTTAAGGCTTACCATCAGATCGCAGTGAATCCGGCTGAAATACCCAAAACTGCTGTGACAACTCCATTCGGAGCATTTGAATTTTGAATTATTTATGAAACACGGCTAGTACCTTTCAGCGCTTCATGGGCGAAGTAGTGCATGACTTGGACTTTGTCTATAACTATATAGATGACATTCTCGTGGCAAGTGCCTCATCTGATAAACATGTCACTCGCCTCCGCCTACTGTTCAAACGGTTCTCGCAGTACCAGGTGAGGATTAACCCTGGTAAATGTGTTTTCTGTGCTTCGTCACTAGTTTTTCTGGGCCACATTATCAGCCCAGATGGTACATCAGATACTGACAGATGCCCTTAGACCAGTCAAGTCTGGACACTTTGGATCCGTCGTCACCTGAATTTGCAACTTGCAAGTTTGCATACCTGCCTGTGCCTACCTTGGACATGCAGATCATTTGTGACTCTTCAATAGATTCACCTCGACCATTTGTTCTGTTGACTCATTGTAGAGTTGTTTTTGACACCCTACACAATCTGGCACACCCCAGATGCAAAGCCACAGTGAAGCTAATTACAGCTAGATTTTTCTGGCCAAATATGAAGCATGATATAACTGCCTGGACACGTTCCTGTGTATCCTGCCAAAAGTCAAAGGTGCACAAGCATATCCGTGCACCCCTCAGAACATCCAGCACCCCAGATGCTCAGTTTAGCCATGTTCACATTGACCTGGTTGGACTATGGCCGGTCAGTCAGGGATTCACTTATCTCCTGACCTGCATAGACCGTTTCACACAGTGGCCTGAAGCCATTCTCCTCACAGACATTTCGTCTGAATCCGTAGCGTGAGCCCTTATATCAGGCTGGAAATCACGTTACGGAGTTCCCACAACCATCACCACAGACCGTGGGGGACATTTTGAATCTCACCTATTCCGGGAACTGTCCAGGATCTTAGTATTCAGACAACAAGCTATCACCCAGCTTCTAACGGGATGATAGAATACTTCATCGGAACATCCACCATTAAAATACTTGTAGAACAGACAGAGGGATCCAACATTTCATCGATGGGACAGAGGTTGAAGCTTAGATGAAGCAGGAACTATCAGGTGAGCGGCTCTCTTTTGAACCCTGTTCAGGAGTGAGAGACTAGTAGGAGATGCACTATTCCACATGTGAGAGCAGTACTCCATACATGGGCGAATGGTGGCCTTGTAGAGGTACAGGATACTTTCAGGCGTAAGTAACTTTCGAACATGGTAAAGAGAGCCCACCTTCTTTGCAGCAGCCTTGGCAATGTTCTTGATGTATCTGTTCCATGATTTAATTTAGGAATCTTAAGTAAGGCGACCCTCGGTGTGTTTGCGGTATTATAGTGAATGAGAATAGTAGCTAGGATTAGCACAGACCAACCAAAGATACAGTGACGAGAATGACCATAGACCCCACCTCCCCCAATTTTTGAGTGGCCTTGTGCCCAAGTTTTTGTTTTACACATTTCTGCAGAATAAAAAATATATAACTTACTAGACCAGAGATTAGACCATTCCTGTAATGATCCGGTTCCTCTTGATTTTGCAGTGGGAGTTTAGTTCTGTACAGTTCTAGGAGGTCCACCATCCCAGGCCTTTCCTTCTCTCTTTGAGACGGGTTAGTTTATTCCTAATCGCCTGAAGCGCCCTTACTAGGAAATGATGGCAGGTTGCCCGGGCCCTTTTTGCAAGTCAGAGTGTCCCTCCTCGAAGACGCTGACTTCTCAATCCCACTTTCCGACCCTGGTGTCTAAGTTTGTGCAGTGAGAGAGAACTAACAACCCTATTTGCTCACATTGTGTAGTTTTATGATTCACATTCATTCAAATTACCAAAAACAAAGAAGGCCTCCAGAGTGGTATATAACCTCCTCAAGCGAGTGTGTGTGTGTGGAGGGGAGGTGGGGGTGTTAAATTAGAAGCTGATTTGCACATGTGGTAATGACAACTATCTCGTTCCATGAATACATTGTATACTTTACACGCTTATTCAAATTAGCAAAGCTAGGGAAACCTCCAGGGTACTGTTAAAACATCTCCCTCATCAGACTGAGAGAGAGAGAGAGAGAGAGAGAGAGAGAGAGAGAGAGAGAGAGAGAGAGAGAGAGGAGATTACTTGCTAATATGGTAATGGCAACGTTCTCATTTAATTAATTGTGATGTTTTATACATTTCGTGTTCATTCAAATCAACTACAGAGGCCTCCCGGGTGCTATCTAAAAATCTTCCCTCATTAGAAGCTAGAGATGAGGTCAAAGGTTATTTGTTTTTAGTAATAACAACGGTCTCATTTAATGGATGAACTATGGGTTTTTATATGTTCTGTGTTCATTAAAATTAACGAAAACTCAGGAGGCCTCCAGAGTGCTGTCAAAGCATCTTTCCTATCAGGAGGAGGTGGTGTAAGGTTATTTACTCATATCGTAATCACGATGGTCTAACATATATAAATAAAACAGCAGATGCATGTACGTATGTGTGAAAATATTTAACCGATAAACTCTTAAACTACTGGTCACATAAAACTGAAATTAACAAGAAATAGTAATCATACACCAAGGATGGTTTATAATGAGTAAAATCTTTGTTTGGATGAATGAATAACACGTACAGAAATATATCGGCAAGTTGAAATGCAAAATGTTCATTTCAACTTGCCGACATATTTCTATTACTTTTGTGCATGCGCAAATTCATTCATAGCTTGAAGTGGTTTCATTTCAAATATTTCTTATCTATCTGCCAATAGCTCAAATGGTAGGGAATGTGGCTGGAGCACTAAATGTTTTTGTTTCGATTCTAGCTGATGCAATCTAAGTCAATTTTTGTTTTAATCTTTTGAAACTAGGATTATGTAGTAGGTACGGTATAATCTACTATTATATAAAGAAAAGTATTTTTTCTCTGTGTGTCTGTGTGTGTGTTCGTTCCCTATGGACTCGAAAATGACTGGGCCAGTTTTTATGAAATTTCACATGAAGGTACTTCGTCTGTTTGGCAGTGTTCTCAGATAAGTTTTGTATTGAAATGTCTTTGATAAGTATCGATAATTGATAACTGAAATAATTCGATGAAAGAAGGAACAGGTGATTTTGACCAAAGTTAACACCTTACACAGCCTAACATCACAATGCATTTGAGAAGTTTTATTACCACACAAGCCAAAAGGCCCAACATATAAAATCAACAGTAGGTTATTTGATATGACAGAGGTGCATTTAAAATGAATGCTTTTGTTTAAAGTATACTTGCATCATGGTACATGACTTTTTCGGTTTAAAAACTGTAATTCATACCATTATATATATAAAAAAAATAATTTTATAAAATCAACAGTAGGTTCTCTACAGGGCAATGTAGACTACAATGAATTGTGGACTAAGTCACTACGGGGAGGCATGTGAAACTTCCTCCCAGTGCATGGCAATTGGTCCCCAACTAGAGCAGGCAATCAATCGATTTGATTGAAAAATGGGTGATTTCACTGATTTCAATACCAATGAAAATATGGGCGTAAGAAACATTTGTTGACCACCATTCAATCCCGGGCGACGTCGAGTCTCCTTGCTATTAGTCAATACAGAATACAATATATACATGAATTAAAATATATTTAAGCATATTTTACGATGGGGAAAGGCCAAGCCCCCCCCCCCAACTCGTTTAATAAATAAAATCTATACCGATTAAAATTTAAAACTACACCCTTCATTACATTAAACTGTAGTAGTAATTATGGTCTATTTTCTTTTGCACTTTTCACTCGCAGAGTGATTGAATGCATTATTCAGCCAGAACACTTTTGTGCGGGATAACACTTACATCCATATTTTTTCCCTGCGGTTTTCAAACAGTTGGATTTTGAGTGCTGTGTGGTGATAAAACATCATATCTTTTTCTTGCCTCTCACCCAACTCATAGTAAGAGGCGAGATAAAAACTCGAACTCCATTTTCCTTCTACAGTAAATTCATGTCTCTTGACTGCATTTTGTATTTCTGTTTTTCAATTCTTTCCGGACCATAGTTGTTGTGTTGATGAACTTGTTTTAATAAAATTGATTTGAATTGTAAAGGAAGAAGTATACTTTTTTAATATAAAACTTTGTAATCCGTTGGCTCCATGTGAAACACGGTCAGAAAGATGGATATCTATGCAGCAATCCGTTCTACAAAATGTTGATCCCAACATCTTTTCACTTATAACAAGACACCATAGTCATAGTATTTCTAGCTGCAGTTAACAAAATAAAAAAAGGTGCAAAAAATAAAAAATATGCTACAAATAAATTTTATAGCTGCCATAAGGACCTTTGATAATCGCTTAAAAATTGAAAATTAAACAAAATACTGATAGAAAAACATCAACAATTGTCACCAATCGTGTAAAAGTGTAATGCCCTTCCAGTATTTTGTTTTCGATTTTTGTCAAGGGCCCTCGTGCAATGTTTATGGCATCCATATTTTGTTTGTTTTTTTAAATTGTAACTGAATAGAGTGGACATGTAGATTGTCTTGATTAAAAAAAAAAAAAAAAAAAAAAAAAAAAAAACCTTTTCAAATAAGTTACAACACAAATATATCCAAGTAGGTAGAAAAGTAAGTTATCTTGCCTTTGGTAACATTTATTTGTTGTGTATTTGTACTTTTTACCATTTAAAAAAATTCTGTTAAGTACAGTTAAAATACCCGAATGGTCTAATCTTATGTTTGGTATGGTTTTATACTTTTTCACGTTCATTCATAAGTGCTACTTGCCTGAGTTGATCCCTCATCCCATTTCACAACTGATTGGAGCATTTGAGAAATGTTTTGATAACGTCTTGGAGGCCTCTCTTTAATTTGTATAAACATGAAAAGTATAAAACTATACAATTCATTCATTAAATCTGACGTTTCTCATTTCCAGACTAGTAAATAACTTCTAATTCACTCTCCCTCTCTCCTCACTCGTCAGGACATGTTTCAACAGCTGAAACAAGCATGGGTTAATCAAGCTATTCTTCTTACAGATAAAACACCTCTTTTTTCTTTACTTTTTTCTTTCTTTTGTTTTCTTTCTTTTACTAAAATGGTCACCATTTGTCAAGGCTAGATGCCATTCAAGGAGACGGATTATAATGAGATCGTCTTGGGGAAGCTTCTGGGACTGACCTTCACTCCTGGTCTGAAATGGAACACATACATCAAATCTGTTGCCAAGATTGCTGGAAAAATGGTTGGATCATTCTACTGCTCCAGAAGGTATCTCACTGCAGTTGTAATTCGCTATCTAAATAAGAACCAAGTACGTCTTAAAATATAGTACTGTTGTCACATCTGAGCAGGCGCTATTCAGCGTGCCCTATCTTGCCTTGATAGAGTTCCAAATCGGTTTCAAAACTTAGTAGGTGATGCCCTTTTCTCTTCCCTAAAACCTCTTTACTACAGAAGAAACATTGCGAGCCTGTCTCTGCTCTATTGTTATTTTCATGGCAAGTATTTGTCTGAGCTCCAATCTATGGTCTCCCCTTTGGCAAACTTTCACAAAAAAACACACAACTAGCTACAGCCACTACCAACAATTTCCACAACTCTGTATCTGTGCCTAAATCTAAATGCAGATTCTATAAAACAAAGCTATCCACATATGGAACATGGAACATTGGCCTGCTTCCTGGCCGATTACAATATGGTTGCCTTCAAGTCCAATGTAAACAAGTTCTTGTTGAGCCGTCCCCTTAAATAATCCAAATTCTACCCAGTCTACACCATTAACGATTACTAAACTATTACCTTACATTCATTAACCCTTAACCTCGAGTAATCTTTGGGCCTTAATAAGTGGTGACTTCCTTGTAAAGAAAACAACACAATTTTGAATATGTTGTGGAGACGCCCACTAATTAGCATACGTGGGTGAACAAGATATAGATAAAGGTATCAAGTCAGCAAGACCGGGGAGCTGTGTTCGAACGCCGGATAGGAAAGACGTATGTGCCGGTTGCTCCATGAAAGACTTTAACACGCCCTCTGCCGGACAATCTTCCAACTGCAGTACAACTGCACCTTTGTAAATATGCATACTCTTTTCGTCTTAATATGTTTGTTTTACCTTTACTTCTGCGTTCGTGTTGTTATTGATACAGACACAATTTTGAATACTTGTAGTGGAATCTTGTTCTAGATTGAGAAATCTATTGATGTTAGCTTTAAAGATGACTGCATTGGAATAAGTATTCTATTTAGCATAATTCATATCTTGATTTTAATCTTCATAATAGGATATAAAAGTGGTGCGAAACTCTTCTGTTTGAATAATTAATTTTTCCCACCCCTGAGATGAGTATTCTTTTAATTCTGCGCCTGTTCTACATGTACTTTAATAAGATGTGTTTTGATGAATTCATAACACTTATGCCATCTCGACATCCATACTCCCAACTAACGCAACAAGCAGCAAAATCCCACCTCTTCACTTCCCTAGATGCCAGAAAGCCTTGTAATTTAATTGTTTCTTCCTTCGGATTACTAGACTTTTGGAATTCCCTCCCTGTTTTCTTGCTTCACTGACTATACTAACCTGCAGAAGTTTAAATGTACTGTGAACAGACATCTTTCTGCAATTCACCTGTTAGACATGATCCCAAACGTAGTCCTTTATGTCCAAGTGGCAATATGCTTTGTTTGGGATGAAAAGGATTTTTTTAAAAAAGTCTTCTCATCTTCTGAATGAATAAATATGAAAATTTTCAATCTATCCTAATTATATTAACATCATATTTATACTAATAAGAACTCGTATCATTGACCATAAAAATGGAGGAACCCAAGAAACTCTCCTGCTTTCAGCCCTGAATCATATATTAATATTTTTATTCAATTTTATTTTACTTTCCATAAGTAATTTTCAAGTTATTATCACGTTTTATGCGAACACAGAAAACAATTACGAATTTTTATATTATATTTATATTTATTTTAGTCTTTTTTTTTAACTACTGTGCCGAATCTGGGTGAAATGTTGTATGAACCTTTGTTATGATAAGGTGCAGAGAACTAAGTTTTATGGTATCTGCTCAATGCACAAATAGAGATTAATATTTAATGCAAAAATGAGCACAAATTTAATCATATTAAACCATCATTTTCGTATAAAGCATTCATCTATTATATAAATCTCACCTGCCTGTTTAAATGTATGTATGTATGTATGTATGTATGTATGTATGTATGTCAGGTCATGTCATATGCTACTGGTACCATGTAACCCAGTACTATCTGCCTCATGGTCGCGTCATCGGCGACTAAACTGGTTCCCCCACCAAACTTGTTTGGTGAGGAGGGCGGCTGCGGCTAATCTCCCTGAAAGATTAAAAACAAGACCTTTCAAAGGGCAAATGAACCCTTTTTTGGGGTCAACGGCCAACTAGCACCGTGTGTGTTTGTGTGTATGTATGTGTGTGCTGGGGTGGAGAGGGCTCCCGTAAGCCGTGGTAAAGGCAACCTTTCTAGGAGAAGCAAATCTCTGATTTTAAAAAACCATAAAGCGGGAGACCAGTATAGCTGGTCTACAGTTTAATTTGTTGCTGGCTATCTTGCTCTTGCTTGTTGCTGGATCTCAACATTTTGAACCGAGAGAGAGACTTAGCTGTCGTACAAAGCTAAGACTCTGTAACATTATCTGTGTATAGATACTCCCTCAGGCATTTGTCTATTAAAATGGTCCTGTGGTGATGGAAGTAATTTTTGGGCTCATGGACTTTAAGTGTCTGAGGGAGTGGCACTCGTCTGACAAGACGTTGCAATCATCATGTATGTATGTATGTATGTCAGGTCATTTCATGTGCTACTGGTACCATGTAACCCAGTAGTACCTGTCTCATGGTCGGGTCGCCGGCGACTAAACTGGTTCCCCCACTAGATTTGTTTGGTGAGGAGGGCGGCTATTCTCCTTGAAGGATTAAAAACAAGACCTTTCAAAGGGCGAATGAACCCTTTTTAGGAGTCAACGGCCAACTAGCACCGTGTATGTTTGTGTGTATATACATATGTGTTGGGGTGGAGAGGGATCCCGTAAGCCGTGGTGAAGGCAACCTTTCTAGGAGAAACAAATCTCTGATTTAAAAAACCATAAAGCGGGAGACCAGTACCCGCATTAAACTGGTCTGCAGTTTAATTTGTTGCTGGCTATCTTGCTCTTGCTTGTTGCTGGATCTCAACATTTTGAACCGAGAGAGAGATTTAGCTGTCATACAAAGTTAAGACTCTGTAACATTATCTTTGTATAGATACTCCCTCAGGCATTTGGGCTCATGGACTTTAAGTGTCTGAGGGAGTGGCACTCGTCTGGCAAGACGTTGCAATCATCATGTATGTATATATGTCTGCCTAAAACTTTCAACAGAGGCGACGGATTTTCACGAGATAGGTATTGTTTTTATTGTTTTGAAGCTTGCCCTTCGGATGACAAATATCGAAAAATTGGCTAAAAACATTAATTCTTTCACCCTCAACTGGGCACATTTCTACAGGGAAGGGTAGCAAAAATCGTTCCTTCATGACAATTTCACCATACATGCATGTGCAAAAGAAAAACGACCTAATTTCGCTCACGCAGTCATAGACCAGTCAGCATAGTAGCAGCGTCATTATCTTAAGATTGCACATTCGATCCAAGATGTCAGATACATATTTTTTTCGATTTTTAAAGTTTTAATATTCAAACAAGGTTATTTATGCCATTTTTCGTTTGTTTTTTTTTTTTTAATTTTTCCATCACTTTCACTGTTTTTTTTTGTTTTTGTTTTTCTGATTTTTTTTTAAGAAGCTTTAACATCGTTTGCTTATTCTTTATTTTGCATCACGTTCGCTGTTTTTTATTTTTTTGTTATAATATTTAAACAAGGTTATTACGTTCGCCTTTTCTTTATTTTCCATCTTGTTTTGGTTTACCTCCCCTCCCACACACACACCTCACCACACCCAGGCAACTCCGGGTGTCCCTGCTAGTATTTTATAAAGAACTAGTGAATACCCATTCCATCTTTGCCTTTTATAATCCTCTCACCGATGGAATTACCGTTATTGAGCAAATTTCTGATAATTGTTTCATGATTACAGGTTACTTTAACGTGATCTCAGAATCTAACCTCTAAAGTTGGTAATGGATATAGAAATTTTACTTAGATTAAGGACATTTTCCAATGTGATAGAAACATCCCCAAAGAAGATTCTGAGTTGCCTTATCATTCAAATACTAATTAATCAAAAAATTAAGTGTTAGTTTTACTCATTTAAAACTGCTTTAAAAGCACTCAGTTGGCAACAAAATTTCAAACAATTTTTACAATTCATAGGTCACCTTCTCAGCTATATTTTGAAATAATAATTTTCAATTTTCGTTCATTAAAACAAAAGTTATAACAAAATTACTGCTGTTCAAAAGTCCTCAGAATAAGCAAGGAATGTGATGGACGGTTTCTTCTGATTGGCTGTTGGTACCATAGCAACTTTTTCAACATTGACGTTTTAGAGACGATTTCTTCTGATTAGCTGTTGGTTACGGTAGTAACTTTTTCATCGTCGACACCTTCATAAATCATAGCGGTAATGTTGCTCGCATGCCATCTTATTTGGGTTATATAGAGAGAGTTAAGAAAAGTGATGCTCTTTGCCATGCTAGCGCTGAAAATCTTTCACTTACAACATCGCTTGTTAATCCTGTTTCTCTTTATTTTTTCCTTTCTTTCTGTTTATTTACTTCTTTTTTTTTACATGGAAGTCACTACTTATAAAGGCCCAGAGGCCTCTCGGGGATAAGGGTTATTGTGTGTACAGTAATCAATGGGACAATATTGTAGTAATTGTTAGTAATGAAGATCTGATAAAGTGTCTTACTTAAGGAGGCGGTTTATTAGGAATTTGTTAACATTGGACTTGAAGACATCCAAGTTATAGTTAGGTGGGAAACAGGCAAACAGAAGAGAGTTCCACAGACGTGCACTTCTAAGAAAGAAGCTTTGTTCATGGAATCTACGTTTTGATTTAGGCACAGATAAAGAGTGGTTTCAGCTAGATGGGTGTTTTTCGTGAAAGATTGGCGAGGGGGAGACCAGAGATTGGAGCTCAGACGAGCACTTCCCATGGAAATAACGATAAAACAACGACAGTCTCGCAACGTCCCTTCTGTTGGAGAGATGTTGCAGGGAAGAGAAAAAGGCATCCTCCACTAGGCTACAAAGTCTATTACCTCTTTTATTTGATTTTTTTATTTAGTCAATTTAAGAAGTTGGTAATAATTTTAATGTGTGTGATATTGAATACAAAAAAGAAAATATTATTTCAAAGCAAAGACTGAAAAAATCATGGATTACATAGAAAAATGCGAGCATGAAAAGTAATATGGTCAAGATTAAACTTAGAAAAGTAAAAGGATTAGTTGTTAAAACTGGAAAAAAGCAAGATAGTCTAATAAAAAATATAATAAATTTATAACTTAAAATATTGCAGGATTAAGAAATTTTAAAATTCAATTTAACGTTATATAATAAATTCTTAATACTGCAATATTTTTAGTTAGAAATTTATAATATTTATTATATTACTAGGATATCTTGTCTTTCTTTTCCATTTTTAACAACTAGTCCAGTGTATCGTCATTCTTTTAAGCATAGGAGAAATAAAGCATCTGATGGTGACTAAGATTTTACAAGTCTTTTTGATCTTTTCTTGACAACTTGGCTTTAACAGCACTCATCTATTCTTCTGTCTTCTATGGGATTCTCCAATCATTTAGTTATTTCAATTAAGATCAAATTGAAGTTTAGTAAAAAAAAAAACAAAAAAACTCTAATGTCTCTTTCTATCACAGTGTATATTGATATTAGAGGACTAATTGGGATTGTTGTATGTTCACTTACATGTAATTATATTATTTGTGACAGACATGTTGATAAAAGTAATATAGTTACCGTGGTAGGAAGATCAGGATATTAAGAGACTTTAGATGAGATGGTGATGTCCTGTAAGAGTAAGGAACTGGAGAGATAAAGAATAAGAGTATTTTATACAAGTTTTTATTCATGAAGAAGTCATTGCAGGAAGTGCTCGGGGAACTGGAAATTACTGATAGCAAATCTGCAACAAAATGTTTTTTTTGAAACATATATATATGTTGTTTTTGCTTTCTCCTTAGTTAATTTCTAATTCCTGTCAACAAATAAGAGCAACCGTCTGACCTAATTAAAATAATTAAGGCCACCTTTCGTTGAGTCTAGTAGCTGCTGATTAAACCACCTTCCCTTCTCTCCTAATGACCCTGACACATGTTTCCAACCTTTCTTGTAATATATACAGGATGAGTCATGGGAAACGGATGTTTTTCAAACGTTCCTTGCTCTCTTTGAGTAAGGGATAGGGAGTGAGGAAGGTACTCTTTAAACCTGCTTAAGATGCCGTTTAGCTTGTATTCGCAGAGTTTTGTTTTTTCCTTAAAAACATCCGTTTCCCATCACTCACTTTGTATGTGTGTGTGTGTGTGTGTGTGTGTGTGTGTGTGTGTGTGTGTGTGTGTGTATATATATATATATATATATATAACAGGGATGGCCTCAGATTTTTCATATCTGAAATTTCTCAGCATCACATTTTTCCATTTTCAAAAATTATGTTTTCTATATCATATCTAATATAACTGTCATGAATGGGGGTGTTGGCATATTATAACTATTAATGCCTTGCAGAAGATTGTGCTCGAAGATGAATATGTGTGCATATGTGTATAGGAGTGCTATACACATATGCACACATATTATACTATAGCACATGGATGACAGAAAATAGTGGAAGAAATGAGGATATTCAGAGTTATTGTAGATATTTTATTTACAAGGAGACAACACATAGAATAATACAAATTACATTCATCAGTCTTAGTCCGATATTATTTGAGTTTGAGTTTTACCACTATCATGAACAGAAACTAACATATCTCCATGTTCGTTTGTAACGTTACCCAACACATTGTAGCCTCAGTCACAAAGTAGACAAAGAAAACAACTTCAACTCACATTTTTTGTTGTGCAACGATGTTTCCTCATTCTCCCGCTACATGTGACTTCTCGTTATGGGCGTGATGTCACCCAGCTCTCTATCATGATGGTCTTCTCGAACGTGCTCTCTCTTTTCTTATAGTCTTCTTTTCCTTACTGTGACGTCATTTTGCTCACAGTTCAGTGTTCGCACATAGCCGTCTGTGCTATGTTACACATTTACCCAGATTCAAAGTCATCCCCTTAATTGCACCCACTAGCACCTGTTTTGTTCCGTTTTCACATCTCATGCAATAACTCACATAACAGAGTTGAACGGAGGGGAGATAACTCCACCTAAAACAGAAAAGGAATTTGTTCCTCTTGAACAATAACTGCTGACAATGAGAATTTTTAAAATGCTGAAAAGTTTCAATAGAGACTAAATAGCTGTGATACACTTTTGAATGTGCTACTGCCATTGCTCATAGAAATGTACAATTTTAATTGCTTTCAACGAAATCGAAGCTTTTAAAACTGCAAACGTTCGGTAGAAAATGTGACAGAATAATTTGCCTAATCTAGTAAATCTAAAGTGGCTGAGCAAAGGTTTGGTTCTCATGAGTTTTGCAAATAACAAACAGAGTTCTAAATAGATATAAGATCTCTATTCTAAATAGATATAAGATCTCTATTCTAAATAGATATAAGATCTCTATTCTAATCATAATCAATGGACCAGTTGTTATATCCTCAGCATCGGATGGAAGCAAAGTTTTTGCAAAGAACTTTGCATCAAATTCCATCACTTGTGAGCAGAGCCTCCTACTTCAAGAATTACTCCATATGACCACAAACATTCTAAATGGCATCCGTATATTTGTCTGAGATGAAACTTACCAAAAACCTTGATGCCAGTAAAGCAACTGATCCTGACAACATTCCAGTGATAATGCTTAAGAAGCTACAACTGGAACTAACTCTTATTCTTACAAATCTGTTCAATTGTTTAAAAGAATAATGAAAGATTTTTAAAACTTTTATTCAACTCCAAACAAGGCGTATTGCCACTGAGACGTAAAGTTCTACTGTAATTAAGGGTCAAATTTAAAGGGGGCATTCTTTGTTCACATTGTATTTAAATTCATGCGTATTGGCACAGTCAGGAAAACGGGGAGCAAAGAGGGAATTCCAGAGGGAAGTAGCTTGAAGAAAGAAGCTATTAAAAAACCTTCCAATGCCGGAGGACATCTACAATGAAGGAGTGGGATTTTGTTGCTTTTCAGGTTTGTCAGGGATATTTACATTGGAAAACTTTGTCAGTCTGGGCAGTATTTAAAACCACTAGTGATCGGTTTTATGCATTTCATTATCCAACTGGCAAGAATCATTAATCCTTATCCTCGAGTGGCATTTTAGACCTGATAAGCGGTGATTCATTAGTATAATCTATCTATAATATAAATCTCAGCAGTCTGTTTAAATGTATATATATATGTTTGTATGTCTCGCAAAAACTTTTGATAGAGGCGACGGATTTTCACGAGATTGTTATGATTTTGAGGCTCGACCCTTCGGACGGCAAATATAAAAAAATTGGCCAAAAACATTAATTCCTTCACCCTCAACTGGGCAGTTTTCTACAGGGAGGGTCGATTTTCTGGTTGACATTTTTTACAAGTCATTCAACCCTCGCGTTCACGGCGTCGCTTAAAAGGCGTTATTTCCACCGCCCGTGACATCACAACCACGATAGGCACATTGGTAACACAGTTTGTTTTTTTTGGGTTTTTTTTTCACCTCTTTTTCCTCTGGCGTGCTACGGGTTCGAGCCTGCTTACTACTCTAATTTTTTATTTTTTTTTGCTCAACCAACACCCTTACACACACCTCCACTTTCTTTTCCGGGTTCGAACCTGCCTGCTTACTACAACTTTTTTTTTTTTTTTTTTTGCTCAAACACCCGGGCAACGCCGGACACCCAGGCTAGTAATATATATAAAAAGCAAAAACAAAGGATAATCCATGCTCAGACATGTATTTGTTTATAAAAGATTGTGTAACTTTGTTTTGACTCAGCGAGTCAAACAGTTTGAAATGTTGTAGAGAATATGTGCGTCTCGATAACAGTTGATATTAATGCACAATCATTCGCATTCCAGTTGGGTTATTGAAGTAAATTCTTTCATACTCAAATGACGGGTTGTCTTACATAGGAGTAATAGAGAATTTCTATTGCTCTCTACCACCCCAATGCACCTTTTTATTTTTCCCACTTCCTATCTTCCTTTCTCTCTTTCTCTCTCTCTCTCTCTCTCTCTCTCTCTCTCTCTCTCTGGTCTATTCTCTATTTATATATATTTATCTATTTCTTTCCTTTTTCCTGTCTACTCCTCTATTTCTCTTTCTCTTTTATATGGTCTATTCCTCTCTTTTTCTCTTTTCTAATCCCCCCCTCTCTCTCTCTCTCTCTCTCTCTCTCTCTCTCGCTCTCTCTCTCTCTTCTGGTGCTACGAGATCAAGCTGTCTGAAGAGACTGACTTCCTGACCAAACATCAATGCTATTGTTTTTTTTTTTTTTGCCTTTCTCTTTGCAAAACTCAATCATGTTCTGCAAAATCTAAAACAAAAACAACAATTTTTCTTAAAAACAAAAACAACTAAGCCAAACACTATGAATGGCTATTTGAAGATGTGGGGAACTTGGAGCATAAAAACTTTTTCCGAAATTACTAGATTTGACATTAAATAACCCGAAAAAGGTTGATATGCCGTATAACAAAACAACCAAAATAACCAACCTCTCTCTCTCTCTCTCTCTCTCTCTCTCTCTCTCTCTCTCTCTCTCTCTCTCTCTGGTCTATTCTCTTTGTTTATTTCTTTCTTTTTTCCTGTCTACTCCTCTATCTCTTTTTCTCTTTTATATGGTCTATTCCTCTCTTTTTCTCTTTTCTAATCCCTCTCTCTCTCTCTCGGGTTTATGACTCTTCTTCTTTCTCAAATTGTTGATTTATTTTCAAAGAAACCGAAATGCATTATGCTGCACTTAATTTTGTAATTAAATTATTTTTTTAAGTAGAATTTTTTAAAAAGTTATTTTTGGTACTTTATCAAATGGGTTTCACATAGTAAGACAGAAATATGAAGATATAATTGGATGAAAAACAATTTTATGTAGATCAGCAATATATATGATATTCTGCTGGTACCTTCTTTAGTTAGTCCGTATGTTACGCTTTGAAAAAAAAAAAGGCCAAACTGCTTCAAAAAAGGCCAAATTCACAAAATTTGGCTTTAAAAGGCCAATATGACAACCTTGAACAAGAATATGAGAGTGAGATCCTGTTGATGTAACCTCGCTTTCGAATACCATTATAGTAATATATGATCATTGTCGTAATCGTGTGAGAAAGGAACACAGTAATTTCACTGTGCAGCAGCTCTTCGCCAAAGAAAGAATTCAGAGAAACGTTTTGTAAAATAAGGAAGCATTCAAACGAAATAGGACCACAAAAAAAAAAAAAAATGAAGGACATTGAAGGAGTAAATTAAAGATTGTCTTTTACAATGTGATTTTATTATTTGTATTGAACTATGTAACACAATATTACTTTTTGAGTATTCATTAGTACTTATTAATTTATCTCATTTGGGTCAGTTCTATTTTTGGAATACAATGGACACTGTTTCCATAAAAATGTTGATAAACTCATATTTGCTGCTGCATGTTATTTTTTGTGCTATATCTCAAAATATGAACTTTATCAAAACATATTTCTTGATTAAATATATTTCTCATGCCATAAAATTTCCTCAGGTCTTGCAAGTAATAATAATTTTTGAACAATTTTACAATTGAGAGTTACTATGAAATGAGGAGGATTTAATTATCGCTCAGCAGACGTTTGTGTCAACATTTTTTTTTTTTTTGTGTTATTTTCCTGTTCTATTCTCATCTGGTTTAAATCAAGGGCTAATAACTCTGCTTAAAATGTATTTTAGGCAAGTGTGATAACTTTTGGGTACAAATTTATTTCTCTTTGACTATAAAATTATTCAAATTGTGAAGTGTGAAGTCCCCTTAGTTACAATTACTCCCAGGTCAATTCTTACCTGGATTTGTAGTACCTGCCTGTGGTTTGAGTTGTCCCCCTTTGCAAATTGGCTGTTTGGAGAAATCGAAAACTAGATGGCTCTGTGTGGTTTGAGTTGTCCCCCTTTGCAAATTGGCTGTTTGGAGAAATGGAAAACTAGATGGCTCTGGTTGATAGTCAATTTGCATAAGTGGAGAAATGGGCAGCATATAAACGGTACTTTTTTCTTTTTTCTTTTTTTTTTTTTTTTTTTCAGCATGTGAAGAGCGCAGAAAGTGAAATGACGGTTGGAAGAAGTGACGGCGAATTCTTTTTGGATGTTGAAGAGCTCGACCTTTTGGAAGGAACAGCTGTGTCTTATATATTTTTTTTTAATTTCTTTTTTTTTTTTCTACTTCACGACAAGCTATTTCGGCCGGAACTATGGAAGCAAAGATCAGCAGTGAAATGCTTAAGACGTTCTTTTAAATTTCTTCTTTTTTTTTTCTATTTCACTACACTGCCCGGGCCCTATGTATAAGTTAAATAGAAATTATTTTCTTTGGCATAGTTTCTTCTATACATATGTTCTGCTCTAAGATCTCCATAGTACTAAGCTTACATAGACAGCTTCTACCATATGTTTATCTGATTGGACAGTATCAGTTGTGAGGCCCTTAATTTGGGAATTTTGGGGAGTAAGTGAGCCATTAGTTACCACTACTACCAGGTGCATGCTGATATAAAGTGGTAGTATCTGTCAGGGCCTCATCTATAGGTTAAATAAAATTCGTCCCTGACACAACAACAAAACTAGTGCAGACACTCTTGGGACAAAGTGTTAACCTCTATCCGATCTTGCCACCTTGATATCATCTTTACCCTTTCCTATCTTTTTACTGCTTATCCTACTCCCCAATCCTGTGTATCTGACACAAAACTGCCATTTTTCTTTTTAACTGACGATAACTATTTAACTGATTAAACCTATGAATAATTTCATGGAGGATCAATTGAAATATGTTTTCATAAATAATGGTATCTGTTACGTTATAGCTTGTATCGGAGAATATGGCTGTGATAATGAGCAGATAAGATGAGAGCTGATTCATTGCATGCTTTATTTATGAAACGCCATTACAAGAAAATCAATGATAACTAAGGGCAATAACTCTTCTCTACTTCCGAGTTATACAAGGGGTATAACTAGCACAGCAGTACTTAATGAGATTTGCTTTCAACTAATGTATTGCTCTCCCCAAGTCATTCAGTTTTTGAAAAATGGCAGATTTTAGAAAAGAAATATTTTGTTTCTGAATTTTTGAGATGAGGATTGATTATTCATATTATTTGGATTATTCGGACTACAGTTCTTATCTTGGGTGTTATTCTCACAACGTTTCGGCCGATCTAACCTCCGACCTTCTTCAAGTGTATCTTGTCGAACTTGGAAATCTTTCTATTAAACTCCATATCTGTACAGAATTTGGACCAGAACCCTTTATCTCATTCATGAGGTTAGCATGCTTTCATAACGGATAAAGTGCTAAGTAAACTTGAGTCTTAAATGACTCAACCTAGGTAGCTGATGTAAAAAAATATAATAGATAATCCACTATTTAAAAAGCACTGTCGATATTGGAATTCAAAATTTAAAGGTAAAAAGAAAAAGATTATCAGGATTTTCCTGAAGACTTTTTTATGGGTTGAAAATTCGAATTTATTTTTAATAATTAAATATATTTATTAAAACAAAATTTTGCACTTGTCTGGTCTTTTAAACCGTTAAATTTCGAATTTCTCCCCAAAATATATTTTAAATTCTAAAACTAGTACGAGTACCTAGAGTATTGACAACAAAATCAAAGCGTTAAAATGTGCATGTAGCATTTTTCTTCTAAAACTTCCCTCTCTTCTCTCTCTCGCTTTCCCTATCCCCCCCCCCACCTTTATTTCTTTTTCTATTCCCTTTCCACTTAACTTTCTTTTTGGTGAATTCGTGCCTTTGAATTCATTATTTTGTTTGCGTTTATCATCTAATATTTCTGCTACTCTTTCACATTTATTAAGCTAAAAGTTTTCACTAAGATGTTTCTCTGAAACTGGCTCCCCTCCCCTCAAAATAAATCTTCCCCTAAATTGGAACCCCTAAAAGAGAACCTAAAAAATATCCTATATTTTGCTTTAGACAATTCCAAAGCAGAATATATCAGCTGTGCAGATGTCTTGTGTAGATTTTGAATTTTAGCTGAACTTAGACACACAAGCAACTTTCCTTTACATAATATGCTATGCCATAAAGCCAACCTTCTGTCAGCTCTTCATAGCTTGTTAAAAAACAGATTTTCAATTCGTGAGTGAAAATATAAACTTATCTCGTTGGCTTCCAATTGACCTTTGACTCACTTCAGAAACTTTGGCAAATTAGAACAAGTTATATTTAGGAAACATGACCGGAAACAGTGGAACAACTGTTAGTTTATGTAACACGCCAGGAACTCGTACAAGGTTATTCTCAAGCAGGCTTATGAAGTAGACTTATTATAGAACTGAATATAATATGGAAACCAATGATTATAAACAGTAGATTAGAACAGGGTTTCCCAAACTTCAGGACATCATGGAGTCCCTGAGCAGGGCAAAGGTTTTTCGTGGACCATTAACAATATAATTTCCAAAAAATATATGAAAAACATTAATTTCAAATTTTAGCACTAACTATTGATTTTTGAGATCTTTGATTTTTTTTTTTTTTTTTTTTTTTTTTTTTGATTAATCAAATATTGTTGCATCTTTTGTTTATTTATTTTTTTCTTTTTCATGAACCATCCTGAAACTTTTTGCAACTTTAGTTATGTATCATCTCTTTCCAGTAAAAAAAGATAAAAAATTAAATGTCTGCAGACATTTAAATTTTATAAAGCATTTGGTCTTCTTTAAGGAAGAGCTTCTGGAGCCTCCAGCCTCGCTCATGGAGCCCTGGGGCCCCGTGAAACTCACTTTAGGAAATCCTGAATTAGAACACCAGCATGAACTGTTATTTCTCACAATGTTTTGGACGATGTACTTTCCAAACTTCTGTGTACATCTTGTTGAACTTGGAAATTTAAATGGATCTCTTTATTTAGTCCATGGACCCGTGAAGCAACGGATAAAAGGGCTAGGTTTAATCAATTTTAAATGACAGTCTTCTGGAGGTTGAGAGTTCAAGTTCAATCCTCAGTGCAGGTGATATTAAGAATACAGTTATTTAAGACTTCTACCCAGTCATGGCTGACGGAATAAGAACATGCTAACCCCGTGATTAAATAAGGGGTTTTGTTTTAAATTCCATACAGAATTCAGAATTTGACAGAAAGATTTGACATCACAAATTACAAAATAACAAAACATTTTTCTAAAACACCAATGTCTAATGTTGGTATATATATATATATATATATATATATATATACTGTACCATGCAATAATTACAATCAGATATATATTGGTGGAACTCAATACGAACTAAAAACAAAAGAACTCAGCATGGGTTAAAAATCACAAATTATTGATGTACAAGATGGAATAATAAAATTGTCGTCCTAGAAAAGATGGCATAATTCCATTTCCATTTGATGAAAAATGGGTTTCTTTTTTTGTTGCAGACCATCTTCTAGTTGGCTAGTTTTGTACAAATTCCAAGAGCAATAGGAGCCTTCCATTGTGGCACAATGTTCAATGAGTGGGATCGGAGATGCCCCACTGTACAAATGTTCTCTACCAATCCAAGTTATGACAACAGGACCATTGCCAGCACCCTCAACATACAAATCCAGATGGTTCAACAAATAACAGGTATGTGCCCAGGTTGATGAAAACAGTTTCCAGCCACGGTTATGGTCTTTGGTGTGGTTTTAAGTAAGGGCCACATCATGCCACCTCACATCTTTGAAGTCGGCTTGAAAGTCAACACCAAAATGTGCCTAGATGTGCTGAAGAGTGTGGTAATCCCCTAGTGCAATCAGGTGGCCGCTTGCAGACCCTGAGTTTGGCTGCAGGATTCAGCGCCAGCCTACAAGTCCAAAGAGACCCAAGTTTGGCTTGAGAAGGAGTGCTACGACTTTGTGCCCTTCTATCACTGGCCTACCTTCTTCCTCCGACTTGAACCCACTGGTCATACGTTAAGAACATCACTAACATGAATTCTCACAATGCCAAAGCTAGCCTGATCGCCGCCATCTTCCAAGTATTTACCGAGCTCCCGCCAACACTTGTGGAAATAGCATGCTCCCAGTTCCGGACCCATATCGAGGTGGTGATTGAGGCTGAAGGCGGCTACATTGAATAGATGTCAGCTCTACTCCATAATCAAGTTACTTGAATTGATTTTTTAATAAAAATTTAAAAATAAAGCTGTAATGTATTTTTTTAGCGGGGGGGGGGCAACACTTTTGTCATTGTACCCTGTATACATAGGCTTGGTAAATAGATATAAAAACTGATAATTCTCTAATACACTATTCTATTACGGTAGATTAGAAATCGACGTGCAAGATAAACGAGCATAAGCTTTTTTTTCTTTATTTGTTCATTAGGTTGACTCTTTCTTCTTTCCTTTTTACTTCTTATATCATCTGATTTCTACATCAGTTACAATTAGGATGAATGCTACAGCACTTTAATTGCTGACTTTTTTGCTTCTCTGTTTCGTTGAGATTGTTTTGTTTTTTCACATGAACGTGTGAACTCAAAAATATTTTTCAACCAATAAAAATCGTTTCAAACTCCAAAAATTTAACAATCTAATGTTTCATCAAACAGGCCTATAAAATAGTGACATGGTGAACAGAGTTCTTTCAGATGACACGTGCGACGTGCCTACCCTTGACTTTCAACTTCAACAACGCGAAGAAAATTTTATCCGCTATGTCCTGCAGAAAGTAATTTTTTTTAGATTAATATCTGCAACATAGATATAGAGAAAGAAACATTCATGGGAGAAAAGAATAGAAAAAAAACGACTTGAAAGAAATGATTTTTATTAAAGTGAAAGTCCTGATATGAAAAAGTCTGTAATCCGCTGGCAAGAGTTGTCCATTTGGCTTACAAGCGAAATTCTTGCGGTGTAACATTTTTGAAAGGGCAGAGCAGAGCAGAGAGAGAGAGAGAGAGAGAGAGAGAGAGAGAGAGAGAGAGGGGGGGGGCATTTACTGAAGGTAATTCAAAGTTCGTAAAAATCCTTTTTAGAAAGTCTTTATTTACTTTTTTTAGTCTGTGTCCTTTTTTAGAAACAATCGTTGTCATCTCCTCGTTTAAGCGGTGTCCGTTTCTCCATTAGACTCTGTTAGCTTTCTTAGTCATTGTTCCTTACTAGTGATATTTTCGTGCACGCGACCACAAGACGAATAATCCTTTTGTAATTTTCATCTCATAGAGGAAAGGCAATATAAAATTCACATTTCAGAGTCGAAGTCCGAAACTGTGGTTTTAGGTAACTAGAAACTTCCACAATGTATCCTGTGTTTTCCTTTTTATCCTGGGATAATTAATGCCTTCAAATTCGTTGCATATTTTAACTATTTTGATGTTTAGTTAAGGCAGAAAAGCTGGTTCTCTCACAAATTTCTCTTGTCTCAAAGTAGCCTGAGACTCGTTCCACCATGTCAGGTAACTTGAAATAGAGATCCTTTTATCTACTCGAGGAATCAGCAATTCTTTTCCTTTCAACTATTTTAATGTCTAGAAACAGAGAAACTGTTCACGAAGTCTTTTGGTCTCTTTTCTTTACCGACCTCGATTAAACATGTCAGTTAACTTAGACATATTTTACGTTTCTTCTTGAAGTATGAACAGCTACTAAATTTTCCTTTTCAAAAATACCCCAAAGGGAAGTTTAGGCATGAAAATAGAAGCTCGCCCAATCAGTAAGCCGAACGGGATCACGTGGTGTAGAACAGGGGGAGGAAGAACAAAGTATAGAGAGGGGCAAAGAATAAGAAGAAAAGAGAGAAATAAAGTGGCAAAATAAAATAGTGGAAAAAAATTTCCAAAATGTTCATCCTAAAACACTGGAATGTTCCATGCTGAAATTCTTTTAAGTCTTGTTGCAGACCAGGATATAAATATCCTAACTCGCTACAAAAGAAAGTAATGAAACGAATGGAATGAAGGAAACAAAAACTCAATTGCTGGATAAAATAAACATGTTGTTTATTTTCTGTCAAAATTAAATGGTTTAGGTGTAACACGTGTTCATTCAGGCGTTGACGACTACATGCGTGGAAAAGAAAGGAATGAAGTCAAGGATGAGAAATAGCCGTCCCGCACGTAGAAAGGGAAATAGAAAGGGAGTGTTTGCCTCAGCAAAACCGTGCGTTCATGATAGCAGTCGTCCACGTGGAAAAGTCTTCAAGCCAAGAGCTAAGGACACTGAACTTGCCTGGTTGATGAGCCCAGGCAAAAAGGGAAGATAAGAGAAAGTTGAATGGTGTTGTGGACTTTTATATCAGGGTGAGTGTTATGACTGTGCATGTCTACAATTCCTTTCAGGGGAAGTGACGTTTCCCATGTGTGCGTACATGTGCGCGTATGTGTGCATACATGGTTGTACGTTAGCATGTGTATGTGTGTGTATGCACGTGAATGTGAGTGTATATACGTGAATGTGAATATATGTACATGTCTGTGCGTATGTGCGTGCATACATGTGAGTGCGTATATGTGAGGAAAAACATGTTCGAACAAGACTCCCCCTCCTGGGGAGAAAAATATATATATATACAAGAGAAACGTATTTCGTTTTTGTTTTTTATGTATTTTTTTTCTTTTCTTTTTTTTTTAATAAGTTATGTATTGTTTAAAATGTTTTGGCCAATGAACTTTTCGACCAGTTTTTGTTGTTGTTTGTGGTGTGTTGTTTTTTGTAATTTCTTTGTCCGTTTCTGAGTGTGTATGTTCTTGTATTGGACTAGGAGAAACGTGTAATTGTTCGTCTATGAATGCAGGTTTAAGTTTGTCTATTGCAATAGTATCTTTTTTTCTCTCTTTTTAATATCGTAAAATACTTTTTACCTCTGTTGAGAACTAAATAAGGTCCGGAATAATTTGGACATAGTGGTTTTTTTACTGCGTCGTTCTTGATAAAAACGTATTTACAGGCATGAATATCGCTTGGAATGAAAATGTTCGTGTCTGGCTTTTTTGTTGGAGTAAATTTTAATCGTGACATTTTATGTTTTAAGTCCGTCACAAAAGTTGTCGTTGGGGAAATGTCTGTATTGTTTTTGCAGAATTGTCCTGGTAAAATCAGTGCTAATCCAAAAACTAATTCTGCAGGTGTGCTCTGCAAATCTTCCTTCACAGTGTTGCGAATTGCTAGGAGAATGAGTTGCAAATTGTCTGACCAATCTGATTTGTTTTCGTTCATAGCCAAAGATGCTTTTAATTGTCTATGAAATCGTTCCACTATACCGTTTGCGCAAGGATGGTAGGCAGTAGTCTTAATGTGCTTTGTTCCCAACAAATGGTTGAATTCAGCGAAAAGAGTTGATTGAAACTGTGAGCCCCTGTCCGTTGTGATTACGGAAGGCACTCCGAAAATCATTATCCAATTTTGTAAAATCGTTCTGGCTATTGTTGCGGCTGATATGTCTTTCACTGGTATTGCTGTCGGCCATCTGCTGAATCTATCGACTATAGTAAGGATGTGGATATGTCCTTTTGAAGTTGGCAAGGGTCCAACCAAGTCGATATGAACATGAGTAAACCTAGCGTTTGGTACACTGAAAGTTCCTGAAGGTGATTTTGTGTGCCTGTGAACTTCGTTTTTTTTGACAAGGAATACAAGTTTTGGTCCAACTATGGATGTCCATATTCATATTTGGCCAAACAAAACGTTCCGCTATTAATTTCACGGTGGCACGTTTTCCTGGGTGGGACAAATTGTGGAAGTGCTGGAAAATTTGTCGTCTGAGGCTGGGTTAAATATAAGGGCGAGCGTGTTTTTGTGAAACATCGCAATAGAAATTTGTTGTTCTGAATGGTATCGGCATTTCTTTCAGCTTCAGTGAAGTTTTGTCCATTATAGCTGGGAGCGTGGTATCGGTTAATTGCTCTTGTGCTATTAATTCCATACTTAGTGGAGTGGAATTTAAAGAGGCAATTGTTGAGCGAGATAAAGCGTCAGCTACAACATTTTCTTGTCCTTTTACGTACCGTATATCAGTAGAATATTGGGCTATAAAGTCCAGATGTGGAATTTCTCGTGGACCATATTTGTCGACATGTGTGTGTAGTGCAAATGTTAGAGGTTTATGATCCGTATAAATGGGAAATTTTCTGCCTTCGAGGAGATGTTTAAAGTGCTTAATTGCAAGGTAAATTGCAAGTAACTCTCTCGAGAAAGTGCTATATTTAGTCTGCGCTTTGTTTACTTGGCAGAGAAGAATGAAATAGGGGTCATTTTGTTGTCAGAAATTTGGTGAATGACAGCTCCTACTGCTCTTTCCGAAGCGTCCGTCATAAGTGTAAGTTCCGTTGTATCGCTATCTTGGATATACGTAAGTTTGGTGAAGTTTGCCAAAGCAGTTTTTGATTGTTCGAAGGCCTGTAGTGCAGGTCCTTCCAAAACTAACTGTTGGTTTTTGGTTCGGTTTTTTAACAAGTCCGTTAAAGGTGCGAGTAACGTGGAACAGTTAGGACAAAAAGCATTGGTAATAGTTAATTATGCCTACAAAACGACGTACTTGTCTGACAGATGTCGGTAGAGGGAAATTTGAAATGGCACTTACTTTTTCAGGCAAAGGGGAGATTCCATCCTTGTCAATTAAATGACCGAGAAATTGAACTTCCTGGTGGCCAAAAACACATTTATCGGTGTTTAGTTTAAGACCAAAATGTGACAGTCTTTCAAAAGTTTGTTCCAGGTGTAGCCGGTGTTCTTTGAGGTTTCTGCTGGCGATTAAAACGTCATCCACATATGCAAATATGAACGGCAGACCTCTGAAAACTTTGTTAATCAAACGCTGGAAAGTTTGACAGGTGTTTCTCAGCCCGAAAGGCATCCTTAAAAACTCGTAAAGGCCAAATGGTCAGTGCAGTTTTATGAATGTCTTCTTCCGCAACTGGAATTTGAAAATATGCCTTAACGAGGTCCAGTTTGGAGAAAATTGTGGCGCCTTGGAGTCCATTGGCGAAGTCATGGATATGGGGAATAGGATATCTATCTGGAACTGTTTTCCCGTTTAAGCATCTAAAATCTCCGCACGGTCGCCATGTGGTGTTGTCAGCTTTCTGTACCATGTGGAGTGGTGATGACCAAGCACTTTTCGAGGGGCGCATTATTCCCATGTGCAGTGGGTTTTGAAATTTGGATTTTGCCAATTTGTATTTATCCGGTTTCAAGCGTCTGGGTGTTGAATAGACTGGCAGTCCTGTGGTCTTAATATAGTGCTTAGCACTATGCTTGAAGGAATCCGTGTTTTTAAACGGCTGGGAAAGTTGAGGAAATTTTTGGAGTAACCGGCGGACGTGTAAATCTTCGGGTAGGGCAATGCTGATTCCGGTGGTTAAAAATTTCAGGGTAGTTCCTCTCACCGAAATCTTCATTTCGTTGTCTGTCAATGTGTGATGAGTCATGTTGACAGACAGGTTGAAATGGGCTAAAAAGTCTGCCCCCAAAACTGGAGTGGTCACGCTGGCTATGGTGAAATTCCATAAAAAATTTCTTCGCATTCCAAGGTTTAAATTTAATGTTTTCTCACCAAAAGTGGGTATTTTTGTACCGTTGGCGGCTTGTAGGTTGAAAAATTGAGTCCCTGTTGAGTGACCATGCGGTGTTGGTATGATGCTGATTTTCACTCAGGTGTCTATTAAAAAGTAATATCCATGAATTTTGTCACAGATATAAAACAGACGACCTCTTTTGTGTTCCAGCTACAGTCGTCATCGTTACTGGCTGGAAGGTTTGTTTCCCTGTGCTGGTTTTTTGAACGCGCAGGGTGTAGTGCATTTCCTCACGTCGACGCCGAATCTCCTGTGGTAGAAACAAACATCTTGTTTATGTTGTGACGTGGATCGGTTCCTGCTTGAACTTCTTCGCCTGTAACTTCGCCACGTGTCATTGTAGTTTCTGGGATAATGTTGACAAGTTTGAAGTGCGTCGGTTAGCTGCTTTGAAAGCTTTTCAACGGCAGACTTTAATTCTGCTAACTCCTTGTCTCGGTTTAGGTCAGGTTGCCGTTGGTGGGCATATACTTGTCGGCTCCGGGAACTTTCATGAATTCTATCGGCTATGTCGGCGAGCTTTTCTGTTGTCGTCTCCTCCAACATTGGAGTGAGAATTTGCTTGGTATTTGGGGGTAATTCACCCAACCAGAGACTACTCATGATGCTGTCCGACATTTTGTTGTCTCCCAGCAAGGCTTTCATGTGGCGAAGTAGTTGAGAAGGCATACGGTCTCCTAACTCAACTTGTGTGAACAAGTTACGAAACATGGCTTCGTTGGAAACACCGGTTCGTTGCAGGATTGCTTGCTTCAGCATGTCGTACGGTCTTTCCTCAGGTACATTTTTGAGAAAATCAGTGACTTCCTCTACCACCTCCAACGGCAGTTTTTCCACTAGGTAACAATAACGCGCTCGTTGTGATGTTACCCGTTTAGCATCAAATATGGCCTGTAATTGGATGAACCATATTTTTGTATTTGTCGGGTTGAAAGGTCCCATGGTTTCGTTGTAGGAGTCTGTCTGTTGAAGTTCCATTTTTATTTTGTTTTGTTGAAATTTTTATATTTCAATTTCTTGTGTGCAGTTTGAAAATGTTCCTCCTCGTGGTCGACAAGTTTGTTTTTTTTTAGGGAAAAATTATTTTTCGTGCGTGCCGTAGATTTGTGTGGGAGAGTTTAGTTTACCGCGTGTTTCGTTCAAACTCATTCATTTCATTTTGAAATAATAAATGTTCATCCTAAAAAACTGGAATGTTCCATGCTGAAATTCTTTTAAGTCTTGTTGCAGACCAGGATATAAATATCCTAACTCGCTACAAAAGAAAGTAATGAAACGAATGGAATGAAGGAAACAAAAACTCAATTGCTGGATAAAATAAACATGTTGTTTATTTTCTGTCAAAATTAAATGGTTTAGGTGTAACACGTGTTCATTCAGGCGTTGACGACTACATGCATGGAAAAGAAAGGAATGAAGTCAAGGACGAGAAATAGCCGTCCCGCACGTAGAAAGGGAAATAGAAAGGGAGTGTTTGCCTCAGCAAAACCGTGCGTTTATGATAGCAGTCGTCCACGTGGAAAAGTCTTCAAGCCAAGAGCTATGGACACTGAACTTGCCTGGTTGATGAACCCAGGCAAAAAGGGAAGAAAAGAGAAAGTTGAATGGTGTTGTGGACTTTTATATCGGGGTGAGTGTTCTGACTGCATGTCTAGAATTCCTTTCAGGGGAAGTGACGTTTCTCATGTGTGTGTACATGTGCGCGTATGTGTGCGTACATCTGTGTGCGTTAGCATGTGTGTCTGTATGCACGTGAATGTGAGTGTATATATGTGAACGTGAATATATGTACGTGTATGTGCGTGCGCACATGTGGGTGTGTGTATGAGGATGTGTATATGCGTGCATGTGTGTGCGTATGTGCGTGCATACATATAGGTGTGTATATGTGAAAAAAAACATGTTCGAACAGTCTGCCCTCCAGCAAACACAGCCATCAAGAAGGTAAACTCACACACACACACACACACACACACAACAAAACCCTGAAAAAAACTTTCTGACACTTTTGTGTACTTCTTATTCAGGAGTTTTTAAACTTCTCAACAAACTTAGGGTTAGCAAACCCTAACACTTCCCCTAACCCTACTTTCTTTTCATTAAACTCAGCAATTGTATTAAGTCTAAAGAGATCAAAGCTTGGCTTCAGGAGTGCTACGACTTTGTACTCTTCTCTCACTGCTCCCCCTCCTCCCCCAACCTGAACCTGCTGGACTACTTTGTTTGGTCATAAGTCAAGAACATCACCACCACGATCTCCCACAGCACCTGATCGCTGCCATCCGCCAAGTATTTGTTAAGCTCCTGCCAGTGCTTGTGGAAGCGGCATACTGCCAGTTCCGGACCCGTATAGAGGCATTGATGTAGGCTGAAGGTGGTACATTGAATAGAGGTAAGCTCTACTACATAAACAATTTAACTGAATTGATTTTTGAATAAAAGTTTAAAAATAAAACTGTAGTGCTATTTTCTTTACGGCGACAATTTTATTTTACTATATATATATATATATATCGAATATATATATATATATATATATATATATATATATATATATATAAAAATGTTTAGAGGTACAGAATTTATATATAGTTTTAAAAATAGTAAGCGGAAGTTTCTCGAGAGCTCTTTCGGCTATCATCTCATCAGGAGAAAATCGATAGCGTACAAAATAATATTGTGTCGAAAAATAAAGAGTTCTAATGGGGAACTTATTAAATGTGCCAAAAGTACGGGGACACTAAAATAAATTTATTAACGTTTAAAAACGATTAAAATATTGGCACAACGAGGGAGGAGAAAAAAAAAAAGCGAGAGAAAAGATTCAAAGTTCCCCAAAGAGAAACAATGCGTTGGATGTTTCTTTTTGCCGGCACAAAGAAGGTTGACGCACCGCAATAGAGACAGACTCCAAAATCTTTAAATGGTTTTTGGAGTCCGCTCTATGTAGCACCTCGAACCAATCTATTTTATATCTATCGGCACAGCACGGGTTGTCAACCAAATGCTGATCAATAGCAGAGTCCAAGGCTGCAGAAGGAGGGAGACCACCACACCTCATCCTCCCTTGTCTGATCTTTGATGGAACATGCTGGTTTATACGAGTCAAAAGGTGCAAGGATGTTCGCCCAACATAACCAGAATCGCACTGGCATTTAAATTGATATACAATATTACTGTTTTGGATGTAAGGCAAACTATCTTTGCGAAAAGACGGAAAAGCAGCTATTTATTTTCTTCGTTGACAACGTTAGCCGCGACACGTATTTACCAGCAGTATGGTCTTTCTTGTTGTTACTATTTTTTAAAATATATATATATATATATATATATATATATATATATATATATATATATAAAATGATAAATATATATATATATTGATGATAGAATGTAAAAAAAATGTTTACAGAAAATTAACTACTGAAAATTTAAAAGCTTTTTAGCTTGTTTTATATCGCCTACAGTAAAATCAAGTGCGCATGCATATTGTTTCACTTCCTCTTGTATCATTTTATGTGAAAACCAAAATGGCAACCATTGAAAACCGTTACAGAATATATTGGATAATAAAGGTCTTAATATCATAAAATCTACTTGTCAGCGACAATTCTACATGTGGTATTTGTTCAAAACAAACCCGAATACTCCTAAAGATCAACATTTATCATGTACTGGATAAGGTAGGCAAAGCCAGGGCTGTAGCCCTTGATATATCCAAGGCCTTTGACAAAGTCTGGCATAAAGGGCTGCTAATAAAAATTAAATCGTACAGTATAACTTATTATACTAAATATAATCCTTTTAGACAATAGAAGCATACAGGTTGTCATTGACGGATGTACATCCAAGCAGCATAACATTAATGAGGGCTTCAGGGGTCGATCCTTGAACCATTATTATTCCTGATATTTATAAACGATCTCTCTGATAATATTGTGTCCGAGATGGGTATATTTGCTGATGATACAATGCTCTATAATATGCATGAGAGATGAACAGATGTACATAGATCTAAGACAATGGCAGAATTGTTAGAAAATGGCCTCCAGACTATAGTCAAATAGGGTCGCAAATGGATGGTAACATTTAATGTTAGTAAAACTAAGCTGCTCTCCTTTAACAATTACAAGACGCCTCTCCAATCCCCTATATCCATGACAAATAGCACCCTACCTGAGAATTCTACCTTCAAACTCCTCAGCCTAACATTCACGGGCAATATGAACTGGAACAAATACATAGAGGACATTGCAAAGGCTGCTGCAAAGAAGGTAGGTTCCCTCTATCAGGGTAGGAAACTACTCATGCCTGATAGTATCCTGTACCTTTACAAGGCCACCATTCGCCCGTCATGGAGTTTTGTTGCCACATCTGGGCTGGTGCATTCACCACTAGTCTCTCCCTCTTAGATAAAGTCCAAAAAAGAATTGTCAATATAATCGGTTCCACTTTATCAACTAAGCTCCAACCTCTGTCTCATCATCGCAATATTGTATCACTGTGACTGTTTTACAAATATTTTAATGGAATGCGTCTGATGAACTCGTTTCACTTGTACCACCTCGACGTACATATCCCCGACAAACCCGCTTAGCAATAAGATCTCATCATTGTTCACTGTTGTTGTCCCTAAATACCAGAAAGCTTTCTATTCAAATAGTTTCTTCCCACGAACAGCTAGATTTTGGAATTCCCTTCCTGCTGCCTGCTTCCCTGGCTGTACTGATATGCAGAAGTTTAAATGTAACATAAACAAATATCTTGTTAATCTTTCCTAGATATGGCCCCAAATAGTAGCCCCTTACGTTCAAGTGGCGATATGCTTTGTAAGGGGTAAATATGAGTAAAAAAATAAAAAATAAAATAAAATAAAAATTAGAAAGTTGGTAATTTAACCGAAACGAGTATTCATCATAGTAAGTCCCGAATGTCAACGAAAAATCCCGAGTCGGTCCCGGAAACGGCAGTTTACGATTTGTAAGCTGCGAAAAATGCGAAAAGGCAGACGACATTAAGCATTCGAATAGTTAATCTTAAAATGTTTAGCACTTAAAAATAAAGTTGAAAAACTTTCTGCAAAAAATAAAAAGTAAAGTAATGCCTTTCAAATCGTAAACTGTTTCCACCACTTCCGGGATTGACTCGGTATTTGTCATAGATACTTGGCAGCGACTGGCTACGCATAAAAATTTTCTGGGTTCTCTTTCCTTATAAATAAAATTTAATCCTATCTTTAAATTATATTGTTAGCGTATTTATAAAATACCAAACTAAGGCTACAAATCACAAGTTAACTCAACTTTCCGTCGCTATAGCAACCGATGCTTTCAGTGGTGGATTTGTTGTTTTTTAGTTTTCACTGCTGTCGAAAATTGCACGAGTCTTGTGAAAAAAAAAAAAAAAAAATTACAAAGAGAGAAGATGTCGTCGAATTTACAAAATGCCGCCGCCAAAGCGGTAATGAAGCAACATTCTTGTAGTTTTTATGATTCTTTTCATTTCACTAAGTCCAACCCGGTGCTGATTTCGTTTCAGAAAGAGAAGAGGAATTTCATCGGTTTTGTTACAGACAAGAAAAAAACAAATGCTTGTTTAAGTCCGGGATTTCATGGTCGGATGTAAGTATTAATTATGTATACAACTTTAGAATACTTAATAGTTTAGAACTCATAAACCATAAATAAATGAATAAAATAACTTGTAGAAAACGATACATAATTAATTTTTCTACCGACCTGTACTTTTAACGTGTGGAAACTAACATTTTCTAGGTATTTTTTTTAACAAGAAACAACAAAACAAAAAAGGGAAAATATATACACTAAATGTTAACCAAGGCAAGCTAAGTTACTCTTCTACCTACATGAATGCGTTTTTATACGTATTTTAAAGCGGTATTTAGTTCAAAAGTAGTGTTAAGTTTGTTGAGTTAAAACAGACAAAATGGTGGTCTCATTATAGCCATGTCGAACCTAGATAATCTCTAAAAATCGAAAATTAAACCAAATACTGGTAGAATATTACATTTTTGCACTATTAGTGACATTTATTGGATGTGTTTTGCTTTAAAATATGTATTAATGGGTATATAGATGAGAACAGTAGTCTGATGAATAATTCGAATAACCAATCCACATCTCAAAATTTCAGAAACGTAAATGCAAAGTGGCCATCTTAAAGAGGATTGCCAAGTTTATTCTTTTAATAATGGCATCGAATTCTGCAAGGTTAATATGTTGGGAGTTCTTTTCTAGACATAATCAGCAAGCATCCATCATGGCAGTAGTGAGAGAACTTGCGTCAACCCATATGCTAAGGTCTTGGCCATCGACATGCTATTTGCCTCGTGCCAGGTCTTCTTTATGCACTCTGGTGAGAACCTCCATAATCATGGTGTTGAAAGGGGCATCGTCTACTTTGTCATCCCACCTAGTGGTGATGTCAGATGCTCTTCAATTGATGAATGCCACAGCAACACAAAGCCAACCACCCACAGGAATGTGCTTAACTCGATGAAAATATATTCTGTCATGTGACGACGACATGAGGCATATCTGGGATTTTGTTTCCTCTTCTCCAATATAGAGCATTATCCTCTTCTCAGATCTGCAAATCAAGCACTTGTACAGCATCCTGTAGCTCCTTCAGCTCTATGCTGGGGAGGCTGAAGCTGTATAGATACTCCTTCACACACACTTTAGTCCATGTACAGATTATCAATATAGGCAATATGTGCTTGTCCTTCATCAAATAGCATCGACAATTGTTTGTATCATAGACGATGCCACATTGAGTCTGAATATTCGTCCCTTGATCAGTACAGTTTGATATGGCCATAGTGATTGGTGCACATGTACTTGAAGGTACGCTTTGCAAAGGTCCAACACCAATACATTCAATCCTGCTCACTGCCATTCTCTCAACTTTTCGGTACATATGTCAGCATGGGTCGTAAATAGGTTTATATGTTCATTTACCTTTTGTTTATTCTGCTGAATAACTGCTACTAATGGGATCAGGCCCTTCGGGGGCCGTCAATATTTTTTCTAAGTAAAGACATAACCACACATTATTAATCCAGGCTTGTAGCTCTTTATTATATTCTGCACAAACTCTTGCTGGGATGTTGTACTCTGGTACTTTGTTGCATAAGTTTTCTGATAGCTGATCACCAGACCACTTTCATGGCACCATTCACGATTTAGTGCATTGGTCGAACTCCACACAGATGTCAGGCTGTTTCAGCTCTATTGTTGCACCCAGAGCAAGAGCCACCTCAGCAAAATGTACCTATCTCCTTCTTTGATATGACAAATTTCTTGATGACATACATCCCCAGAAGGAGGCTGAATCCCAATGGTTTACTGTTTACCACTAGTATGTCAGTCCCCTGTTGGTCATTGTTAAAGTTATGCTGCCAACACTGTGGCTTAGAAGGTATTTTCCTCCTGCTATCAGAATTGTAGTACTTTTCCATACTTTGGGTTGACATAACAACCCACTCACAACAGATGAAGAGTACCTATTTACTATGCTTCCCCACGGGACAGAGTTAGACACCAGGGTCGTTTTTTAACGTGGAGAAAAGGTACAAAAATAAAAATTGTCTCAGTCGTGTAGGATTTCTCCTCCACCGAAAGAGAACAAGAAATTGAAGTGCAGCATCTGAAGAACAGATGGTATTTATTTGCTCCCCCACTGAGCAAATTAGGCACAAGGCCGTTTTTAATGTGAGGTAAAAACCAGCTCCCCTAAAAGGGGTCACTCTGGTTACCAAAAATAATAATTGTCCCAGTATAGAGGGTTTCCCCTCCATTGACTGGTACAAATTATCTTAAGTGTAGTATCTGCCGGAACAGATACTACACTTTGATCTTGTCCCGAAGGCCAAGAAAAGAGTAGTCAGAATCTACTAAAGCTATCTGATCTAGTCTATTGATGCTTACCTTTATTATGGGGAGCACTATTTCTAGTTCATGTGGGGAGAGAGTAGTGCTGGCCCTTTGCCCCGTTTCCCAGACATTTTGATGCAACATGTTCTTATTGCTGATACCGAAAATGGTGTGGGAGCGCTCTTCTTGTTTTGCTCTTACACTGCCGACAATCTCTGCCAAAGTGATTAGAACCTCTACACTTGTGACACTGTACTGCAACTGTGCCCTGCTAGTTGAGGGGTAAAGATGGGTCCGCAGGTACACGAGGCATTTCCACAACTAACAATCACTACGCTGTTGTCTCAGTGACCACTACTCATTTACCTTTATACTCGAGTGGCCTTTTGGCCTTGATAAGTGGTGACTCCCTTGTAAAAATACTTTTCTACCTACCTGGATAAGTTTCTTGTGTTTTATTTTAAAACATTTGTTTTGACACAAAATTAGTGTCAAGTCTTATGAGTTAGAAAGGAAGACATGGCAGTTTTGTTACAACTATTTGAATCCTCGATAACTGTTAACAAATCAAAAATTAAGCAACATACTGGTAGAACATTACATTTTCGCACAATTGTTGACATTAGATGGATTTCTACTAGTATTTTATTTAATTTTCGATTTTTGAGCAATTATCGAGGGTCCAAGTGACTATTAATGAAACTGTCATTTTTTTTCATTCTAACTCAACAAATTTGACTCTACTTTCGTTTCAAAATAAATAAACGCTTTAAAATAAGTTTTAAAAACACAATAAAACTTATCCAAATAGGCAAAAGAGTACCTTATCTTGCCTTCGGTCACATTTATTTGTTGTATATTTGAATTTTTTTCATCCATGTTACCTGTGAATGTTAGGCAAAGGACTTGTAATTTTTACCTATGTAACAGATTAATGACAATTATATTTATATTATAGACTTGATCAAGCAAAAAAAATTAAACTACTTATTTGAATCTTTCACAGGACTATGATGCTTTATGAAGTGTGGAACAAGTACAAACCGTTGTTGCCGCAAGAATATTATTGGCAACATTTACTGGAAATGGGAGATTTCTTAGTTCAGCAGAAGGTAAGTATTTTTGTGTGAAGTTTGAGGAGAGGAATTCTTTGTGTTCTTCCGATTCTTCCAACTACTGTTCTCATCTTAATTGTTATTTTCACAACGTTTCATTGGATGTAACCTCTGACCTTATTCATACATATCTTGTCGGCAATCTTTTTGTCGAATTTGAGAGTTTGTGCAGAACTTTTGAACGGAACCTTTCTCATGCAGATAGCATTCTCTCGGTCTGTCAGCCATGACTCATGGTCCTAATGCTGCCACATCTGGGCTGGAGCTGCTAAAAACAGCTTATCCTGCCTTGACAGAGTACAAAATAGATTTTGTGGCTTGGGGGGGGGATTCCCTTTTCTCTTCCCTGCAACCTCTCTCCCCCAGAAGAGACGTTGCGAGCCTGTCTTTGTTTTATCGTTACTTCCATGGCAAGTGCTCGTCCAAGCTCCAATCTCTGGTAACCCCCTCGCTAATCTTTCATGAAAAACACCCATCTAGCTAAAACCACTGTTAGTAATTTTCCCCACTCTTTGTTCATGGAATCTACGTTTTGATTTAGACACAGATAAAGCTTCTTTCTTAGAAGTGCACACCTGTGGAATTCTCTGCCGTTTGCCTGTTTCCCACCTGACTACAATTTGGATGTTTTCAAGTCCAACATAAACAAATCCCTGATTAATCGCCTCCTTAAGTAAGACACTTTATCAAATCTCCAATACTAACTGTTACTATGATACTATCCCATTGATTACTGTACACGCAATAACCCTTATCCCCAAGTGGCTTCCGGGCCTTGATAAGTGATGATCTCCATGTAAAAAAAAAAAAAAAAAAATTCACAATTTTATTTTGAGTGTCCCCTACACTGTGGATTGGACATTCACTCTCCAGAAAAGAGTGACTTACAACTGAGTTTTATCTCATACATTATCTACACCACGGGACCTTTGTAGCAGCCGACAGCCGCTACAAACAGGCAGAGACTACTTCTCACAACTTCGAGATTTGAAATCCATTTCTCTCTGGCTTGTCCAATCACAAGCCAGCTCTCAATATAGTATATAAAAGTGGAGTATATAAAAGGCGAAATCACAAACCTTTAAGGGAGAAAAGGAATTTATTGACAATGGTTGTAGCTAGACGAGTATTTGTTGTGAATGTTTTACAAGTGGGCACTATAGAATGAAGCTCAGTCGATCACCTGCTATGAAAATAATGATAAAACAGAGAAAAACTAGCAATGTCTCTTCTATGAGAAAGAGACTTAAGTGTGGAGAAGAGGGCATCATCCACTAGATTTCGAAGTAGGTTTTCTACTCTCTCAGAACAAAAAGGTGCTCTGAGTGGTACCTCCCAAAATGTGGCAACAGTACTCCATATTATGGTTATTTATAAGTATCCATGTGCCATTCATATGATGATACTGATAATAATTGCTCCACTGCTGTCATCACCAACCAATATACTGGCAATGTCTTATAATGCTTATAAGAGTAGTTTATTTATCATAAAAATTGTGTGTACATTTCTTAGGCATACAACAAGTGCCAGGCAGGTGTTATACAACAAAAAATGCTACAATTTCATGATTAGGCATGAAGCCCGAAAGGAATGGGGGGGGGATTCGAGTGTCGTCCACTGGTCTATTCCCTAAAACTAGTTGCAATCACTCAGGGGTCCATCCTGGGCCCAACTCTTTTCCTGATGCACATTAATGATCTTCCAAATCACATCATTTGTAGACATTTATGCTGACGACACTACCATTTATGGTAGCACATCTAAGACAGTAAACGACCAAGTTCTCTCCAATTCTCTCTCCTCTGATCTTGAGCACGTAGTACAATGAGGAAAGGAGTGGCTGGTTACTTTTAATGCATCTAAAACCAAGCTTCTCTCTTTACATCATCAACATTCTGATCCACATCTGGCATCAATTGAAATGAATGGCTTTTGTCTTCAGGAGGCCTCAAGTTTTGACAAGCTTCTGGGCTTGACCTTTACTCCTGATCTTAAATGGAATGCATACATCAAATCTGTTGCCAAGGCCGCTGGAAAAATGGTGGGATCTTTCTATCGATCCGGTAAATATCTCACTGCTGATGCTATTCTCTATCTATATAAGAGCCAGGTACGTTCAAGGATGGAATATTGTTGCCACATCTGGGCAGGAGCTGCTAGAAAGGACTTGGCCTGCCTTGATAGAGTTCAAAATAGACTTCGTAGCCTCTTAGGAGATGTCCTTTTCTCTTCCTTGCAACCTCTATCTCACAGAACAGATGTTGCGAGTTTGTCTCTGATGTATCGTTATTTTCATGGAAAGTGTTCAACTGAGCTTCAATCTATGGTCCCCCCTCGCCAAACTTTCACAAGAAACACTCGTCTAGCTGTACACACTATCAATAATTCCCCCCACTCTTTATCTGTGCCTAAACCTAAACGTAGATTCCATGAACAAAGCTTCTTTCTTAGAACTGCTCGCCTGTGGAATTGTCTTCCGTTTTCCTGCTTTCCGGCTGACTACAATATGGTTGTGTTCAAGTCTAACGTAAATAAGTTCTTGATGAGCCGTTCTATATAAGTTATCAAATTTACCAAATTTTCATTACTAATGATTACTATATTGTCCAATGTCTACTGTACACTCTTTAGCCCTTATCCTTGAGTGGCCTCTTGGCCTTGATTAGTGGTGATGCCTATGTAAAAAAAAAAAACAAAAAAAAAGCACAATACCGCATTCACTCTATGAACCTAAGCTATTTGAAATCTACCCAGATGAGATGAAAATGACATATTTACAATGCTAATATATATATATATGTTAACGTATATATATATTAGGGATTTTTTTTTTATATACAAAAATTGGGTGATGTGTATGATATATGAAGTTGTGATGTGTATGATATATGAAATGATGAAGTTGTGATGTGTATGATATATGAGGATGATTGATGGGGGGGGGGGAAGCCTTAAAACACCCAAAAATAAAGAAAAATAACAATACTACAAAATAAAGAAACCAAATAAAATGCTAATGATGATGTGTTAGCAGGAACCCTCCCTTCCTAATCTAATTCCGAAATGCTTCCTGTTTTCCAGTTCACTACTGAAAACAAGGGAGCCATTTCCTAAGTGGGAGTGGGCAGTCTACGGACAAAACAAATGGGTAGGGTTTGTGGGGATGTTGGGTGACCTCCAAGATGTGTACTGTGGGGATGGACAGGGTCAAAAATAAATTATTGGGTGCGGGCTTCTTGGAGGTATTCTAACACCTGAAAAATAAATAATGGGGCCATAAGATTCATTCATACCAACTAGCTAAGGGACTGATTCACCATCGTGGGATTTTCTTGTTTGTTCTTATAGTCGGCATGTGCCATGCCTAGGCAGGGAACATGTATTTGAGCCTGTTTCGTGTGAACGCGTACAAACTAGCGGTGTGTATCCACCTACGACTGAATACCTAGTCGGATAGTCTCCTTCTATCACATCTGATTTTGATTTTAAGTTGATGTTTAAAATACGAAATCAGATAGTAATGAGAGATTGGATCCCCCCCCCTCGCCCTATCTCTATGCGTGATGTCCACACAACTAGTCTAGCTACGCCTAAGATCACTAGGAACACCATTCGTTCCTCCCTAGGCCACAGCAGATCTGCGTTGTAGACTACAGATGCTAAATCCAGGCATGTCACCCAGTCGGGAACGATCTGAGCCGTGACCTTGCTGACATACGCCCAGTATTCTCGAAAAAAGCATGTTCCACAGTTTCCTCATGATCCTCGTCGCACCGAGGACAATTTGGGTCAATTTCATTGTTGTACTTGTGACGCCTGCCATTAAGGACAAGCGCGTTCCTAACCAATCGCCAGATAAGAGAAAACTCAGAATTGTTGAAGTAACCCCGGCCTGGCGCCCAATTCCACAGAGAGTGCACCTCCCCATCCGACAGCCGCAGCCACTCCCCTAGTTGGTTCGACGCGGTCCCCTCCACTAACTTCCTGTAAAGTGCCCTTCTAGGCCGGGCAAGGTCACTGGACCCCGGCAACACTCTGAGCGCCTCTTGGCATTCGTCGTAGAACCGCGGCTGCTTTCTCGGCTTGCGTCTACTTTCGACCGAGTGATCGGGGATGAGGTCAGGAAAAGCTCTACCGACAACAAGGCCCCACACAGATTCTTCTACCAGAGTTCTACTCAGGAACGCCAGCCTCTCAGCACGTTTGTGGCTAATCAAATCTAGCATCCCCAAGCCCCATCAATCAGATGTTGAGTACAGACTTGTCTACGGACCAGTGGCTGCCACCCATTCCACAAAGGGGAAAAGAGCAACCGGGTCAAAGCCGCAAGACGAACCGCAGGCAGGGGAAGTGCAGCCAGCTTGTAATAAAGGATGAGTGGAAAGACGTATGTAGCACACGCCTCCGCTCTACCTTTTAGGGACAACCCCCTCCAAAGCCAAGTCCTCGCTGATGCTCCGACCTTTGCCTGTACCTCTGACCAGTTTTTGTCGAGCTGGAGGCCCAGTCCGAACCAAACTCCAAGTATGCGAACTAGGCCGTCTGTCCAGCTGAAAGAGCCCAGCAGGGCTAAAGAGCCCTGCCAGGCAGCCAACCTCAGGCCGATGGACTTGCTAAGATTGACAACTGCTCCTGTGACTTGTTCGTACCGCTTGAGTGCCTTAATCACCGCAAAAATGTCATGATTGCTTGACACGCACATGGTGACATCATCGGCAAACGTGGATACCCTGGCCCGCGCACTGCCAGGCAATTCAATACCACGTAGGGCCAGTCCAGTCTCCCCAGTCTTCAGCTTGTGCGGGAGAGGTTCAAACGCGAGGACATATAACAGGGGAGGCAATGGGCACCCTTGGCGCACCGACCGGGGAAACAGCGAACAGCACCAACCGCACCCCGTTTACCTGCACGACTGACGTCGGCCAAGCATACAGAATGGAGATCTATCTGCGGAAGTCAGGCCCAAAACCGCTAGCCTCCAATACAGATCCCAAGAAGCGATGGTCCACCCTGTCGAATGCCTTGGACTGATCCAAATTGCTCAGCACAGCTTCGGTGTCGTCTTCTAAGTTTTCTATGATCGTGCGGATCAAGTGCAGATTGTTTTGAATCAATCTCCCCTTTACAGCATAATTCTGATCCGGTTCGACCAAGTCGGTGATACCGACCTGAAAATGATTCGCAAGAACTCTGGCCAAAATTTTAACATCCGCATTTAAGAGCATGATGGGCCTATAGTAATCTAGCCCCCCAACACACCCGTCCTTCTTTTGAAGAAGCGTGACCACTCCCTTGGTAACCTGACTCAGGATGGATCCCGTGTCAAACCAGTGGTTAAACACATTCATCAGAATGAGAAAGAATATGTGCAACAGCTTCAAGTACAATTCATAGGGCAGACCATCGAGTCCGGGTGATTTGTTGTAGCCAACCTGCTTCAACGCAGCAACGACCTCACACTCTGCAACCCGACCATCACAACTAGCTGCTTGGGCCGCCTCCAGGCGGGGCGAGCCAGTTAAATAGTTGTCAAACTCCTGGACAGCCGTGCGAAGTGATCCTTGAAGTGAACCCGAAACCACTCGCAAATCTCCTGAGATGATACTAACGAGCGCCCTTCCGGGCTTTAGATTTCTCTGATGTAGTTACTGATTTGCGCTCAAATGAAGCTCTATGCTCTGAAGCGTCTATATTCACGGCTTCGTTAGACATCTTACATAGCCTAGCCCTAGTTATCTGGGCCTGATACCGCTCGCTAGCTGAGAGGTTCAGGTCCCCCTTAACTAGGTCTATCCCTAGGGTGCCCCCCCCCCGCCACCGCCCGGGCCAACCTATCTTCTAGACGCTTCTCTGTCTTGGCCTTATTTAGTGCGAGGCGTTGGCCGTACTTAACAGAGAAGTCTCTAATGCTAGCTTTGGCACTAACCCACCACTTATTCCTGGTTACACCCCCCCCACTATCCCCTTCTTGATATGATCGACCAGCTTTTCCCTGAAGTCGGCCATCTTCAATAACGAGGTGTTCAACTTCCAGTACCCGGTCAGTTTGTGCTTCTTATCTAAGTTAATCCAAACCACAAGTAGTTTGTGGTCAGAGTGACCTAACCAGTGGAACGTGGGACAGGTAGTATAATCAAGGGTGCTTCTTCTGACTAGCAACTGATCCAAGTAGGTACTCGGGCCAGAGGGCCTATTAGAGAGCCATGTCCACATCTCCCACCCCGGATGATCCATCCGAAACCTGTCGACCAGATCGCACAAAGCCATCAGATCAGAGAGGCTGGTGTCACACCCATCCGTCCCGCTAGTTCCGCCCACCTTATCTACCCTGGGATCAAGGATGGCATTCCAATCACACACTAGAACTAACCGTTCCAAACCCCCGCGAAACACCTCCAACTGCCGAAATGCCACTGCATCAGTTGTTCCGGTTGTTTCAGTGGAAGCAGGGGCGCCCGTAGGAAATCTTTTGGGGCATTCCTTCATCATATGCCCCTGCTTCAAGCAATGCCAACAGCTTGGCCGCCGACCTTCAACAATGACGCTCATTGTCCAGGTTTCGCATCTGAGTAAAGCGGGGATTTTATCAAAGCCGGCATGGTCCACTCTCATTTTTAGTTTGTAGTCCCCCAATAATAGATTACGTACTGGCAACACGGCTTCGACGTCCCCATACTGGCTCATCACAGTCCCGAGCTGCTTTGAGTCGATGTAACAAGGGACGCCAAGAATGGAGACGTTGGTGTGTCTCTTATTCAGATACTCTGGCTTGAAGTGCAAATGGCCCCACCCAAAGTCAGTCAATCTCACTGTGTCTTCCTCCATGGGCAAAAGAAGATCCCACATCCTGTATGCTCTTCTACAGATGTACGTTGCTGGGATATTAAGCTCCCCCAGCATCTGAGCCATTACTTCCCTCGAGACCCCAGTCAGCGATTTCTTCTTCATGTCAATGGTGACTAGAGATACCATCCTTCTCTCTAGTCTCGCTACTGTAGTTAGCAATGGCTTGATGATGTTGCCTACCGTCAGATCCTTATACGTTGTGTAGTGTAACTGGCGTCCTCAGGTGCCAACTGAGACTGGGGCCCCCAGTTTCTTTCTTGTGTTGCCGGTCGTACCGGCATGTTTAGGGGTGTCCTACTAGACAGTGGCGGCGTTCGTTGTCCGGGAGGAATCGTGTTATCCAGGGATTCCTGGGTGCCCGGAAATGCCGGCCAATCAGAAGGCTTCTCGGTTGGTGACGTCACAGTGGCACCAACTGCCTCACTCTTGTGTTCAGGGTGAGTGGCCCCCGCCTTCCTCCTCTTGGAGCTCGATCGTCTAACTCCCGCCTGGGCTGATTTCCTGTTCTTAATATCATCATCGCAACTGTCATAGTTGCTGCTGCTGCTGCCGCTGCTGCTCAGCTCTATATCCCTCTTCAGGGTCTGCGACAGCTCTATGTCAAGGCTGATGATATCATTGACAGCCTGCTCCCAGTCGTCGGGCACCGCATTCTTGATTGCCTGATCCGGATCGGTGGTACTCAAATGTGAGAATTCGAGCGAACCCGAATGTTTCAATCCCCGCCCCGGGAGTACGCTCCTCCTCTGGGTCGGCGGGGCTGGCAGTTGAAGCCCTGGGTCTCTCCCACCAAGCCAGATCACCTCTCCCAGCTGGTCTAGCCCTACTGCTGCTGGGGACGGCATCAAAACTATCAGAGTAGCCTAATGCTCTAAACTCTGCTTCTAGAGTGCGGGGGGGGGGAGCAGCACTCGTACTGGCCTTAAGGGCATGGCTCTTTATGGGGCCTGTTCCGACGACCGTGTCACAGGCGGCAGAACCCAGGCTAGGTGGAGTAGCGGAGCCCGGACTGCAGGGAGTGGCTGATCCAGCACTCAGATTTGACCGCGAAGGCCCCCTCTGAGAACCGAACCCAAGGCTAGGCATTGCTGTGCTGGAGCCTGCACCATCTACCCTCCTCTTCCTCGTCCTCTTTCCGGAGCTAGACCCACCGATTTGAGCTAGAGGGTGATTCCGTTAGGTTTGACCCGCAAGCACACCCTACGTAGCTCGGTCAGCCCGAAAAGAGAACCCTAAAACCTGCAAAAAATCCAAAAAAGAGACAGTCGCCCCAAAAAAGGGGGGCAAGCAGACCAAGGAAGCAAGAGAGATGCTTCCTCGAAGAAAACCCAAAAGAACTAACGCCGGACACGATAATCTAGTGGGGACCGCCTGGGAACAAATCCCTGGGAGTAGTCGTTGATAGACAGAAATCAGAAACTGATTATATTAAAGTTGATCTTCATTAATGATCTCCCAAATCACATTCTTAGATCATTCATAGACATTTATGCAGACAACGCAACAATCTATGGCAACACTTCAAAAGCCAGCAATGATCAAGATCTTTCTGATTCTCTCTCTTCTGATCTTGAGAATGTAGTGCAATGAGGAAAAAGGTGGCTGGTTAATGTAATGCATCGAAAATGAATCTTCACTCTTTTCATGATAATCGCTCTGATCCTCATCAGATGAATGACTCTCATCTTAGGAAAGCTCCATGTCTTGGCAAATTTCTGAGACTGACCTTCACTCTTGATCTGAAATGGAATATATACATCAAATCTGTTGCCAAAATCGCTGGAGAAATGGTTGGATCACTCTGCCACAAACTTTTGCTAAACTTTTACAGAAAACACTCGACTACCTACAACCACTACATATGGTCTCCCCCACTCTCTATCTGTGCCTCAATCTAGACGCAGATTCCCTGAACAAAGCTTCTTTCCCAGAACTGCCCGCATTTGGAACACTGTTCCGGTGGCCTGTTTTCTAATTGAATACAACATGGTTGCCTTTAAATCCAATGTAAACAAGTTGAGCCATCCCCATAAATAATCAAATTCTATCCAATTTACACCATTAGCGATTACTACCTTACATTCATTAACTCTTATCCTCGAGTGGCTTTTGGGTTTTGAAAAGTGGTGACTCCCAAGTGAAAAAAAAAAAAAGAAAAAAAATGTCAGAAGACTCCCTCTAAAAATATAATTAAATTCGTTAAAACTGTATCAATGACATTTATTGCATGGAACCTGGCATTTGAAAATGACAGAACGTTTTACATCATCATCTGAATCATATGTATGAACAGTCAGCATCACCGCCCAATAATGGAAATGTATAAGAGAAAAAAACAAAAAGTAGATCTCATGAATTTTTTTTTTTTACAAAGCATATCGCCATTTGGATGTAAGCGGCTACTATTTTGGACCCTATCTAGGAAAGACCAACAAGATATTTATGTTACATTTAAACTTCTGCATATCAGTACAGCCAGGGAAGCAGGCAGCAGGAAAGGAATTCCAAAATCTAGCTGTTCGAGGAAAAAAACTATTAGAATAGAAACCTTTCTGGCATTTAGGGACAACAACAGTGAAGGGGTGAAATCTTATTGCTAAGCGGGTTTGTTGAGGATATGTACGTCGAGGGGATACAAGTGAAACAAGTTCATCAGAACACATTCCATTAAAATATTTGTAAAACAGGCACAGTGATGCAACATTGCGGTGATGGGACAGGGGCTGGAGCTTAGTTGATAAAGTGGGACTGATTAGATTGACAATTCTTTTTTGGACTTTATCTAAGAGGGAATGACTAGTGATAGATACACCAGCCCAGATGTGGCAACAATACTACATGCATGGGCAAATGGTGGCCTTGTAGAAGTACAGATACTACCAGGCATGAGTAGTCTTCTAGCTCGATACAGGGAACCCACCTTCTTTGCAGGAATGTCCTCTATGTATTTGTTCCAGTTCATATTGCTCACAAATGTTAGGCCGAGGAGGTTGAAGGTAGAATTCTCAGGTAGGGTGCTATTTGTCATGGATATAGGGGGTTGGAGAGGCGTCTTGTAATTGTTAAAGGGGAACAGCTTAGTTTTACTAGCATTGAATATTACAATCCATTTATGGCCCCATTCCACTACGGTCTGGGGGCTATTTTCTAACAATTCTGCCATTGTCTTAGATTTATGTACTATATTTATGTAATTATACTGTCTTTAGTAGAGAATAATTTCAGGCAGGTGTTTGGGGAGAGGGGAAGTCTTTTGATATTCAACATATTTGTGTTATTACTACCAAATTATCCTATACTTTGTGGTCAGGCAACTTTGCTCTACTGGTACCACATAACCCAATACTGCCTATCACAGGGACAGATCATCAGCGGCTAAACTGGTTCCACCACCGAGTTTATTTTAGACTTTTCTGATGAGGAGTGTGGATAGCTCCTTAATAGGAGTAACAAACATGACCTTTAAAATTAAGATGAACCTTCATTAAGTCAATATATATATATATATATATATATATATATATATATATATATATATATATATACTAGCAAGCTGCCTCATATTGCCCGGCTGTAAGATGCACTTAAATATGATATTTTAATTCATGCATATTACATATTTATTATTATAGAGACAGTTCTCTATTAATTATTATATCAAACCTATTATATAGTAGTGAGATCCAAACTAATATATATATATATATATTTGTAGTCATCGACATACAGTCCTGTTACGTCGTATCACAACTCATCAGTGCCGCTGAACTAGCATCTCTCCCAAGCTGAGGATTGAACCTAGAACCATCGCGTTGACAGCAGTTCTACCAATCGACCCATGGGAGCAGCGCCCATAAATAATCTCGCTAAATGTCTATTTAAACAAACATCCATCCACAACTTGTACACTGCTCTAACCACTTTGTTTATAAACAAAAAGCGAATGTCGCATTTTTCGTCCAATTAAGTAACGGGTGAGATTACTTACGACAGTGCTCTACCCAAAGAGTGGGGCTTAAAATATTTGTAGTCATCGACATACAGTCCTGTTTCGTTGTATCACAACTCATCAGTGGCGCTTGATTAGCACCTCTCCCAAGCCGAAGATTGAACCTAGAACCCTCGCGTTGACAGTCAGCATTTCTACCGATTGACCCACCGGAGCGGCGCCCATAAATAATCTCGCTAAATGTCTATTTAAACAAACATCCGTCCACCACTTGTACAATACTCTAATCGCTTTGTTTATTAACAAAGAGCGAGCAAGTTATCAGAGAGGCGGTAGCACTCTCTATATAGGGATGGCCCGTACACGCCTATATACGCCTACAAAACAAAACTATCCAAATCTCAACTAAAATCAACTTATAAGTTTCAAAAAGCACATATTCTTACAGAGAAGCATCTTACGAATCCAGCGAGTGTCAGAACGTCGGTTAAAATGTCAAAAGAGAGCAAAAAAAAAAGGGTACAAAAATGGCCAATTGTTCTTCTTTCTTCTTTCTTCTTCTGCTTTCTTCTTTCTTTTGAGACGATGTATCTCGGTGTACGAACGGTCTCTGACAACAGTTCAAGCATCAATCGACTGCTCTTTACACGGAGAAGTGCAGTGACCCATCGCTTTTTAGCTAACTCCATAATTAAATAAGATTACGTGTAATAACAAGTTTTAAACACTATATACCCAATGTAGACAGACCACTTCGAACACGGAACTTCTCTCAAAAGGGACAGCTCCAAATAATACACCGGATGCTCACAGACGTTCCAGTTTGCCAGTGGCCTATATTTCTTGGACGCTGAATATTTGAGGTGAACGTTAAGGTTTTTTCTTTAAACAGTAACCCACCAGCGTTAATGAAACCACGAAATCTTTATCTCAGTTGATCAAAATTGTTATAAGAGTAACCTATGAGCAAGTACGACGTCAAAAAACAATGTTATAAAAATAAATAATTCTTCAGATTTTGGACTGTAAAATATGTACAAAATGTCAATGCTGTGACCAGGATTCGAACCTAGGTTAGCACGGCCACAACGTGGGGTCCTAACCTCTAGACGATCACGGCTAACACTGACGTCTGTCGCTCTTGGCAGAAAGACACATGACTACTGTCAAACTATTGAAAAATAAGGAGGAAACTTGAAATTCTCACGCATGCGCAAAAATACACTATAGCAACCATTGTTAAATGCAGCTGAATCTCTTCGCTCGCTAAGAAAAGTAGATCAGACCAGTTCTTCTAAGAACTCACCAAACGCCAAAGGAAATAAGTTAAATTAACCGCAAAAGAAACTGCAAGAAAGTCATCTTCTAAGAACTCACTGGAAGCTGACCAAAAAGAATCAAAATCCAAGCCCTAGCCACAAAAATAACTAGATATTGTGGCTACTATACACAATCTACTAATAAAAACAAGTAAGTTTTCTAAAATAAACTACAATAAATTAACCAAGTAACCTCTCACTGTCACTGATTAGGACTTCATATAAAGATAACAACTACACTATTGGTGTATATACCGTTCCACACTTTAACTATTGGTGACGGGGCAGTATCTCAATTCTACGAGAGTTGTCTTGCTATAAGATAAGTGATATTATAGTAAGATACACATAAGTGTTATATGTTTACATTTAATAAAAAATGCCAAAGTCAGCACGTAGTAAAAAAGCTCAGAGAAATATAGACTATGAAAAAAACAAAGTCAAGGTATTATCTGAGCAAAAAGAATACTATCAGAAAAATGCTGAAATAATAAAAATTAAGTATCATGCAAATCCTGAGGCAAAGAAGGCTGTCTCACGTGCTGACTCAAAAGCACGGTATAACAGGGATTCCGAGGGAAAAAACTGCCTCACGTGCTCTTTATAACAAAGAACCAGAAAAAAAGAAGGCTGCCTCACGTGCTGACTCAAAAGCATGGTATAACAGGGATTCCGAGGGAAAAAAAGCTGCCTCACATGCTCTTTATAACAAAGAACCAGAAAAAAAGAAGGCTGCCTCACGTGCTGACTCAAAAGCACGGCATAACAGGGATTCCGAGGGAAAAAAAGCTGCCTCACATGCTCTTTATAACAAAGAACCAGAAAAAAAGAAGGCTGCCTCACGTGCTGACTCAAAAGCACGGTATAACAGGGATCCCAAGGGGAAAAAAGCTGCCTCATGCACAAACTATTATAAATATAAATATCAAAAACTGCCAAATCTTTGCCAAAACGCCAAAGAATGAACCAAGAAAAATTTAATAGTGAAGGTATGAACATTTTAGAACTTTATAATACTTTAACTGTTTTATCAGAGAGGCGGTAGCACTCTCTATGTAATATAGAACCGATGGAGGACCAAGAGGCAACTCCTAAGGCCCAAAACCCAAAGACCTAAAACCCAGCAGGAAGCGACCTGCTACTAATGGAGGCGGCAATGAGCCGCCTCCTAAAAAAGACAATACTATCATGAATGTAAGTTTAAAAATAAGACTGTAAGTAAAAATACTAATTAACAAGAATAAAAAAGCATTGGAAATGCAAAAGGATATAGGGATGGTATGCCAAAAAGTATACAAACAAGATAGCTATGAATGGCTAGGCACATGGAAATAGAATTGCATCCAAAGTATAGCCCTATAGCTTTTTACAACCGTAATGATGGCACGGAATGAAGATTGGAGAAAAGCTATAGGGCTATACTTTGGATGCAATTCTATTTCCATGTGCCTAGCCATTCATAGCTATCTTGTTTGTATACTTTTTGGCATACCATCCCTATATCCTTTTGCATTTCCAATGCTTTTTTATTCTTGTATATATATATAACTTGGGTGCCATCAGCTAGAATCGAAACCGAAACATACAATTTTTCACTCTCATTCCTAAACCACTGAGCCATGCCTATACTCTCTCACACACACACACACACACACACACACACACACAAAAAAATAAATTCACCCATCATCCCTTTTTTAAAATCTAGATTCGCCCAATCATTGAAGATAAGATTCAAGTAAGGGTGCACAGTTCACAGAGTTTTATATATATATATATATATATATATATATATAATGTGTGTGTTTTATATACATGGCATGTAATATATTTGAGGACAGATTTTTATATATATAAAAAAATGATTCTTAGAAACCGATAATAATATCTTGCTATTGAAAATCAGCTGCAAGAACCTGTGGCATCGTGGATAAAGTACTTGGTAGAATTCACTTGTAAGTTACACTCTTCTGGAGGTCGAAGGCTTAATCCTAAGTGCAGGTGACACTCAAAATTGTAAATTACTTAGGGCTTCTATCTAGTCAAGGCTGACAGCACGAGAGCAAACTATCCCCGTGGATTAAATAAAAGATTCAGTTCCAATTCCATGCATATTGCCAAGTTCGACAATATACACCTGAAGAAGGTTGGAGTTTACACCAAAACGTTGCGAAAAAAAAACATTAAAGATGAGAACAGTAGTTTGAAGAATCCAGATAATCAATCCTCATCTCAAAAGTTCAGAAATATAATGTCAGGTTTTTCTACAAGAAAATATGACGGAAAATGATATTTGTGCTATAATAAAAAACAGTGTATGTTGTCAAATCGCTTACACACCTTGTATATATATATTGTATATATATATATATATATGTGTGTGTGTGTGAGAGGACATTGAAATGCTCTGGTTGGTATTCGAGGATGTGATCAATCCACTAGTATGTAATAGCATGCGGATACACGTATGGCAGCAGCCACTCTATGCAAATGACCGAGCCATGTGTGAGGTGACGTCACAGCGAGGAAGAAGAAAAAAGATTAGAAGTAATGAAAAACGTGAACCCTTGATGCTAGAGATGGATGGCAATAGACGTGTTACACGAGTTGAGAGCGACAGGAAAATACACATGCTAGACAAAAACAGAGTACCATGTGTTTGACACGGGAAGGTTTTATCAAACACATTAGGAGAAGACTTTTGAAGAGACATGGCATTCTGGAAATTACCTGTAAATAAATGTTTGCTGTTTCACTGAAACAAAGAAAAGAATTGAATTCTTTTCTTGTCTTGGTTTTCTTGTGACTGTCTGCATACAACGTGTGGGTCCCAAGTGTGATATGTAATGACTACATTAAAGGTATAGATATTTTCTTCAGCTTTCATTTTAGGAAGGCATCTCGGAAGGAAAGCTTTGATATAATAGCTACAGAGACTGTTATTTCTAATGATGCAAATTTGCTCTTTTTTTGGGGGCGGGGGGGGGGTCAGTTGCTTATTGAATGAGATTAGGTTTTGTGCAAAGTTTTTTCTCGCTTAAAAATCGTTCATTCACTGTCATTACTGGAATCTTCCGCATAATACTATATTATTGCGATTTTCCTAATTATTTATGGAAACAAAGATATTGTGACGTTGGCAAATATGAAACGGACGCAACACAAATGAATATGTTATAATGAAAACTCGTATTTTGAACAAGCAAAATAGAGGAGAGTGTCTTGCAAATAGCTATTATTTACAGAACTTATCTTTGAAGATGTGTCCTTTGACTTTGTTTCGGCTGGAATATAAAAATAAAGAGCCTTATTTTCTGTGCCACAAGTGCTGAATTAATCCTTGCATGTGTCTTCCTGTCTGGATGATTGAGATACTAGCAGGCGAATGAGCTTTTTCTCAGGATCTCCAAAGTTAAATGAGGAAAAAACTGAAAAAAAAAAAAAACGCTCATGCGAGGTTTGGTGAAAATTCTATAAATGTAGCCTGTGATTGGTTGTTTTTCATCCAATCACAGCGCACTTAGCGACTCTGTAATAATTTCAATAATGCTTTCATGACACCATGGCAAATAGTTAAGCAGATTCCCAAGTCGGACAAAAAAAACAGCCTCAAAGATGAGAACAGTAATCTAAAGAATACGAAAAAACAAAAAAACATGTATATGTACACTTATTTTCTCTGTAATTAATACTAAAAACACCAAAAACATTTTCTGTGTTGCTGTATATGTTATTAGGTCAGGGACAAAGTTTTTGCCGATTTCAAATTTCATCTTAAAAATAAAAAATTTTATCTTTTGAAAATCTCTTTTCATAACTGTAATGATATTTGCTCTCTTAAACGTAATTCAATCTGTCAACAAGTTTATAAACGCCTCGCTTGTAAAATTCCTTAGCTTTTGATGTGAAATATGAATGTAACTCATGTTCAATCTCGTGAAATTAACTTAAGGCTATCTAAATGGTTTTGTAATCTTCGAAATAAGTTGGAAAGTTAGGTTAGGAGAATATAAAGAATGTGGCAAGATTCCAATAAAATTCTTTGGGAGATCTTTGGGTAATATTACTGTGTAAGGACGAAAGCATTATCGTGATGGAAGACGACCCCATTTCTGTTGAATAAAAACGATTGTTTTCAGATCAACATGGGTGAAAATATTGCATAAAAATACGGATGATGCTTTAATAATCTGAAAGGGAAAGTTATAAATTAATCATGGTGATTTGTTTAAGTAATAACAATATGCATAAAAATATAATTAAATAGTTTAAAATACTCCTTCTACTCCTTGCATACTTGATACTTGCTCTAAGCTTGTACTTCTAGTAACCATACATGATTCACCGAACGTTATTTAACTTGTTCAAAACTTAATCATCAAATTAATGGAGAAGTGTAGAATTGGGTGTAACCAATATTTGACACTTCCAAAAAGTCTGTGCAAATGTTCTTTTTGTAAATAAATATTACATATTTAAAATATAAGGGAGTTAACGCTTACTCAAATTACAAATATTTATCTCCCTTGGCTTCTTAACACAGAAATCTGCTTATTTCCTCTTTTTGGGTGGAATAATTTTGATATCTAATGACATTCAGAGAAAGAGGGGGGGGGTGAAGAAGAAAATAGAGAGAGGATCTGAAGGGATAAAGAGAAAAAGAGAGTAACAAAGGTAGAGGAGGAAGTAGAAAGAGATTAAACAGTAAGATAGAGAGTCTTTCTAAACAGAAAACCGATTCATAAATCTTGCACAAGAGAGATAGAGAAGATAGAGGGAGAGAGAAGATTAAATGGAGAGAGTAAGAGCAAGAGAGATTCTTTCCAGTCTGTGACTGGTTCATAGACTTTATACAAAAGAGAAATAGAGGCAGTGAGGGAGAGAGAGCAAGGGAGAAAGCTAGATAGATAGATAGATAGAAAGATCTGGCCAAAAATAGACTAGTTTGTAAATCAATTTCTGAAAGCCGTCCAACATATGCCAGCTTGTAAAACAGATGTTAAAGCGAATGTGATAACGAGAATGATGTTGTTGTTAAATAAATAATTTTCCATCAATAAATTTATAACCACGAGTGACAAAGTGCATATTTTGCAATAGAGTTGTGTTTGTAATGATTAGCTCAGCCTTGTCAAGTTTTGATATACTTCTCAGAAGACACTTCAAGAAGTCAGATACAGACCTTGCTAGAGACATATTAGTTTCAAAGTCAATTTTTAAAAGCCAGCATGTAAAACAGATGTTAAAACCGAAAATGATAATGATTTTTCCAGAAAGAAAACAGTTAATAGATTTTACAAAATAATTTTTTTTTAATTAGATGATTTAATTTTAGGAAAAATTTTCTTACACTAAATAAAAAGCCTACTAAATACAGAGACACAGACTATTCTTTTACTAGTTATCATTTTTTTTTTCAATTAATATCTGCATCTGGGCAAAGCCGGCTTGGGACAGCTAGTATTCATAAAAACATGATAAAAGATGAACATTGTAGATTCCAAACGTTTAACCTTGACTCTGATTCTTATATTTGAAAATTTGAAAGGCCCGATTCCAGTTCTGACTACTAATACTACTGCGACACGGAATCCTAATGTACTGAACTCTGCAGCCCTGTATATTTAGTTACGTTCTTTGCTGAAGGTTAGACATAAAGTTAGGCGAACTTTTGAAAAGGCAGCGCACTAGGTGAAGTGCATTTTCACCTACAAAAAATGCTTGAACAATTCTGTAAGCATCCGTCAATAGGAATGTCCCTAATGATTAGTAATAAATTAAATTCTTCAAAAAGTGATGGTAAACTCTGAGAAGGTGAACATCCTAAAACTGAAAAGAACCATATCTCAGCCTGACACTATGGACTGATTGTCAAAGGTGTATCCTCAACTGGTACCAACAACATTTACTCAAGTTGTGCATCTATTATATAAAAGCGAAAATGTGTGTGTGTGTGCATTTTTTGGGTATGTCCGGCAAACGTTTTTTTTCCGGGGGGGGGGGCGCTCGGTGGGGGTCACTCATTCTTAAAACTTTTTATATATTGTCTAGATTATAATATCTATGATTTACGAAACAAGCTCGCATGTATCTTTAATTTCGGCGAGTTTTACATAGTATTTTCGGGATTCTTTTTTACTCGCCGTGTGTTCCTTTGGTTTGGTATGAAAAAAGCGAAGTCATTTTCGGCCTTTCATGCCAAGACGTCCAGAAAGCAATAAGGATCAATGCTGGGGAAAAAGACCCGTCATATCCAACAGCAAACAAATACGCAGAACTAGCTTGCAGCACCAAACTTAAGTCGCGTGATGTTTGACCTATTAAATTCACACACCTGTCATTTAACTTTTTAATCGTTAAATTAAAACAGTTTTCACTTCCTCTCCTGTTGTGGCCGAGCGGGTAAAATGTCAGGGATGTTTTTCGTGTCAAGGCTTTGGGTTTGAGCCTACCTTCCTACCAAAACTTTTTTCTTTTACATCTCGAAAATACCTGGGCAACGCCAGGATCCCCGCTAGTCTATAATATAAAGGGAAAAAATCTGTTTCAATGTATGTATGTATGTATGTTTGTATGTCTGCCTAAAACTTTTGACAGAGGTGACGGATTTTCACAAGATTGGTATTGTTTTGAAGCCGACCCTTTGGACGACAAATATAAAAAATTTGGCTAAAAACATTAATTCCTTCACCCTCAACTGGGCACTTTTTTACAGGGAGGAGTAGCAAAAAATCGTTCCTTCATGATAATTTAGCCAAACATGCGTGCACAAAAAAGTTCTTTTTTGAATTAGTTTAAATATTAAAAAAAAAACGACCTAATTTCGCTCACGCGATCATAGACCAGTCGTTATAGTAGCAGCGTCGTGATCAGAAGCTTGCACGTTCGAGCCGAGATATCAGATATATTTTTTTTTTCGATTTTTAAAGTTTTAGTATTGAAAAAGGATTATTTATGCCATTTTGTCGTTCATTTTTAAAAAATTTTTTCATCACGTTCACTATTTATTTTTTGTTTGTTTTTGTTTTTCCGATTTAAAAAAAAAGAAGTTATATTTAAACATGGTTATTACGTTCGCTTATTCTTTATTTTCCATTTTGTTTTAATTTACCCCCCCCCCCACACACACACGCACGCACACGTCACCACATACGGGCAATGCCAGGTATCCCCGCTAGTTGTATATAAAACATGTTTATCGCTAAAAGTTCCGTTTTTACTTCACAATTCTTTGGATTTCTCTGGAGATTTCCATAATTGAATTTCCATCTAATTTTTTTCTTTTTTGTTTTTTTCAGGAATATTCCTTGGCTTTGTCGTTATGTTTTGACCGTTTTCTTTTGGAGATAAACTTAAAGAATTATAACTTGAAGAAAAATATTTATGAATTAAATGAATACCAAAATTGGCATTTTCCCAACGGACTTCAGACAGACACGGCCATTCTTACGGTGAGTTGGAAAGCATTTTCTATGTCATTACTACAATATTTTTAAGGATTACATGATTCTTTACCATATTTACCAGGCACAGCATTGCTTAACTTGGGTCATCTACTAAAAACTGGTGTGTCAGTATGTACAGGGTGGAATGATAAATTTGTCGCCCTAAAAAAAAACTACAGCTTTATTGTAAAACTTTTATTGAAAAAGTCAAGTCAGGTAACTTGATTATGTGGTAGATCTGACATCATTTCAATGTAGCTGCCTTCAGCCTCAATCACTGCCTTGATATGGGTTTCAAACTGGGAGCATGCCTTTTCCACAAGTGCTGGCGGGAGTTTGGCAAATACTCAGCGGATGGCGACGATCAGGCTGGCTTTGGTGTTGTGGGAGGTCGTGTTGGTGATGTTTTTTATGTATGACCAAACGAAGTAGTCCAGCAGGTTCAGGGTGGGGGAGGAGGAGGGGGCCAATGAGAGAAGGATGCAAAGTTATAGCAATTCTTTTGAAGTCAAGCCTGGGTCTCTTTGGACTTGTAAGCTGGTGCTTAATCGTGCAGCCACACTCAGAATCTGCCAGCGTCCACCTGATTGCACCAGAGGATCACCACACTCTTCAACACATCCAGGTACAATTTTGTGTTGCCTTTCAAGCTGACTTCGAAGCTGTGAGGTGGCATAATACAGCCCTCATTTGAAACCACACCAAAGACCGTATCTGTAGTCGGAAACTTTGTTGAGCTGTGCCCTCAATATTGAACCATCTGGATTTGCATTTTGAGAATGCTGGCAATGGCCCTGTTGTCATAACTTGGACCGGTAGAGAGCATGAGTTGTACAGTGGCACATCTCAAATCTCACTCCTTGAACATTGCATCACTTTCAGACATGATAGAAGGCTCTTATCACTCGTGGGATTTGTACACAACTGGCCAACTAGTAGATGGTTTGCAACAAAAAAAAGAAAATCGGTTTTCATCAAATGGAAATGGAATCATGTCGTCTTTTCTAGGACGACAATTTTATCAGTCCATTCTGTAACATGCTGGTCAGTACTAAATAAATGATTATTTGGGAATAGTAGGTGCTGTATATGCTCTTTGCTTAACTCAACATTGTTTCCGGTCATCCTGGACTTCTTGTCACTGAAATCAAGCAATGCTGATTCAGGAGATGCATGGTTAGGGATTGCACAACCCTTACTCCACAATTACACTCACAGCTACTTTTACAGGAGGTATCCATTGTCTCTCATGATTCGTAATCATGTACAAAGTGATTAATCAAAAATGTCACCCACGCAATCCTAATAATATTCACACTCTTCACTGCAATCCAACCATACTTGGTATGAATAAATTTTAGTTTATGCCTGACTTGCCCACCAAGTTTCAGTTATGAATGTGCAGCAGTTTTTGTTTTATTACCATTCAATGATCTGTAGGATCACTTTGGTGATCGTCTCATCAGTAGGAGATGTAATCACACTCATCGGACCATAACCCACCAGATTTTTACCTGTTAGGTTATCTCCAACATGAATGTCTATTAAAACAATCACTAGAATATTTCTGAAATGAGGAAGGACATCACAGAAAAGATCAAAGGAGGAGTGTGTTATAAGTTATTGATAATTTTGCAAGTCGTATCCAGGTGTGCTTATTGTTGAACGGCAATAAAACAAAAACTGTTGGATATATATGAGTGACAGTAAATTTTTAGAGATAGAGAATAGCCTTAGGCATGAGAAAGTGCTTGAAGCAATAGAGAGAACTGACTTTACGGGTGTAGAAAGAGCAATGGATCTAATTTATGAACTCCAAGTAAGTCTTCTATGAATAAGTTGACTTAGCAACAAAAAAATGACTTTAATCATTTGATAAAGAATTATATAGCATTATTTGTTTTTTATAAATTTTCAAATTCAACTTGTGAAATAATGCTTTCAAAGTTGTTTTCATGTTAGCAAATGTTTATAGCACAAATGTGTGTTTGGCTAAAAGAAGTTGAGTGAATAGTAGTCACAAGTGGGAGTGCCCTTTTCTCTTCCTTGCAACCTCTTTCCCACAGAAGAGACATTGCGAGCCTGTCTCTGCTTTATCGTTATTTTCATGGCAGGTGCTCGTCTGAGTTCCAAATCTATGGTCCCCCTATCCTGACTTTCACAAAAAACACTCGCCTTGCTGAAAACCCTATCACTAATTTCCCCCACTCTTTATCTGTACCAAAACCTAAACGTAGATTCCATGAACAAAGCTTCTTTCTTAGAACTGCACACCTGTGGAACTCTGTTCCGTTTTCCTGCTTTCCAACTGACTACAATATGGTTGTCTTCAAGTCTAACACGAACAAATTCTTGATGAGCTGTCCCCTTAATCCAATTTACCAAATTTTCACTACTAATGATGGCTACAACATGTTCCCCTTGACCACTGTATACATTAACCCTTGTCCTTGAGTGGCCTCCGGGCCTTGATAAGTGATGACTCCTTTGTAAAAAAAAAAAAATGTCAGTATGTTTATAGAGTGAATAATATGCATATGTAATTAATATACGTATGTGAGTATTTGACAACATGGCATTGTGTATGTGTGTGCATTGGTTTATCTTGTTATTAGTGTATGTATAGATGTGTGCAAGTTGATGAAGCTAGTATGTGAGTCATTGAGTCCTTTTTGCTTCCTCCATGCCTGGAATGGAGGGAAACTGTTGAGTAGACAATCTTGGGTGCCTTCAAGTGTGTCTTGTGAAGTTTCCTTGCTTTATAGGAGTTTCTAAGTTTGCATCAGCTTACTACTTTCACATGTATGTGTTACTTTTGGAACTTGAAACGATTTTCATTGGTTGGAAAATATTTTCAGTTCACGTTTCTGTGAAAACTTCCTCGCTTTGGAGAATGAAGAGAAAAGCGAATTCAAACAAAGCGGAGAAGGAAAGCGGGCAAGCAATTAGAACCATTTGCTTTTTAGCGTTCGTGTGCATCACTTTATGATTAAGTTAATACAAATTCATGAATATCCATTTTTATTCTCTTTTCAGATTCAATCTTTGATCGGAAAATACTTTTGTAGTTACCAATGCGTGAAACTGAACAATCCGATGCTGACTTGCGGAAAGGCATTGGATCAGTGTTTGAACATCTTATCACTGTTCAGGACATTAACGCAACTTCTTTTGCTGCAGGAGAATTGCTGTGGACTTTTATACAACTGTATGTAACTTGCAGTTTCAATTTAAATCTTCAAATTTCCCCAATTTTTATTATTTTACTCTTTTTTACTCCAGACAAGGCATATAGCCACTTGAACATAAGGAACTACTATTTGGGACCATATCTTCAGGAACGCTGTGTAAGGAGTTGAGCAGCAAGATGTCTGTTCATATTACATTTAAACTTTTGTATGTCAGTACAGCAGGGAACCGGGAGGGAATTCCAAAGTCTTGAGGGAAGAAACTATTACAGTAGAAAACTTTCTGCCATCTTGGATCTCAACAATGAAGGAGTGGGATTTTGCTGCCTGTCAGGTTAGTTAGGAATATTTACATCGAGGGTTGGGTGTTGCGAAACATAATCATGTGATTATTTCAATGAAGTATCCAAAGCGGCATTCACTCTAGATGTGCTGAACTGCCTTCCTTCAAAAGTGGAAGATTTTAGGGAATATTTAATTCACAAGTGATCCCCAGTCACATGTATATCTTGGTCAGGGGAGATGATGAACTTAGGTTTTTACAGTTCTTATTGGGAGGTGTCGACATTCTCCTACATACAGTGCCTGATAGTCCCATCTAGTCACCCACCTGGTACTGACCAGATTCAGCGTCGCTTAACTTCAGTGATCTATTGAGAATTGGCATGTCAACGTGATTATGTCATATAATCAAGTCTTGAATATTAAGCACAAGGAATATATTCTTCTTGATCACATTTCTGCTTGAAAGAAAGAGGAGGAGGAGAACGAAGGAAGGGCAAAATTTTTTCTTTTGACCTGCAAGAAAAATTTTTATTGCCATTTTCTCATGTATTAATCACGAGAATTCAATAAAACAATTGATTACTTGCATGGGTAAACTCTGCCACAAGTAATTAAGAGTCAATAAACCTCACTTAGGACCTTGCTTGTAATAATCCATCAAACAAGGGGCGATATTGTCTTGGAGGTTTCCACTAGTGTTGTTAACCTGATGAACTGTCTATTTTGAAGAGACGCTGGGTAAAACGGTCGGACAGTTCTTCCATATTGTGAAAAACAATTTGAGTGCTATTATTTTGCTGCACGTAATATCTTTAAGTCACATTGACTCTCGGTAAATAATGCTTCCATACTGAGAAAAATAGAGTTGCGACTGGTACCTGTTGCAGTGTAGCTGAAGTTTTTATATCCGGTGAAAAATCGCTTGCAGTTCCATAGACATTTACAACTGGGTCGGTCGACGAGGTTGTCATCACTTTAGCACTAGCAATAGAGTACCCTGTCTGATTTTGATTTCTTGGTTTATGGTCAGGCACTGCTGTTATTAGAGAGCTACAAAAGTACCTCTTCCCTAACGAGAAATCAAAATCGTTCGATCTACGACAGTATCGATTTGTTTGCACCTCCTGTTTGGCTTTTTGTAGCCTAGAAAAGACAAGTTTCCTTTTAATTCGTTTTTCAAAGCAAGTCTGTTGTACTTTTTATTTTCGTTTTGCAAAAATTATTGATTGGCTGGTGCCATAATTTAAATTCATGAATCCAGTCCGACCCCAGTAGGTTAGTGGTATTCATTAATACATAAGCTTTTAATTTTTTTGTCTTTTCCAATAATGTGACATTTGCTAAAAATTCACCTTCAAAGTTAATTTGCATACCGTTAACGGCCTTTGCTGTTTTTGTGTTCTCAGCATTGTGGGTTTATTCAATTTCTTCCAGGTATTTAAATTTACTATCGAAAAGTCTGAACCTGAATTGAGTTGCATTCTTATTTCTTATCATGAATTTTTATAGTCACATATTTTCGCAGCCCTTCTTTGTTATTTTCAGTCTCCGCCAAACACACTCAGGTTTTCTATTTAATTTTATTTCTCTGATGAGTACCTTTGTGTCCTATTTTTTTTTTTTTTACATATTAAACATTTTCTTGATAAATAACTCAATGAAATTGTTTTTCCTCTACGTATTGCTGTTGTTCAATTTGCAGTTTTAATCATTGTTCCAATGTACAAAGTAAGGAGTTCATTTTTGTATGATGAATAAAATACTGAATTTTCAAAAATTTAACAAAATCGTGTTCAGATTAACCAGTATTTTGTTTCCTTCGATCCATTTGCAAATGAGCGTTGAACATATAATTTTAAATTCCTTGGAAATTATATTTCTTTCAACACGAAAATCTTTTTCATAGATGAGAAAAAATATATATATATGACGAGAGAAATGTTGAATATTTTTCAAAGCAAATTTTTTTTCTCCATGCAAGAGAAAAAAATGTAGACTGTGACGAAAAAGCCGAAAACCCAAATGTACTTTTATTTTTAGTAAGTAAAAAAAAAGAAGTTCGCTGACACACTTATTTAATGATGCAAAAAAAAAACCCCAAATATGAATAATATGTATTCTCTTTCTTTTTTGTTCACGGGTGCGTCAAGTTGTTGTGAGAAGAGAAGAAAAAACATGAAAATGTCGTTACTTTCCATGAATTTGGAATTCAAACTTTTATGTCCACCTACTTATTTGGATTTCGCGAGTTCTTTTTTTCTTTTCATCAGTATTTTCTGAACACTTGCTTGGTTTAATTCAGCTTTCTGTCGTGAGTTCTTTTGAATGTTGGGGGTATTTTAAATTTGAGTGACCTCTGTGAGTTCGAAAGCCAATGTCGCCACTGTTATAGCCATGTTAGAGGGTTACAAAGAAAAACAGAACGCCAAAATAAAGTAACAACATGTAATGCAAAGTATACAATAGATGGTTGTTCGTCGTAGCTGACGAATGACCTAGGTTGGTACACAGGATATTGACTGACACCTTACGGCTTAGTCTTCCGGTATTTATTGAAATTGGAATAGTCTATTAGTAGGTAACATAGGTTAGTTCTACCACAACATATATAAATAGATAGATAGAATAATCGAAGATAAAATAGAGATTTTTTACAAGGCAGTCATCACTTATCAAGGCTTGAAGGCCACTTGAGGATAAAGGTTATTGCATGTAAGGTGGTAGTGTACATAGTAATCGTTAATGTTGTAGATTGGGTAGAATTTGGATTATTTAAGGGGATGGTTCAACAGAACTTGTTTACATTGGACTTGAAGGCTACCATATTGTAATCGGTCAGGAAGCAGGCCAGGGGAACGATGTTCCACGGACAAGCAGTTCTAGAAAAGAAGCTTTGGTCATGGAATTTGCGTTTAGATTTAGGCACAGATAGAGAGTGGGGGAAATTGTTGATAGTGGTTGGAGCTAGTCGAGTGTTTTTTGTGAAAGTTTGGAAAGGGGGAACCATAGATTGGAGCTCAGACGAGCACTTGCCATGAAAATAACGATAGAGCAGAGACAGGCTCGCAATAATTGATAAAATGATATTTATGTAAAATTAAAAACTGCCATTTCCATACATTTTGTTTATAATTTAATTTGTTCATTTTCAGGCAGCATAAGCATCTACACAATTTGTCGAGAAATGATGCTACTTGGACATTCAGCTAAGGTAAGTACAAAGAAACACCCCAAAATACTTTATTTAAAATTGATCATTAAATAACGTTTTTCTTTTTTACAACCTGAAGAAATAAGTTGAATTATGAAAAACAAAACAAAAAATGTTTTCAGTTTTTTTTGTGATAATTCATATTGTTTAGATTATTCAGACTACTTTCTAAACTGCATGGAATTTCAAATGGAACCCTTTATTTAATCTGCAAGGGTAGCATGCTCTCGTTCCATCTGCCATAATGTGGAAGAAGTTTTTAAAAATTCACAATTGCATTTTGTGTGTCGCCCGCATTGAGGATTGAATCTGGATGAGTGTAAACAACTGGATTTTATCAAATCCCATATCCACTATGCCAGGGGTTTTCCATTCAAAATTCTATGCAGCTCCCGAGTTTGATAACATACACCTAAGGAAGGTTGAAAGTTATGTCGATCGGAAACTTGTGCAAATAACATTCAAGATGAGAAGAGTAATATAAATAACCCACACGTTGTAGGCAGAATTGCAAGGAAATAAAAACAAGGAAAGAATTCGACTCACTTTTATTTCAATTGAAACAGCAGACATTTATTTACAGGTGCTTTCAGAATAAAGCCTTGTCTCTTGTTTAAAAGTCTCCTCGTACTCCACTGTGCTTAACAAGATTCTTCCGTGTTGAACACGTGGTACTGTCTTAGTCCGGCCATTTAAAAAGAAAATTTTTTTATTACATTTTCACCCCAAACAAGGCACATTGCCACTTTGGTGTAGGGGGCTACTATCAGGGGCAACAACTACTGGGGTAATATGTAGAGATTTGGGCAGCAAGATGTTGGTTCACGTTGCACTTGAACTTCTGCATGTCAGTACAGTTGGGGAAGTAGTGACCTGGAATGGAATTCCAAAGTCTAGCGGTTCTGGGAAAGAAACTACTGGAGTAGAAAGATCTTTTACATCTAGGGATCTCTACAGTGTGGGGGTGTGATTTTGCAGCACGTCGTGGGGGCACAAGTGCTTGCAGTTCATCAGAGCATTCACCATTATAATACTTGTAGAACAGGCAGAGGGATGCAACGTTTCGTCGATGGGACAGAGGCTGAAGCTTAGATGCCAGGGCCTATCAGATTTGCGACTCTCTTTTGAACCTTGGCCCGGCCATGTTTAGGACGCATCTCTCCTTGTCGCTCACAGACTACATGTGGTCTCTTATGTTTCGAACACATCTCAAATCTTTAAACATGTGCTGCTGAAGTAAATACTGAAAATTTACGCAGAAAATTATCTCTTTATATGATTGAATGAAGTAATCATATATATATATATATATATGTATATATATATGTATATATATATATATATATATATATATATATATATATATATATATATATTTAAATTTATTTTAGATAATCGTACTATTTGAAATCTATGGGAGTCTTCCCTATGCTAAACTCATAAACACTAGGTTAAAAGTTGGTAATAAAAAAACAACAAAATATTTTGGTCAGATGTGGATAATATGTTCGCTTTCCATTTCAATATTTTATGCAATCATGGGTTTGAATCTCATATTAGATAATTATTTTGTTTCTTTTACGACGCCATTCCAGTTATTTCTTAGTCAGTATTGACCTTCATTGTAAAACCTGAATATTTATTTTTAATAACAGCTGGATCAAAAATATTTAATAGATGTTTCTCTACTACTAGAGTCTCAAATCTAATAAGTCTTGCACTATCAGCCAAGCGCCAACCTCTGTCCCATCGCCACAATGTCGCATTCCTGTGTCTGTTTTATAAGTACTATAATGAAATGTCCTCTGCTTAACTCATAGCACTTGTGCCCCTTCAACGTACATCTAACTCGACCAGCAACAAAATCCCACCCCTTCACTGTTGAGGTCCATAGTTACCTGCTTCTCTGACTGTAGAAGTTTAAATGTAATGTGAATAGACATCTCGCTGCTCAACTCCCCTCAACTCCGTTAGACACAGTCCCAAATAGCAGCCTCTTATGCATAAGTGGCAATATGTCTTGTTTGGGATGAAAAAGAGTAAAAGACAAACAAAAGAAAACCTTCTAATCTTGGTTATAAAATTAAAAAATTAAAATCTTTGCATAAACAAGTAATTCAACTAGTCAAAATAAACAAATGCGAAAAAAAAATTTCTACGTATCCTAATTATATGAACATTAAAACGGCTTATACTTATTTAATTCTGTGATACAACATAAAAATTGGAAATACCGTATATATAGTAATCTGCAAACATTTACAGTCAGCTTTATTTATTCTTAAGTTGCATATCGATTTTTAAACAACTTCTAATTTATGTAATAAACATTTTGGTGCTTCTTCAGATTGGCACTTATGGCGGCAATTAAAAGTAAAGAAAATATTTTTAAAAAATGTTTGCGTGATGTACGTACCAGTCACGGAACGACGATGAAATATGTTATATTCCAACGATTAAATAATTTGATCAAGTATTTTTTTTTATTCAAGGAAATCAAATTTTACAACTAAGCAAGTCGTAGTGTTTTCGTCTGGTATGATGAATTCCGATTAAATAAATAAAGTGGAGACAACTCAAAATGAAGTGTTATCGTAAAAGAATCAGCCTTATGTTCAATATAGCTCAGTAGTAATATCATTAAAAATCGTAAATTTTGATTTTCTTACTTAAAAAAAAAAAGCTACTTGATCGATATACATAACTTTTGGAATATGACATCTTCATTCCGTAACGAGTACGTACATCATGCAGACTTTCTTTACTTTTAATTGCCACCAAAAGTGCCAATTTGAATAAGCACCAACATTTTTAATTTACATTGTTATATATTTTATTATATATATATATATATATATATATAATGCTCTCTATCTTGGGTTGGGTATACGAAGCGATGCTCTTTGTGTAAACAAATTGAGCTTAGGTATTTGGACAATGTCAAAACATTGTTAATTCACTGGCCGCATAGCAGCAGCCGTATAGTGCAACGGTCGGTTTCAATCCTAGCTTGAGGTAGTTGCTTGTCTAGACACACTAATGAGCTGTGAAACAGCGAAACAGTACTGTATATATATATATATGTGTGTGTGTGTGTGTGTGTGTATATATATATATATATATATATATATATATATATATATATATATATATATATATATATACTCAATAATTTGATGCCACTGTGATAAAAAAATCTATTCTCAAAAAGTGAGAATGTAAAACCTGGGGGGGGGGGGTAGACCTCCTAGAACATATCGTATCTTGGAAGACAATGGAAAAATCTTTATTAATGAATGAAGTTTTTTCCCCACCTATCATGAATATGTTAACATCAAAATGACTTCTGCTTATTTAATTCTATGATATAGCATAAAATATAGAAATACCACATATATAGTAATCTGCAAACACTCACGATCAGCTTTGTTTATTCTGAAGTTGCATCTGACTTCATAAACAGTTTCTAAATTTGCATACTTATTTCATAAACAACTTCTAATTAACGTTCCATAATAAATTTTTTTAATTTTCATTGTCATATTTTCTTATTTCGTTGATAGTAAAACGTCTTATGTCGTTCGGATGTTGAGAACAGATGCTACATTTTGATCTCAGCCAAAAGACGAAGGGACCATATGCAAAAAATGTGTGTTGTGGCTTTGCAGGCCGGTAATAATCAAGACAAACACGGTGGTATACTTAAAAAAAAAAAGTGCATTAGCAAGAGAATGTTAAAAAAGTACACATCCTGGTTCAGTGGCTATAACTGCCACTAATCGTTGTTTACAAAGTTTTAGTCGTAACTGTATTTGTTGACTGTGTAAGTCAATTAATTCCTTAAATAAATATATTAGCTTACACAATAACAATCTTTCCATGATGAGGCATTTTTAAAAAAATAAATTAATCTCTTATCTTGTTTTTATCTGTTTATGGGTGTGTATAATGTAATACCGGTTCTGTTGTTATAAGACTGTCCTCCCAGTAACTACCTCTTCCTTTTTATAGAGGGGGGAATCCTCCCAACTATTATATCCTTCTTTTGGAGAGAGAGATAATATAATGTCTGTTTTGTTGTCATGAAACCATACTCACAGACATTACCTTCTTTTATGAGGGGGGGGGGGATCCTCCCAGGTATTACCTCTTTTATTTTTCAAGGGAAAGTAGAGGGCGGTGTCCTATTTATTCTATTATCATAATAGAATTGTCTCAGTTATTACCTCTTCCTTTGGGGAGGAGGTCAGTGTAGTACATGTTCGTTGATCATGATGATAAATTCTGAGGATGGAGTAAATATCCGAAATATTAATTTTAAACAAATAAATATTTGTTTTCATAATATTGCATTGTAATTTGGCTTTCAGACGTATCTCATATTTTATTTTATATATATATATATATATATATATTACACAAATACTAGGTTAAAGGTATTCAAGAGGGATAACTAATGAATTTAACGAGAGTTCAATAAAACATATATTTTTATTAATATAAACAAATTTACATGGTCACAACACTGGACATGCTGATGTTTCGAACAATTGGTCGGTTAAAACTAGAAATCCTTGTGATGTGACTTAATAAACGGTTGCTTTCCACAGAAGAAACCAGTCTTCAAATCTCAAAGGACTGGTTTCTTCTGTGGAAAGCAACCATTTATTAAGTCGCCTAACGGGAACTTCTGGTTTTAACCGACCATTTGTTCGAAACATTAGCATGTCCAGTGTCGTGACCATTGACTATGTAAATTTGTTTTATCTATATATATATAAAAGCGAAAATGTATGTATGTATGTATGTATGTATGTGTGTGTATGTTTGTGTGTCTGCTAAAAACTTTCGACAGACACAACAAAAATTCACAAACTCGATATCATATTGAAGCTCCATCCTTCGCTCGAAAAATATCGAAAAATCGGCCAAAAACGTTCATTTTTTCACCCCGAAATCGACAATTTTCGACAGGGGGGGGGTCAACAAAAACGGTTCTCTCGTGACGACGACAGGTTCTACGCATGCGTCAGATGACGTCATGACCTGATTTACTTTAAATAGTTGAAAAACTGACTAAATTTCATGTACGTCGCGTTAGGTCAGTTGATTAGCGCGTTGGTTTATTATCTAAACGTTTTGGGTTTGAATCGTGGTGTGAGATGTCTTCTTTTTTTTTTTTTCGATTTTTTAAATTTAAATATCAAACCAGTGTTATTTAAGCCATTTTTCACGTAACGTTCGTTTTTCTGTTTTTTTTTTTACTTCGCTTATCCACCCCCGACCACACACCCAAAAACACCCGGGTACCCACGGTTTTATTAAATTTCAATATCGAAACAGGCTTATTTAAACCATTTTTCACGTGTTCGTTTTTCTGTTTTCAACATCGTTCGTTTGCCTTATGTTAGTTTTCTTTGTGTTTTTTTCGATGTTTTGATTACCCCCCCCGCTTAAGTTTTAACGTTGTTTTCTTTTTTTACTTCGCTTATAACAAACAAACCTGGTCATTGACCTCATTTGCTGAATAGCTTCTGTCGTCGTCGTAACGCTCGACGACTTCCGGGCGCGCACTTGTCAATTTAGTTCTTACTTGAATAAATTCAAACATTTTTCAGTAACTTATTCTGGCTGGCCGATTTTATTTTCAAACTTCGCCTCAGGGCTTCGGGTTCGATCCCCCCCCCCTCCCCCAGATTCTTTTTTATTTAACACCACACACACCTCCAAACCCCCGGGCTACGCCGGGTACCCCCGCTAGTATGTATATATATATATATATATATATATATATATACACACACACACACACATGCTAATTAACATATCACAGAATATTTCTGTATCGAATGCAAAAATGAGCAAAAATTTAATAATCAATTTGGCATTCTAAGTTAATACATGATAACTTTTGCCAGGCTAAAATGTCTGATATATATATATATATATATATATATATATATATATATATATATATATATATATATACTTTTTTTTACTCACCTTCACCCTCAAACAATGCATATTGCCACTTGGATGTAAGGGCATACTAATTGGGACCATGCCTATAAAAGATTAAGATATTGGTTTACGTTGCATTTGAACTTCTGCATATCAGTACAGTCTGGGAAGGGAATTCCAAAGTCTAGCTGTACTAGGGAAGAAGCTATTAGAGTAGAAAACTTTCTGACATTTAAAGATCTCAACAGTGAAAGGGTGCGATTTTGTTGCTAAGTGGGAATTGTATGCTGAGGGAGCACAAGTGCAATGAGTTCATCAGAGTACATTCCATTAAAATATTTGTAAAATAGGCACAAGGATGCAACATTGTGGCGATGGGACAGGGGTTGGAGCCTAGTTGACAAAGTGGGACCTATTAGAGTAGAGACGCTGTTTTGGACCCTATCCAAGAGGGAGAGACTAGTGGTAGATGCACCAGCCCAGATGTGACAACAATGCTCCATGCATGGGCGAATGGTGGCCTTGTAGAAGTACAGGATATTCTCATGTGTGAGTAGTTTTCTAGCACGATAGAGGGAGCCCACCGTCCTTGCAGCAGCCTTTGCAATGTTCTTAATGTTTTTGTTCCAGTTCATATTACCTGTGAATGTTTGAAGGAAGAATTCTCAGGTAGGGATTTATTTATCATGGATATTGGTGGTTGGAGAGGCTTCTTGTAATTGTTAAAGGAAAGCAGCTTAGTCTTACTAGCATTAAATGTTACCATCTATTTACGTCCCGATTCCACCACGGTCTAGAGGTCATTTTCTAATGATTCAGCCATTGTCTTGTATTTGTATACATTTGTTCTTCCCTGATGCATGTTACGGAGCGTTGTATCATGAGCAGATATACCCATCTCAGACACAATATTATCGAGGAGGTCATTGATGAATCTCAGGAAGAATAGTGGTCCAAGGATCGACTCCTGAAACACTCCTGCATTAATGTTATGCTTCTTGGATGAACGTCCATTAATGACAACCGGGATGATCCTTTTATCTAAGAAGGATCTAATTATATGTAGTATTCATCCAGTTATACCGTATGATTTAATTTTCATTGCCAACCCTTAATGCCAGACTTTGTCAAAGGCCTTGGATATATCGAGGGCTACAACCCTGGCTTCACCCGCCTTATCCAGTGCATGGTATATGCATTCAGAGATAACTGTTAAAATATCTGCAGTAGAACGACATTTCGTAAATCCGTACAGAGAGAAGATTAGCTTTTGTAAGAAAGTGGATTAGTGCTTGATTGATTAGCGTCTCATAGATTTTAGCGAAGAGGGAGAGGAGATTGATAGGACAATAATTTAGAGGGTCGGTCCTTTCATCAGAATTCTTGTATACTGGTACCACAGAGGCCATTTTCCAGTAATTAGGGAAGCAAGATTCAGCAGAGTATTTGTTGTAGAGTTTGGGAAGTACAGGGGCTAGCTCAGCTGAGCATTTTTTAATTAATATAACAGGGATGAGCTTAAGCCCATACGCCTTGAAGGTGTCTAAGTTTTTATGATATTGCGGACATGAGAAGGGTAATTTCCATATCATCAATTGTGGCATAGGGAAATTTGGGAGGGAGTTGTTTATTGCCTCTAGGATAGAGCAAGCAATTTCATCTTTTCGGTTAAAAGTAAGATTTTCAACAAATTTACACAAAGACAAAGAAACTATAAAATATATTGTTTTTATGACGAGGCATTTTTAAATGCAAAAAACAAACAAAAAGAAAAACAGTTTTTTTTAAAGATAATAAAAAACAAGTGAAACAAAAAGAAGAAATAGAGAAAATTGTCCTTCAACGAAAACTCTGCAGGTTATGCAATAAAAAAAATCCAATATTCAGCACACAATGTTACATGTTCTTGGTTATAATAATCTTAGTGGTTTATGTAAAAAAAAAAAAACGTGTATCTAGGTCACTGTTTTTTCACTCGTGCCTTGAATGCGGAAAAAGTGATAAAAAATTAAGATAAATGAAGAAGGAGAGAGGATAGTAAAAGAAAATAAGAATGAGAGAGATGTGTGGTATTGTTGTAGCTTTCGATGTCTCCATCCAGTCTCAAGAGACAATGGATACCCGCTGTAAAAGCCGTTACATGTGTTAATTGTGAGGCAAGGGTTGTGCAATCTCCTACCTCACCTCTCCTAAATCCACTGCTTGAGTCCAATGGCAAGGAGAGATCCAGGACGATTGGAAACAATGCCAAGATAAGCGGAGAGTACATACAGCACCTGAAATTCCCATATTGTCACCTATTTAAGTACTGACCAGGTTCAACATTGCTTAACTTTGATGATCTAATGGGAACCGGTGTGTCAACGAGATTATGCTTTGCAAGCCGGTAATAATCAAGACAAGCACAGTGGTATAATTAACAAAGTATGTTATAGAAGTATACGTCATGATTCTGGTGGTCATAACTGCCACAAATCGCTACATTAATGTTTAGATGTGACTATATTCATAGTCTCTTGGTAAGTTCATTATACGTGAAATAAGTATATCAGCTTAGCCCATAACAGATATAAAGAAAAAGGAATAAAAGATGAAAAAGAAGGAAAGGAATGACAAAACAAAGAAGAAAATAAAAATAAAAAGGAGAAAAAGGATGAAAAGCTCTTTCGTATAATTTGGATTCTTCAGACTACTGGTCTCATCTTGAATCTGCATGGAATTTTGAACCCTTTATTTGCAGACCTGTGCCATAGTAGATAAAGTAAATTTCAGTTCTAAAGTTAATTGTCTGGAGGTGGACGGTTCAATCCTCAGTTCAGAGGCAACACTCAAAATACAATTGCAAATTACTTAGGACTTCTACCAAGTCATGGCTAAGGGAACGAGAGTATGATACTCCTGTGGATTAAATAAAGGGTTCCATTTGAAATTCTGTGCAAATTTAGAGTTCGACAGAAAGACCCCTGATACACCTGAAGAAGGTCGGAGGTTACATCGACTGAAATGTTGTGAAAATAATCTTCAAGATGAGAACAGTAGTCCAAAGAATCCAAATAATATAAATAACCAATCCTCATCTAAAAAATTTAGGGATAAAAAAAAGTTTGTAGTTTTTTTTTTTGTTTTTTTTTGCTAATTTGACTTCATTTTCTATATAAGATAAAGTTTTTTTTTTGTTTTTTTTTACATAGGCATCACCACTTATCAAGGCCATGAGGCCACTCGAGGATAAGAGTTAAAAAGTGTTCAGTAAGAATTGGACAATATAGTAACCGTTAGTAATGGAAATTCAGTAAATTTGTTAACTTATATGAAACGGCTCATCAAAAACTTGTTTACGTTAGACTTGAAGACAATCATATTGTAGTCAGCTGGAAAGAAAGAAAAACGGAAGACAATTCTATAGACGTGCAATTCTAAGAAAGAAGCTTTGCCCATGGAATCTACGTTTAGGTTTAGGCAGATAAAGAGTGGGGGAAATTAGTAATAGTGTTTTCTGCTGGACGGGTGTTTCTTGTGAAAGTTTGGCGAGGGGGGACCATAGGTGTTTAAAAACGATTGTTTAAGGCATTTTTCATCTTATTATTTGCAGGTGTTGGAGTTTTTTGTGTGGATTTGTATGTGTCTGGAGAGTAGTCTCCCTTTACTTGCTGTAAAGTTCCTCACCTGGAGGAGCACTTTGTACATGGCAGTCTGCCAGTGTTACTGGGACTCCAATTCGGGACAACAGGCTGAAGCATTCGCACGAAGGGCTCTCTGCAAGATCAATGACCTCTGGCATATTGAAAAGCTCAAAGAAGACGGTCAAGTCCTCCAGAAAGAAGTAAATTCTGCCTTTCGAGAATCAACTTTAAAGGTAAGAGTTAGTGGCAAGATGACCTAAATTTGAAGGGTATTATATGAATGTAAAAAATAAAATTATTTTAGCCCGTTAAAAACGAGCAAAAGTTAAAGTTGTCTTAGAATGAGGGCTTTATGACAAAGTGACGGCTTAATACAATTAAATTTGTGCTCATTTTTGCATTAAATAGTTGTTCCTATTAATCCCTTACTGTGCATCGAACAGATACCATAATAGTTAGTTCGCTGCACCTTATCATAACAAAGACTCATACAAAATTTCAGCCAGATTGGACCAGTAGTTTTAGAGAAAAAGTGTGACGAACAGACTAAGAAATAGCATATAGATGTAACTAGTGGGGGGAAGGGGGCGCCTGGCTTTGCCCAGGCATAAAATACACTTAAATATATTTTAATTCGTCCAGATTTCATATATATTACTAGCCCAGGTGCCCGGCGTTGCCCGGGTGTTTGTAAGTGTGAGTTGAACAACAAAAAGAAAAAAAATTTGTAGTTGGCAGGCAGGCAGGCTTGAACCCATGACACGAAGGTGGAAAAGAAAGTGAAAGTGTGTGTAAAGGTGTTGGTTGAGCAAAAAAAAAAAGAAGTAAAATTGTAGTAGGCAGGCGGGCTTGAACCCGTACCGCAAAGGAGGAAAAGAAAGTGAAAAAAAAAAAAGTGACATGTTACCTGTTGTGCCCATTGCCAAACCGGAAGTGGCAAAGGTTTAAATTAGGGCTAGTCAATAGAAAAGAGGCGATGGCTTTCGAAAATATTGGCAAAAAAGCGAACCCTCCCTGTAGAAAAGTGTCCAGTTGAGGATGAAGGAATTAATGTTTTTGGCCAATTGTTCGATATTTGTCGTCCGAAAGGTCGAGTTTCAAAATGATATTGACCTCATGAAAATCCGTTGCCTTTGTCGAAATTTTTTGCAAGACATACAAACATACATATATACATACATACATACATTTAAACAGACAGGTGAGATTTATATTATAGATTATAGAGTTGTGATTTCAAAAGTAAAAATAAGTATTTGGGTGCCATCAGCTAGAATCGAAACCAAAAGCAAAACTTTAGCATTCAAAGCTGATGACTTTACCACTATACCAACGTGACACACATATGAACTGATTAAAAATTAAAAATAAACTAAGATAACTATAACGATTTTTTCAATTTTGAACCCATTTTTGAACCTACAAAAAATATTTTAACCAGCAAAAAAACATGAAAGAACAGTCCATAAAAAATCCAATCATTTAAATCCCCTAGCGCCGTTCTACGACTTTTAGTTTTGAAACAGATAAAGTTTGAAAATATGGAGACAAACAGACAGACAGAGAGACAGACAGACAGACATATAGCCTTTATATATATTCAGCTGATATATTAGCCAATGGAAAAACAGTCACAGGTTTGTAATCTACGGTAGATAAATTATTTTTTCAAAATATTCATTTGAAATATTTTTTTCTTCTTTATAAGAACAGTAGCGGGGGCTACCCGGCGTGGCCCAGGTGTTTGTAGGTGTATGTTGGGAGGGGTCATCAAAACAACCCTGTTTAAAAAAAAAAAAAATGTTGGCCGGGTGTTTGGAGGTGTAAAAGAAAAAAAAAAGTTTTAGTAGGAAGGTAGGCTTGAACTCCGAACCTTTGCCGTGGAGGTGGAAAGGAAATGGAAAAAAAACCCTGGAATCTAACTATCTCAGCCACGAGAGAAGAGGAATGAAAAGCATCTTAATTTAACGTTTATAAAATGAAATTGACAGGTGCAAGAAACTTAAGTCACGTGATGTTTGACTTTGAAACATGATGTGGCTGCAAGCCAGTTTTTGCTTATTTTATATTGAAAAGCGGAAGAAACACACGGCGATCGAAATATCTGGAAAAAATAGCGCGTGAAAGTCGGGCAAATTAAATACACATGCGACCCTCATTCTTAAGTCGTATAGATTATCATTAAGACGTGAAATAAAAAGTTTTAAGAAGCGAGCTGAGCGAGAAGGCTGATGAAAAAAGCCTTTTGCAGACATACACAAAAAGCGAACATAGATGCATACATACACACATTTTCGCTCTTATATATATATATATAGACTAGCGGGGGTACCCGGCGTTGCCCAGGTGAGAAACACCGGTGGAGGGGGTGTAAAAAAGGTTTTGTAGGTAGTTAGGATCGAACCCGAAGCTCTGAGGTGAAGTTGGAAAATAAAATGTGAAAAAAACATGACACATTAACCAATCAGCCAGCAAGAAAGAGTTACTGGAAGACATTTGAATTTATTTAAGCAGGAAGAGAATTGGCAGGTGCCCGCACCTAATGACTTAATGAGGTCAAGTGGAAATCATGGAGTTAACATTTTTTGACGACGTAAACAATAGCTAGTCAGTTACGAGGGGCGTGCAATAAGTAATGCCCTTGACTCACTTTCCATAGCAGTAGAACAATGAAACTTGGCACAGTTATTAGTCTTTCTCTACATAGGAACCACCCAGAGTTATGCATTTCTCCCATCGTTTGATGCAGCTCTGGAGACCGTTTTTGTAGAACACCCTAGGTTGGTCCTCCAACCACGACATGACTTCAGAAATCATGGCTGCATCATCTGGGAAACGCTTTCATTTCAAAAACAACTTCATGGCTGGGAAGAGGTGAAAGTCAGAACATGCAAGGTCAGGAGAGTAGGGAGGATGGAGGATGGTTTCATAACTACACGCCCATGTTTCTGATCTGGTGACATGCGAGTTGTGGACCGAAACAGGAGGAGGGTACCTTTGCTGATCTTGCCCCGCCTCATGATTTTGATAGCTTCCCATAATTGCCTCAAAAGTGAAGCATAATAGGCTCCTGTAATTGTGGTACCCTTTGCCAGGAAATCTGTCATCACTACTCCGTCCTGGTCCCAGTAGACTGTGAGCATGACCTTGCCAGCGGAGGGCTGCACACTTGCCTTCTTTGGAGGTGGTAAGTCCAAGTCCTTCCATTGCATTGATTGGGCTTTGGTCTCTGGATCATAGTGATGGACCCAGGTTTCATCCTGTGTAATCAGTCTTTTGAAAAACTTTGACTCTCTTCTTGGCACATCTCCAAATTCATCCTCGAGCACTTGACACGTTCTCGCTTCTGGAATGGTGTGAGCAACCTGGGAATCCATCTGGCAGACACCTTATGCATATGCAAATGGTCATGAATGATAGTTTCCACAGACCCTGTACTAATCTTGACATCTTGGGCTATTTGGCGAATAGTATTTTTTTTTTTTTTTTTTTTTACACAGTGATCACCACTTATCAAGGCCCGGAAGCCACTCAGGGATAAGGGTTATTGCAAGTACATTACGTTAGTGTGGAGATTTGATGAAGTGTTTACTTAAGAGGGCGGTTCATTAGGAATTTGTTAACATTGGACTTGAAGACATCCAAGTTGTAGTCCGGTGGGAAGCAGGCAGACGGAACAGAGTTCCACAGGCGTGCAGTTCTAAGAAAAAAGCTTTGTTCATGGAATCCACGTTTTGATTTAGGCACAGATAATGCGTCTGAGAGCTGTTTCCACAGACTTCCGGCCATGTTTGAATTCACGATGCCAGCGTTTTGCAAGGTCATATGATGGGGCATTATCACCATAAAAATTAGTGCTGATGGCGAAACCTCTATAAAATAAAACACACCTACTGCTCCTAACTAATCGGGGATATTGAAAAAGAAGCCATTATGAATTAATGTTTCGTTTAATCAATAAGACAATTATGTATGAGGATGGAATAATCGCATATATCAAATACAACCTGGCAATGCCGAGTACTTCAGCTAGTCATATATAAATTCAGGAAAACGTCATCGTGGAGGATACGATGGCTGAAACGTAGTTGAAAGATAAGCAGAAACAGTGAGAATAATATTTCGAAGCAAATCAACTTTAATGACACAAGCATTCATTTTTTGTTTTAATGTTTACTTGTTTATTTTTTGTGGTTTCGTTTTTGACACAATTTTCTTTCTTTTCATTGTAGATGGCGTTGATTATTTTCAAACGAGCTGTTTTTGAATCACGCAAAAAGCACAGGTCGACTTTACGTGCGAAAAACAGATTTAATATTAAAGATTACATAAACGTGAGTATTATTCTCATTATCTTTATCTAGGAGGTGCCCAGCGGCAGCGTTGCCTGGTTTTAAAATATGCTCTGATATCATATTTTAATTCATGCAGATTTTGTATTTAATATTATAGAGCCAATTCTCTATAGGTTATTTCATAGTATATTGTATTCGACATATAGTTGTGATTCAAAAGTAAAAAAAACAAAAAAAAAAAATACATGACTTGGGTTAGCTAGAATCGAAACTGAAACCAAAATTTACAAGATTTAAGCTAGCAAGCAAGCAAGCAATGGCATCCGGATGGTCCACAGAGTTGTATAATTATTAAGATACCATTCGCCCGTACACACGCATCCTCACATACATAAATGCACAGAGACAAGATTGAAGCAAGCAAACAAGAACGCCCGTACGATCCACAGACTTTTATAATTATTAAGATATAAACGACAGTTGTCTGTGTGTCTGTATGTTTGTATGTTTGTATATTCAGTTAAAACTTTAAAAATATACAACAGACCCTTCCAAAGCCAATATTTTTTAAATCTGTGTAACCTCTGGAAAATAACATCTAAATTTTAGAAAAAAAAAGATGAATTCTTTTGGGGTCACATGGTCATTTTAGTATTGAATATTATCAAGAATTAAATACAATTTTTAATGTTATCTTGTATGAGCCTAGAAAATGACTCAGCATTTTTCATTTTTCAAATTGAAAGACGCCAACTCTGCATTTTTTTTGTTTTGTAACTATTTTTATTTTTCTACAAAGAAAACGGAGCGGGGGGGGGGGATCTAGCTTTAGTGTTGCTTTAAAGACATTCTTTATTTTATCTGTCGCTTTCAGTAGAGTTCTGAAGACTTTCTAAGACTTATTTATTTTACTCCTCATATAAAAGAAATATTTTTCTTATGGAGGAGGGATGGATTAGCTTGATTTCACATTAGAAATCGTGCTAATCCCTTCCTCTTCCATTTACTTTTTTATGATTCCAGGAAACGGAAAGTAGCCCTGCTAGTCTATTATAATACGTGCAGCTATTATTATTATTATTATTATTATTATTTTTTTTTTACAAAGGAGTTACCACTTATCAAGGCCTGGAATCCACTCGAGGATAAGGGTTAATGAGTGCACAGTGGTCAAGGGGGACATTTCATAGTCTATATATGTGCATATATATGTACACACACACACACACATATATATATATATATAGCAAATTATAGTGATTCAATGAAATTAAAAAAAAACAAACTTTATTTAAATCAAAGATTTTTTTATTATTATTCCAAGTAAGACAAAGAATACTTTAGAAATTTCTTATCTCCTTATCCTATAGGGGTTCGATGCCTACCATCTCTTCGGAGGAGAAACTATTAGCAAATAGATATAATGGTATTCACCCCATTTGCTAAAGTCAGTTAGACATGGAAAACCATTATCAAAAATTGATTAAATAGAAGTCACATAGCTGGGGAAATTGAAGAACAGGATATAAAGGTTTAGTTCCAAATTGCACGGTAAAATCCAAGGTAACTGTCCTTTAAAGCAGTGAGGTAATGATATTCAAGCTGTATATTGGGTAATCCACATCATAGAGTGGAAATCCAAGTTGGGCATATTTATGGAGTAATTCTTCTTTATGGGCCGATGAAAAGATTTTTAAGGTCTGGTTGGGATTTTTTATTACTTAGTATTACTTGAATTAAACGTTAGTGATATAGAATAGGTAGAAAGGGGTAGTGGAGGGGAGAAAATTTTTAAATGAAGAGATGGATGGGGGGGGGCAGATAATACATATATATGTATGTATATAGAGAGAGATAGCAGAGAGTGACCTCTATAGACAAGTTAAATCAAGCTATAAAAAGCTATAAAAATGTTGAGTAGCCGTTTTGGTAGGTCAGGTTAGGCTTCGGTATAGAGAAAGGGAGGAAAAAGAAAAGAAAAAGAAGCAGAGAAAATAAAATGAAAGAAAGGAAGAGGAAGAAGCAAATGAAACTCTGCATTTTTCAAGCTGAAATCAACCTTTAAACTAATTAACCTAATTACATCTTAAATTCTTTACTCTGTTTAAATCTATTAAATCCAGTCCACTCAAACAATTAATATATAAGGTGCTCTTTTTTGTTAATTTTACACTCATTGATAATATCCTTTAAATGGGGGAATTAAACTGAAGAATTAGAATAATGTCTGTAAGTAAAATGTACAACTAAAACTAAGCGTATTGATAGAACTTGTTATTTTAATTTTATAATAATAATGATGATCCTTTACCGTTAAATTGAAAATAATACTGCCTTACTGAGAGGTATGAAAAATTCGGTAATAATAATTATAATATTTAATAATATTTAACTGGAAGAACTTTATACACACACACACATATATTTTCCCATACACATACCTATACATACATACACACATACATATATACATTCACACATACATACACAATTATATATATAAATACATACATACATACTTTAAAGATTATAAATTTAAATATAAAGAAAGTATAAAACTAGTCATACTATTAATTATAATAATCAGTGCACGTAATAAAACTAATTACAATAAAAACAAATTGGCTCCTATACTTCTAATTAACATTCAGAAAATAAGTGTATAAGGTTATGTAACTAAGGCTCTAGAGTTGGGTTACACTAGTACCAACAAGGATGTCGCATTATTGAGTATTACGTGTCCATATTCATATGTGTGGATCGGGAAATTACTTTGCAATGCGGAATGTTTAACACTATTTGTGGGCAGTAAAATGGGACGAATTATAAAGCTCGTTAATTGAGAAGCTACATATTAGTTTGGAACAGTATTCTAACAAGATCCCATAAGTGCCAATTATGTGTTAGAATTTAAAATTGTAGTATGTTAATGTGTGTATGGTAAGTCTCTACTTAAAATGTAAATTAAAAATAAGAAGGTATTATTATGTAGGTTAGATGTGATGTTTGAGAACTTGTTTTTAAAAAAACATTTTTTAAATTCGCAAAGTTTTACCTTAGATTTTATTCACAAGCGATATGCATTTAGTATTATGTTTTTACCCATTTACCTGTATACATAGAGTATATGTTATTTTTTAAAGTTGGCTGTATTTAATTTTTTTTTTTTGTGTTTACATCTAGACACTAGTTCATTCTTGGATTTATTATGGGTTTATTGAAGGTCATAATGTTAACTGCTTCGGATATACAAAAATTGCAAAATTTTTCCCCTGGGGTATATGATCTAGATTTATTCAGTATACTCCATTCAATTGAATAGGGAATATTCTTGTCTTCCAGGCTATTGATTAATGTAGTTAAGGATGTGCTATTATTATCATTGTTTTGAGATCTTTCATTTCTGAAAGAGTGCAAGTCATTTGAAATTCTTACTTTAATTAAGTTAGAGGATGCGCCTATGTAAGTGAATGTTTTCCTTGTTTTATTATTGTTTATTGGTTCATTTATCCCAGTGTTGGGGAATCTTATATTGGGCAACTGAGTTGAGAGGGGGCCTAAAGATGTATAACGCGGGTGCTGTTTAATCCTATTCTGGTTTTCACTGGGAATTATATAATTGGATCCGTTAATCTGGTTTTTGTTGTTGTTATTGTTATTATTAGAACCCAGACCATATGTTTCCCTGTATGTATATACTTGCGTCCTAGGTACTTCATTATTTCCCCCATTAGATTAGTTGTTTGCATGTTTTGGTAATTGCGTGACTGTGCAAGCATATACCACGTCTTTGTGTATGCAATCGTTATTGAGAGGGCATTCATTTTTATTTTGGCAGTTACATTTGTTACTAGGTATTAGATCAACTGGGATGTTCTGAGCTTGCTTAATTTTCCTGTTATTAGTCGAAATTATTGTTTGTGCTAGATTAGGCATTGTAGAGTATGAAATTTTTATAGATTTTTTTATTTAATATAGTACTATACTTATGCGGGTTTTTAAGCATTTTTCCACTATTAGAAAGAATTCTTTCGGTATGTTAGTTTTTACATTAGAGCTGAAAGGAGGATTGAATGAAATGGCCTTTTTACGCCTGACTTTTCTACTTTTATTAAATTGTTTTTGGTTTGGGATTGTGTAGGGGGCTGTATTCTTGGTGTGGAGGTTAATATTGTTAGGAGCATTTTTGATTATTTTATTGTTGTTCCTTTGTATTGTCATATTATGAATAATCACTGAATTTAACTTTCTCACTAAAGTTTTTTTTTTATTATATTCTATGCATTCTTTATATCCTGAGTTCTTTAAAGCATTGTTGTAGAATGTCGATACTTGCTCAAAGGCTTTTTTTGTCCACTGATAAATTTGATATTCTTTTGGAGATAGATGGAACTATTGACTTGATTATTGACTTTGGATGATTAGACTGTTTATGTACATAAATTAGATTTGGTTTATGGTACGGGGTGTAAGATTCATAACATAGATTCAAAGCGACATCTAAAAAATTGGCTGTTTTTTATTTGGATCAACTTCAATTGTTAATCCAAAGTTTTTGAAAAATTTGTGTAGTTCTTTAATAGTGTCATTGTATTGTCTTGGTCTCGCGGGGGTAATGAATAATGTGTCATCCTTGTAAAGCCCTCTTTGTAGGTTGTTGAATTCTATATTAATTTCTTTTAATAGAAAAAGCCCCACTAAGTCAGTTACTTATGCACTATCGGAAGCTCCCATTATTATGTCGAAGTCATTAGGGGTATCTTGTTCAATATTTACCATCAAAGCTTATTATGGATCGCTTGGCTAATAAGATTAATTTAATTTCTAAATCCGTAATGTCCGAATGCTTTTTTGCAAATATTAGTGTCTTATTTAATAGTATTGGGGAGATTGAGTGATAATAATTATTTATATCGAAAGTGATAAAGTTTAGTCGTTGCTTATCTTTAAGTTTTAAAAACCAATTTATTACCGAGTCAGTGCATTGCCAAAGTGGGAATTTAACTTTATTTCTTATGGAAAGTATGATTCTATCTAAGATTTTCTTACTTACTAGACCAAGATCAGAACTGGATGGACAAATTAGTCTAATGGTCTTTATTTGTATTTATTTTTATTAGTCTTTATTTGTTCTATCCTGTATATTGACCAATTCCTATTTAGATGGGATAATACATAGAATATTATGACCAGTAATATTTTGTAAATCTTATAATCACAGGTTTCCATACCAGCTGATTGTTGGATAAGTCTATTTGGAAGTGTATATATATATATATATATATATATATATATATATATATATATAAGCTAAACGTTTTGGTTTTGATTCTCGGTAGTGGTGTACGAGTCATTTTTTTTTTTAATAGTTTAAATCATTACTATATATTGGGTCCAATATAATCTATTAAATAAAAGCGAAAAAGTGTGCATGTGTGCGCTTTTTTGTATGTCTGGCAAAGACTTTTTCGAAGGGGGGGACTCGGGGGGGTCACTCATTCTTACAACTTTTTATATAATCCATAGATTATAATATCTTTGATTTATGAAACTAGATCGTCTCTATTTTTTAATTGAGCGAATTTTATGTTACAAAATTTGCGCTGTGATTTAATTTCTCTTTGGCGTGATGTATGACCTAGAAAAGCAGACGTTGACGTTCAGTTAAGCACCTGCATTTTTAAGCGTTTAATTTCAAGCATTCTCACTTCCGCTGACCCTCATAGCATCGGGGTAAGTTATCAGGCTATCACTTTCTGTTCTGCCTTCGCCTCAAGGCTTCAAGTTCAAGCCTACCTGCCTACAAGAACTTTTTTTTTCCCTACACATACACACCGACAAACACCCGGGCAACGCCAGGCACCCATGCTAGTCTATAATATAAATCTCACCTGTCTGTTTAAATGTATGTATGTATGTATGTATGTATGTATGTATGTATGTATGTATGCCTAAAACTTTTGTCAGGTGCATCGGAATGTGAGGAAACTGGTATTGTTTTAAACCTTAAACTTTCGAATGACAAATATTGAAAAATTGGCCAAAAACATTAATTCCTTCACCCTCAACGGGGCAGTTTTCTACAAGGAGGGTCGCTTTTTTTGCAGATATTTTCGAAAATCATCTACTCTTTTCAATTAACTAGCTTTAATTTTGACGTTCGTCTTTTCTGGTTTTACAATGGACGCAACAGCAAAGATGTCACTTTTTTTTGTCACGCTTTTTTCCTCTTTCGCGGTATGGGTTTGAGCCTGCCTGCCTACTACCATTTTTTTTTTTTTTGCTCAACACACACCTCCAAACACCCGGGTAACGCCGGCACCCAGGCTAGTATAATAATAATAACAAATTCTGCATCAAAATATCGTATTTAAGCGTATTTTACGACCGGTCAATTTAAAAACTTAACAAAAAAATGACTCGTGTGCCACGACTGAGAATTGAAACCTAAACGTTTAGCTTACGATTTACTTTTTCCTTTGATGTTAATGCCTGAGCCATGAAGACATGTTTGCTGCAAGGCAAAAATCAAAACATAAACCAATAGCTATTACGTTACGCATGCATATTTGTAATGCTGTCGTTTGGCCTTCACCTAGCAAATTCCATTTTTTTTTTAATTTTAAAAGCCAAATATAAAGTTTTGCATGGGCTCGAATACCCTATATATTAAGTCTCATGTCTATAGACCAAAAACTGACAGAGGAGTTTGGTAGGCAAAACTGTTTTAAATAAATATATATGCATACATGAATGTATATAAACAGAGTTTTGTGTTTACTATAACCGTTTTTACGCAAATATTATGCAAGTATAAATCATGTAGAATATCTGCATGAATATAATTACACGTAATAGTTGACTAAAGATGATTATCCCATGAGAAAATCGAAAAAAATTATAGGGAATTAATTTAAATGGCAAATTCCATTTCTTTAATTTTCACACTTTTGCGCCGATTTTTTCTGGCTAAAACCCAAATATAAAGTTTTGCATGGGTTTGAATACCTTATATATTAAGTTTAATGTCTGTAGACCAGAAACTGCCAGTGTAGTTTGTACGCAAATATTTTAAAACAAAAATATATATGCATATATAAATATATATAGAAAGAGGTTTGTGTTTATTACTATGTATTTACGCAAGTAATATTTGCGTAAATCATTCAGAAGATCCGCATGAATATAATTACACATAATAGCAAATGATCATCCCATAAGAAAACCGAAAACCTAACAGAATTAATTAAAATAAATGTTTAAAAGAATATGCAAATTAGCTAGATCTTTTGCAGATGAATGCAATTCCACGACCGATATAACAAAGCTGTATTTTCTTTAAAAAAAAGAAAAGAAAAAAAAAGTTCATGGCCTTCGGGTCAGGATGAAAGTCACTTCACCTTTTTGACTTCACTCTTTTCGTCTCGGTTAATGGAGGAGCATATCTTCCATGACTGAAACATTTTTTATTTTTTTTACTATCCAGAGTGCCCATTTTTGGGGAGCTGGTTTTCCCCAAATTAAAAACCGACTTTGTGTCTAACTCGGCCCTCGTGGGGAAGCAAGTAAATAAATAATTAGAAAAAAGGGGTTTTAATATGAACACACACACACACACACCCACACACACACACACACACACACACACACACACAAAAAAAAAAAAAGAAAATATTGACTATATAAATTATAATTTCAAGGTTATTAGGATTTTATGAAGTATAAAAACGATGTTAATTTTATATTTAATATTTTATTTTTATATTTGAAGCCGTCCTTCGCTCTTGATCACAAAATATAACAAAATAAAAATGAAAGACGTTGGAAAAAAAACTGATTTTTTTTTTTTTTTTTTTTTTTTTTGCTACGTTTATTCCTTGCAACAATGTTCGAAAGGATTCACATGAATTATTTTTACCGTTTGTGAAAAAAGAATGTACTTTTTTTACTTTTTAAATTTTTTATATATATATATATATATATATAAATATATATATATATATATATATATATATATATATATATATATATATATATATATATATATATATATATATATACTAGTAGGGAGGTCCGACGTTTCCCGGGATTGAATAATGATCAACGAATATTTCAGAATCGTTTATTTTTATTGTCCTCAAAACCGATGAAATCGCCCATTTTTATATGAAATTGATTGATTGCCTGCTATAGTTGGGGACCCATCGAGGTGCACCGGAAGAAAGATTCACATGCCTCCCGGTAGTGGCTCAGTCCACAATACATTGTATCCTACATTGCGCTGTGGAGAACCTACTGTTGATTTTATAAAATTTTTATATATAATGGCTTGCATTAAAATTTAAAATGCAAAAGTCAAGTATTATGGTTCAAATGTTTTCTAAACAAAAACATTAATTTTGAACGCATCTCTGTCATATCAAAGAACCTCCTGTTAATTTTATATGCCGGACCTTTCTGCTTGTGCGGTAATAAAACTTCTCAAATGCACTTGTGATGTTAGGCTGTATAAGGTGTTAACTTTGATCAAAATCGTCTGTTCCTTTTTCCATCGGATATTTTTAATTATCAATTATTGATACTTATCGAAGACATTCTGACATGAAATTTACCTAGGATCACTGCTAGATACATAAAGTATATTCGTGTGAAATTTCATAAAAATCTCCGTACACAGACAAATTCCTTTTATACAATAGTAGAGAAGATATATATATCATTATTTTTTTTTAGTATAATTATCCAGTGACACGTGTTTTGTCGTCTACAACTCATCTCTTGGCTTGCTTGACTTCGTAAATGAAGATCCTATGAAGGGGACTGTCCATGTCGACTGCAGATATGCTTGTGGCTGACGAGCCCAATGTGGGACAAGCAGGTTGGACCATAGTGATTGCAGTCAAAAGTCACGTCAGGTAGGCTGCTGAGGCTTCCTGGATCTTCCTCTTGCAGCATTTCTCCCATAGATTCTCTGTGCAGGAAACCTCAAAGGAGGTGACAGCCTAGTACGTCGCCAGGTGTCACGGTCAGCAGCGAGAGTAGACCACTGGTAGTGGTCAACATGGCAGTCACCAAGGGACTTTTTCAGAGAGTTTTTATATTGTTTCCTTCGGTGTCCCTCTGTCATGGCAGCCAGTAGAGAGTTCACCATAAAGGGCTATCTTGAGCAGGCGATGATCCTCAATTCTGGAGACATGCCCATGCCCAACCCAGCATAGTTGCGACTTCAACAGCATGGCCTCGATTCTGGTGATCTCCACCTGCTCGATGACTTCAACATTGGTGACATAGTCACACCAGTGGACGTTGAGGATGGTGCAGAGACAGTGCTGATGGAAAAGCTTGAGAAGTCGTAGTTGGTGATGGTAAGTTGTCCGTGACTCAGAGCCGTATAGAAGGGTGGAGAGTACTACGGTTCTGTACACACTGATTTTTGTGCTCTTCTTCATGTGTTTGTTTTTCTAGACTCTGTTGTACAGTCTGTCAAAAGCACTGTTTGCCTTGGCCATTCTGTTGCCGATTTCCCTGTCGAGCTTGGCATCTGATGTGATGGTACATCCCAGGTAGATAAACCACTGAATGGTCTTCAGCTTAGTCTCGCCAATGGTGGTGTGATGTGTGTGTGTGTGTGGGGGGGGTACATTACCCGAGGAGCAGGCTGGTGAAGGACTTCTGTCTTTTTCAAGCTGACTTCGAGTCCGAAAAGTTTGGCAGCCTCTACGCAGCAGGATGTAAGGCGCTGCAAGGCTCTTTCAGTGTGGGTAACGAGGGAAGCATCGTCGACAAGGACCAGTTGCTCGAGAGTCTTTGTGTGGGCTTGCAGGTTGAACAGACTATTGAGGCGATAGTGAAGGCAGACAGCGTCTTCATCGTCAAGATCTTCGATCGCCTGCTTGAGCATCATGCTGAAGAAGATGCTGAACAGTAGGTGCTAGGACACATCCCTGTTTCACGCCATTGATGATGAGGAAGGATTCTGAGAAGTTATTGTTTACTCTGACCTGGCCGTTCTGGTACTCCTGCATGAATGATCATGCTGAGAAGCTTTGGATCAACCAGAGCCCCCTCCTGCTCACTGTATCAAATGCTTTTGTCAGGTCCACAAACGCTACATAGAGTCCCCTGTTTGTTCTCAGCACTTCTCTTGCAATTGTCTGAGGACGAAGACCATGTCTGTGGTGCCCCTGTTTGCTCTAAAATCACATTGCGTTTCTGGGAGGTGGTCTCCTGCGCTGGAAGGTACCAGTCTGTTCAGTAGTGTATGGGCAAGAATTTTACCTGCGATGGAGAGCAGGGTGATCCCCTGGTAGTTAGAGCAGACTGACTTTTCCCCCTTGTCCTAGTACATTGCAACAATGACTGCGTCACAGAGGTCTCGTGGGAGTTCTCCTTGCTCCCAACAACAGACATCATCAGAGTAGCTGAATCTAGCGAAAACCTCTACCACTAGGTATGACTGTTGGAACGTATAACATCGTATGTAGATGTTTTTTTGTTTTTGCGATACATATTTGAATGAATTATACAAAAGTGCATTTTTACCTAAATGCAAGTTAGGAATAATTTTCCCATTGACCAGTTTGGTACCACTAAATCAGGGAGCGGCATATGTATTATCTTTTTTTTTAAATATAATTATCCACTGACACATGTTTCGTTGTCTACAACTCATCAGGATGGCTGAATCTAGCAAGATTCAAAATTGAGACCTCATGGACAGAAGCGTAAATCCCTACCACTCGGCTATCTCGCAATGACTTCATTGCATTGCAAGCAATAGTAATGTATATATATATAAAAGTGAAAATGTCTGTATGTGTGTGTGTGTTTGTGTACATTTCCCTACCAAACAACTCTGTCAATTTTCAGTCTACAGACTCAAGATTTGACATAAGAGGTATTGAGATTTGGGAAAATCTTTTTAATTGTTTTTTGGACAGAAATTTGGCTGTCAAGCGGTCAAAGTTCAACCATTTGACCTTTGAAAACTCTACCAAACTCCTCCACCAATTTTGTATCTAAACACTTGAAATTTTAAATATAGGTTACGTGGACATGGATCAAACTTTATAATTTGAGTCCAAAACAATAAATGTTAAGGGGGGTCAAAATTGGGGTTAAAGTTTTTTAAAAATTGACCTCTGCGATCTCTACCAAATTGCTCAACCAATTTCTGGTCTAAACATTTGAAATTTTACATAAAGTGTATTCAGAAATAGGGCAAGCTTTTTAATCGGTTTGAGTCGAAAATTTGAGCTGCCAAGGGGTCAAATTTAAAAGATTTGACCATTGCGGTGTCTAGAAAACTACTCAGCCAATTTTGTGTCTAAACATTTGAAATTTTACATAACGGGTATTCAGACATGCGACAAGCATTTTCATCAGTTTTGGGGCGAAAATTTGGCTGACAAAAGGTCAAACTTGAAAGAGTTGACCTTTGCATATTCTACCAAATTCCTCCGTCAATTTTGGGTCTAAAGACTTGAAATTTTAGATGTAGGTAACTTGGACATGGGTAAAACTTTTTTTTGATTTAAGACTAAAATATTTAATGTTAAGGGGTCAAAATTGGGGTCAAAGTTTTAAAAAAATGTACCTCTGCGGTCCCTACGAAATTATTCAGACAATTTTTGGTTTAAACATTTGAAATCTTACATAAAGTGTATTAACACATAGGGCAAGTTATGAACAGTACATAGGGCCCGAGCTAAGCCGGGCTGAACTGCTAGTATATATATATATATATATATATATATATATATATATATATATATATATATATATATGTATATATATATATATATATAGCCTGGACTGCAGTGAAGTCATTTTTGTTTTTAATTTTTGTTTTCATATTTTTTTAAAATTATACAGAAAAAGAAAATAATTTTTACTTCTAAGGAGACAACTATTTCTTATATTTTTCGATAAAAATATAAATTATTTCTCTTTTGAGTTTCTTTGGTCGTAATTGTTTTTATTTTTCCAATTGTTCGAGCAGAACTACACTACTATTCTTTTAATAAACTGTAGTTAAGTACGTCATTATATTGTCAATCACATGGTACAATAACATCAAATTAAAATTTGATGTGTCAGCTTAAATGCTATATAGGCGCAACTTTTAAAATCTCACAGGATAATTTTATAAGTTAGCAATGCATGACATGTTAGATTTCTTTGGAATTATGGAAATGGATATTTTGCTTGACTATTTAATTCTCTTTTTAGCTTGCCTGGCCGCGTACTCCAACAGAAAAGTTAATCGTGGAAATGTTTGATAGTGTTTCTGCACAGTTTATGGCCATCTTGGAATGCCTAACCAATCAACGCCAACGGATTGTACAGACAAATGGATGCTCACAATGGGAAGTGGAGCTTATTGATGCAGTTACTGAATTGTTCTACGCTGCAAAAGAAATATTGTTAGGTGAATTTAAATCATTTTTTATGGCAGACATTAAAATAATCACAAAGACCGTAAACGACCAAGTTCTCTCTGATTCTCTCTCCTCTAATCTTGAGCACGTGGTACAATGGGGAAAGGAGTGGCTGGTTACTTTTAATGCATCTAAAACCAAGCTTCTATCTTTACATCATCAACGTTCTGGTCCCATCTGGCATAAATTGAAATGAATTGATCTTGTCTTGGGAGGCCCCATGTTTTGACAAGCTTCTGGGCTTGACCTTTACTCCTGATCTTAAATGGAACACATACATCAAATCTGTTGCCAAGGCCACTGGAAAAATTGTGGGATCCTTCTATCGATCCAGTAGATATCTCGCTGCTGATGCAATTCTCTATCTATATACGAGCCAAATACGTTCAAGAATGGAGTACTGTTGCCACATCTGAGCAGGAGCTGCTAGAAAGGACTTGTCCTGCCTTGATAGAATTCAAAATAGACTTAGTACTCTCGTAGGAGATGTCCTTTTCTCTTCCCTGCAACCTCTATCTCACAGAAGAGATGTTGCGTGTTTGTCTCTGCTTTATCGTTATTTTCATGGCAAATAATCGACTGAGCTACAATCTCTCGTCCTCCCTTGCCAAACTTTCATAAGAAAACACTATCAATAATTCCCCCCACTCTTTATCTGTGCCTAAACCTAAACGTAGACTCCATGAACAAAGCTTCTTGCACGCCTGTGGAATTGTCTTCCATTTTCCTGCTTTCCAGCTGACTACAATATGGTTGTCTTCAAGTCCAACTTAAACAAGTTCTTGATGAGCTGTTCCACTTAAGTTAACAAATTTACCGAATTTCCATTACTGACGATTACTATGTTGTCCAATTGACTACTGACTACTGTACACACTTAATCCATATCCTCGAGTAGTCTCTGGCCTGATTGCAACATTTTTTTTTTTTTACTCTGTGTTTCAGACTGTTTTCATCATTTTGTTTCACAATGTTTTGGCCATTAGACTCCCCAGCCTTCTTTTAGTGTCTTTTGTCAGAGTAAGTAAATACTAAAATGCATAAATGTTCAAAACTACAAGTAAAACAGGCATTGAGAGTGCCAATGAATTTACAAATGAGATCATAAAGGAAGAGGTGACCTTGAAAACTGTGAATTGGTATAAGGTTAAAGGATAAGCACTTGATAAGGAGACTAAAAGTTTATATTATTTAGATGTTACCTATATAAGTAAATCTTTTTATCAATTTTGACCATTGATAATTTCCGTCCTCCAAAATCCATATTTGATTCCGATTTATCAAGTTTTTTTATGTAACGTTGGCACATGTTCTTAGCAGGAAAAATGTCCTTTGATTTGATTAATTTTAACAAGTTTATAAACATAGATATATCTACACACACACACACACACACACACACACACACACACACACACACACACACACACACATATATATATTTATTTTTAAAACAGTAATCTACATACATGCATATTTCGGGGCCCTACCTCTCTTCAGCGTAGCTTGATTGTTATTAGGACTCGAACCCTGGACCTTATATATTTCAGTCCAGCGTCTTATCCATTAGGCTATGATGCCACAGACGATTTACTGTTTAGTTTTTATCGTTTATATATTTACATAGTTTTTTTGTTATTGATTTTTTAAACGATATTGAGGTTAGCGTCTTCACCTTGAAGATCGGATGTTTTTTTAGAAATTGCCCATTTTTTATTTTGGACGTAAACAAATATTTTTATTTATTTATTTATTTTTAAAACAGTAATCTACATACATGCATGTTTCGGGGCCCTACCCTTCTTCAGCATAGCTTGACTGTTATTAGGACTCGAACCCTGGACCTTATGTATTTCATGTATTTTATGTATTATCCATTACGCTATGATACCATAGACGATTTACTGTTTAGTTTTTATCGTTTATATATTTACATAGTTTTTTTGTTGTTGGTTTTTTTTAAACGATATTGAGGTTAGCGTCTTCACCTTGAATCAACAACAAAAGAAAAAACTATGTAAATATATAAACGATAAAAACTAAACAGTAAAACGTGTATGGCATCATAGCGTAATGGATAAGACGCTGGACTGAAATACATAAGGTCCAGGGTTCGAGTCCTAATATATCATTGTTGGTTAGTTGCATTACAACTGTGATCCCATCATAGAAAGAGAGAAACAATTGATAACTGACAATTTTTGTTAATCTGTTTCTTCTATGATGTTACTTCTCCTTTTCTGTACAGCTGGAGATCTTTATCTTTTGCCCCCAAGGTCAACAGAGATTAGATCATTCCTGTAATAGTCTGGTCCCCATAAATTTTGTGGTGAAAGTTGACATCTGTGTAGTTCTCGGAGGTCCATCTTCTCAGGCTTTGCCTTCTCTCTTTGAGAAGGGATTAGTTTATTGCTAATCGCCTGAAGCTCCCTCATCGTGGAATGCAAAGAGACTACCCAGGCATTTTTGCAAGTTAGAGTGACCCTCTTTGGGGGCACTGACTTCTCAATCCCACTTTCCGACCCTGATGTCGAAGTTTTTGCAGTGGGAGAGAACTATATACCCTGTATCTCTATATTTTCTTTTTTATTATTATTTTCTTCGAATTGAATCAAAGAATTTATCCTATTCGTTTTTTAGGCAATGCTGTTCTCAATATAACCGGGAAGAAATCCAAGAAAGACCAACCAGTTGTTGGTTTTTCCAATTTGATTGATAATGAGCAATCAACTTTAATGGACTTGGCTACAGCAGGTACTTTTTTTTTTATCTTTACATGTCCGTTGTATCTTTCGTTTATTTTTATTTGTCCAGTGCATTTACCTTTTATATTTATTTGTCTATTTTATTTTGCTTTCTCATGTTGATATATGCGTGTGTGATTTCGTTTTCCTTGTGTCGTGTTTCTTTTTTTTTTACATCAATGTGTGTTGTGTTTCTTTTTTTTACATCAATGTGTGTTGTGTTTCTTTTTTTTACATCAATGTGTGTTGTGTTTCATTTTTTTTACATCAATGTGTGTTGTGTTTCTTTTTTTTATACATTAATGTGTGTTGTGTTTCTTTTTTTTTACATCAATGTGTGTTTCTTTTTTTTACATCAATGTGTGTTGTGTTTCTTTTTTTTTACATCAATGTGTGTTGTGTTTCTTTTTTTTTACATCAATGTGTGTTGTGTTTCTTTTTTTTACATCAATGTGTGTTGTGTTTCTTTTTTTTATACATCAATGTGTGTTGTGTTTCTTTTTTTTTACATCAATGTGTGTTGTGTTTCTTTTTTTTACATCAATGTGTGTTGTGTTTCTTTTTTTTATACATTAATGTGTGTTGTGTTTCTTTTTTTTTACATCAATGTGTGTTTCTTTTTTTATACATTAATGTGTGTTGTGTTTCTTTTTTTTACATCAATGTGTGTTGTGTTTCTTTTTTTTTACATCAATGTGTGTTGTGTTTCTTTTTTTTACATCAATGTGTGTTGTGTTTCTTTTTTTTTACATCAATGTGTGTTGTGTTTCTTTTTTCTTACATCAATGTGTGTTGTTCATTGTTTGTGGTTAAGACTCGCATTCGTCGTTACTAGCATATGAGTTCTTCATTGAAATATAGAAAGAATTAAAAGATGGAGATGCAGAATGGAGATTTATTTAGAGATAAATACATTAAATAACAAGTAATGAAATGCACACGTAATTATGAAGGAGAGAGACAGTTATACTTCTAATAACTTTACATAACTGGATAGACTGACAGACGTACAGAGAGATTGAACATAATATTACTGATAAGGGGCAGGAGTGAAGATGTTTTTTTTCTAATAAGATAATAAGATGGGTAGTTTATGATGAAGGCATCTGAACTCGAAACCATGTAATGGAAAGCAAAACAAAAAAAAGTAAACAATAAAAAACAATCACAATTATTTGTTGATTGAGAAATTAAGAGACACTACTTTTTACGTCAACATTCCTTCGAGATATACATCATTGATGAAAACAAATCTATATATTAATAGGATTAATAAGATAGCGTATGTGTTATTTATTTTGTGTGTCACGCTTACATCCGAGTGACTGTCGTTTAATTGTTATGGACTTCCATTTCTTGTAATAAATAATTTTATCAAGAATTCTTCATAAGTTTGGGTTTCGGTTTCGATTATAGCTGATGGCACTCAAGTCATTTATTTTTTTATAAATAATTTTACCAAGAATTCTTCATGAGTTTTGGTTTCAGTTTCGGTTATGGCTGATGGCACTTAAGGCATCTATTTTTTTTTATAAATAATTTGACCAAGAATTCTTCACATGTTTTGGTTTCGATTTCGATTTCGATTGTAGCTGATGGCACTCCAGTAATCTATTTTTTTATAAATAATTTTATCAAGAATTCTTCATAAGTTTTGGTTTCGGTTTCGATTATAGCTGAAAGAACTCAAGTTATATATATATATATATATATATATATATATATATATATATATATATATATATATATATATATATATATATATATATATATGCATATATCTTTTTCATAGGTTTTGGTTTCGATTCAAGCTGATGCACCCAAGTCATATGGATATATATATATATATTTTTAAATTGCAACTTTATAATATATAAAAATTGATGGAACATAACCTCTATAATAATATATACGAAATCTACACGAATTAAAATATCATATTTAAGCATACTTTGCGATCAGGCTATGCCAGGTGTCCCTGCTAGCTTAGATAAATACTTTTGCAGGTTTAACAAAAAAGCTACAATAATATCAGAGCATTTACATTTACGCTAAACATCTATAGGATGCCAACATCAATATATCACGTATGAATCAGTTCCTTGTGGAATTTCCACAGGTCCCGCTTGTTATTCATTAATAGTAATAACAATGCTTACTAACTAATAGTAATAACAATACTTACTAATTAATAGTAATAATAATAATTAATAATTCTGATTTCGCTTATGAACGTCTCTCTGGAAAGGGATGGGATTCATTTCCAGAGGATTTCCCTTAATCCCGGCTTCAAACCAGGAGCTTCAAAGATCAAGGGTTTTCCTAATGATGTTGGTGGTACCTATAATTGCAGAGGTTCGAAGGCCGCCTAAAACAGCGGGGATTTTTAGTTTTTTCAATTGTCCTTCCAGATGACTTGATACTACTCCTAGCGTACCAACTACGACCGGGATTATTTGTGTTTTAACCCCGTGTATACGCCTTATCTCCAAGGCCAATGAGCATAATTGCTCCACTTCTCATTCTCATTCTTTCTCACATTCCTGTCCCAGGGTACTGAGAAGTCTACAATCTGCCAGTTTTTTGAGACCTTGTCAATGACGACCAAATCCGGACAATTATGTTCCAATTGCTTGGTCGTTATGACACTTTTGTCCCACCATACCTCTATCTTGCCATCCTCACTTGTTCTCACTTCATCAGGAACCTCCTCAAACCATTTTCCAGCACACTTCACCCCAACCCTCTTACACACCTCCCAATATATCCGGAGTCCGATGCGATCGTGTCTTTTGCGGTACTCTCTCTTGACCAGTCTACTACACCCTGCTGCGAGGTGCACAATTGATTCTGAGGTCTTACCACAAATCCGGCATTCTGCAGCAATTTCCTCTCCTAGAACCACTTTTTTTGAACAATCGTGTTCCTAATGCCTGCTCTTGTGCTGCACAAACAAAAGCTTCAGTAATCTTAGCCAGATACCCAGCTCTAAGCCATTGTCATTATCTTTCATCAGCCACTTCTGCTATATCCTGGAAGAACCTTCCATGCATTTTCTTCCTAGCCAGTTCCTCTGCCCTTTCTCTATCCATACGTTTCACATAATAAGCCTTGGTCTCACATAACTCCACTTCATTGGCCACAACCTTAAGCATCCACTCCCCACTTCTAACCACATGCTCCTTCAACAACATCTCCTCGGTTCTAACACAATCTTTTACACTTTTCAATCCTCTCCCATCATCTTTCCTCTTTTGATACAGCCTTGCTACGCTACTTCGAATGTGAAATATACCAAACATTGCTAAAATCCTTATCAGGCCATTCTAAAATTCCTTCACTGTATCTCAAAACACTGACTACCAATGCATTTACTGCTTTCTAAATCTAATAATAATAATAATAATAATAATAATAATAATAATTGATAATAATAATAATTAATAATAAACAACAATAATAGTAATTAATAATTTTGAAAGTGAGTCAGTAACTTTTAATTAGAAACACTCAGAGATTTTCCAGAATATCCAACCAAGCAAAAAAGACATAAAAGTAAATATTAAACAAATAATTGTTTCCAAAAGCAAGCCAATTTACTCTTCTACCTACTTGGATAAGTTTTTTTTGGTGTCTTAAGTGTGTTGTATTTAAAATGAAGGTCGTTTAAAAGCTGTCAAATGTAAACAAAAAACAAATTGGTGGTCTTATTCGAACTTCAATAATCACTCAAAATCGAAAATCAAGCAAAATACTGATAGAAACATATGCAATAAATGTCACCAATGGTGTGAAAATGTAATGTTTTACCAGTATTTTGTTAAATTTGCGATTTTTGAGCGATTATCGAGGTCATCAATGGCTCTAATGAGACCACAATTTTCTTTTTAGTGCTAATTCGACAGACTACCTTTATGTTTAAGTAAAAAAAAAAACACTTTAAAATAAGTTAAAACATAAAAAAAAACTTATTCAGGTAGGTATAAGAGTAAGTAAGTTTGCCTTTAATAACATTTATTTTTCATGTATTTATTTTTTCGCCTCGTTTTTGTTTTGTTGTCTATTTTGGGAAACCATTGCTAAAACTTTTTAAGCCAGTTTAAATGATTCCAAATTCCTTTCAAATTCTTCACCGAGATATTTGAGTTCAGAATTAATCAAGCTCTAGTCCACCACCTTAAAGTTACTGAACTTCTTTCCGACCCCCAATATGGATTTAGGCAAGCACATTCTACTGCAGATATCCTAACTGTAATCTCTGAACGTATATACCATGCACTGGATAAAGAAGGAGAAAGTAGGGCAGTAGTCCTAGATATATCTAAGGCTTTTGACAGGGTATGGCACACTAGTCTTCTCAGGAAAATCAGATCATAGTGAATCTCTCGACAAAGGCTTCCTTTCTAGAGCAATTGCTCCTGACATATCAAAGGCCTTCGATTAAGTATGGCAAAGGGCCTACTTCACAATATTTCCAGCTATGGTATAACTGGAAATGTTTTCTCAATTATTAAATCATTTCTCTCTAATAGACTCATAAGAGTAGTGGTTGATGGGCAGAAATCAGAGGCCACAGTATTAATGCTGGAGTCCCTCAGGGGTCAATCCTGGGCCCAACTCTCTTCCTGATCTACATCAATGATCTCCCAAAACACATACTTAAATCATTCATTGACATCTATGCTGATGACACGACCATCTATAGTAACACATCAAAGGCCATAAATGACAAAGTTCTCTCTGATCTTGAGCACGTGGTACAGTGGGGAAGAGGTGGCTGATTACTTTTAATGCATCTAAAACCAAGCTGCTATCAACGCTCTGATCCCCATCTGGCATCAACTGAAATGAATGGCTCTCGTCTTGGGGAGGCTTCATGTTGGGACAAGCTTCTGGGTTTGACCTTTACTCTTGATCTGAAATCAAGTCTGTTGCCCAGATCGCTGGGAAAATGGTAGGATCCTTCTACTGCTCCAGAAGATATCTCACTGCTGATGCAATTCTCTACCTGTATAAAAGCCAAGTACATCCAAGGATGGAGTACTGCTGCCACATCTGGGCTAGATCTACTAAAAACAGCCTATCCTGCCTTGACAGAGTACAAAATAGACTTTGTGGCTTAGTGGGGGATGCCCTTTTCTCTTCCCTGCAACCTGTCTTCCACAGAAAAGACGTTGTGAGCCTGTCTTTGTTTTATTGTTATTTCTATGGCAAGTGCTCGTTAGAGCTCCAATCTCTGGTTTCCTCTTGCCAATGTTTCACGAAAAACACCCTGAAAGCACTGTCAGTAATTTTCCCCAAGCTTTATCTGTGCCAAAACCAAAACGTAGATTCCATGAACAAAGCTTCTTTGCTAGAAGTGCACGCCTATGGAATTCTCTTTCGTTTGCCTGTTTCCCACCTGGCTACAATTTGGATGTCTTCAAGTTCAACATAAACAAATTCCTGACGAATCGCCCTCTTAAGTAAGGCACTTTATCAAATCTCCAATACTAACGATTACTACGATACTATCCCATTGATTACTGTATACGCAATAACTCTTATCATCGAGTGGCTTCCGGGCCTTGATAAGTGGTGACTTCCATTTAAAAAAAAAAAAGAGAAGAATCCAGGTTGTCCTTGATAGTCGTACGTGAAAACAATATGATATAAATGCGGGTGTACCTCAGAGATCGATCCTTGAACTGTTATTATTTCTAATATTCATAAACGACCTCCCTGATAAAATTGTTTCTGAGATGGGTATATTTGCTGATGATACCATGCCCTATATCATGCACATAGGGAAAACAAATGAGCACATATTTAAGACAACCACCAATAGCTATGTCTAAAGTATTTCATTCAAACTCCTCAGTTTAATGTTCACAGGGAACATGAGTTGGAACAAATACATCAAGAGCATTGCCAAAGATGCTGCAAGGAAGGTGGGCTCTCTTTACCGTGCTAGAAAGTAACTTACTCCTGAAAGTATCCTGTACCTCTACAAAGCCACAATTCGCCATGTAAGGAGTATTGTTGTCACATAATTTTTAATGTACGGTGAACAGACAGCTTGCTGCTCAACTGCCCACAATCCACCTGTTGGACATAATCCCAAATATGTCCAAGTGGAAATATGTGTTGTTTGAGGTGAAAAGATGTAAAAAAAAAATTTGTATATAGACATGTGAAGTTGTCTTATTATGTTAATATAAACTAGCGGGAACTTGAGTTCCTTCAGCTATAATCGAAACCGAAACCAAAACTTATAAAGAATTCTTGATAAAATTATTTATAAAAAAAATAGATGACTTAAGTGCCATCAGCTATAATCGAAACTGAAACCAAAACTTATGAAAATTCTTGATAAAATTATTTATTATAAAGAAATAGAAGTCCATAACAGTTTGGCCTTCGGGTCAAGATCAAAGTGTAGTATCTGTTCTTCAGATGCTGCACTTCAATTTCTTGTTCTCTCTCAGTGGGGGGAGAAATCCTTCACGACTGAGGCAATTTTAATTTTTGTTCCTTTTCTCCACATTAAAAAACGACCCTGGTGCCTAACTCTGTCCCGTGGGGAGACATTGTAAATAGGAATAATTAAACGACAGTCACTCGGATGTAAGTGTGACACAAAATAACACACGCTATCCTATTAATATATAGATATTAAGGTTTCTTTTTAATTGTTTTATTTCAGGTGACAATCGTATTCCTGTGAGTGCTGTGTTCCAACTTGCAAGGTTAGCTTTCTGTTATGAGCAGTTTGAAGCTTTTGCCTTTTTAGCAGAACCATTGAAGGTATTTCAAGAATCTTGTTCTTTTTACCATTCACCTTTCTTCCATCTTTGTAATATTGTGGCACCTTACCTTCTTTAGGAGCATCACATCTGTTAATGTCTGTAAATTCCTTTAAATGGTTATGCGTGACTTTGCTTCTTATCATTATGTGTCAGAGCCATTATCTTTGGTGAAGAGGATTCTCTTTTAACTTGTTAAGTTGCTACATTACATAAAACTGACAATCTGCACTTGGTTTCTTCAGCCGATGGTAGCAATCGATTGTCTAAGTTATTTGAGACACGTTTTGTTCTTGAAAGATAATTGGTCTCAGTAACAACAACAAGTGCAGGTTCTGACACACACAAGTAGAGAGTGTGAGCCACCGGACATCTAGCTGTAAGGTTCTGCTGGGGGACGGCTATTATACACTGCAACACAATGGAGTATGAAAATATTTCCACTGGACCATCTGTTAAAAAGTTTAATAATTTTTTTTATTTTTATTTTATTTGTTTTTTTTACATATGGGTCACCACTTATCAAGGCCCAGAGGCAACTCAAGGATAAGGGTTAATGCGTGTATAGTGATCAAAGGAAACATGTAGTAATCGTTAGTAGTGGAAATTGGTAAGTTAGATTACTTAAGGGAATGGCTCATCAAGAATTTGTGCACATTGGACTTGAAAATGACCATCCTGGGAACATGTACCAGAAAGAACAGTTGAAAATAAGTCATACACCATCCACTATAACTATTCAATTCCTATAGCTATGTACCTAGAAAACAGAGCTATTATACTTGAAATAGTGATATGGAACAAGAAAGAGAAAGAAGCAACCTTAGTAGAAGTCAGTGTTCTCAATGATGCTGGGTTAAACAGAGCTAAGTAGGAAAAGGTAATGAAATACCAAGGTTTTATGTGTGACATGAAAAGAAATTGGAATCTTTGGAAGATCTTCATCGTTCCAGTAATTATAAGAGCAACTGGATTCATGAAAAAGAATTTCAAAAACTTCTTAGTAAATATACCCAGTGAACCAAGTGTAAAAGACATACAAGCAATTGCACTCAAAAGGACAGTTAGATACATAAAAAGATCACATCCTCAGCTAGAACGAAATGATAAGAAAATTAAAACAAAATGAAGATTTGAACAAAAAGAATTTTAATATTTGCTCATTTTTATAGATGTCTTCTCACACTCATTTTTTTTTTTTTTTTTTGTATAGACGGCTAATTGCTGCGTCTTAGTGTCAAGTCTACTCTCTCCTCATTTTTCGATCTGCTGGCCATATTTATTTAAATATATTTTTAATTTACACAAACAACAAAACTCAGTATTCATTTTATCAAATTTACCTACTCATCGAGAAAGTTAGTTTCCATATTTACGACCTTTGTTGGGATCGATTTAATTACTTTCCGAAATATAACTCTATAGACCTGAATGCTAATGTCCTTTTATGGTATTTTTATTATTATTTATTATTATTAATGATATATATATATATATATACTAGCAAAAGTACCCGTCGTTGACTGGGTTCAAAAACAGCCTACAGAAAATGGACTCTGATTTATGAAAGTATGATAGGTTATGAAAAGGAAGGGTTATAAAGAGATAGCTTCGAATTTGGGGGTATCAAAACCAAAGCAAAATATGATAAAAGTAAAAATAAAATAGATAAACCCCATAATTTATTATACCATACATATTCACACTGAAACACTTATCATAATATTCTGTGGATCTATATTAAAAAAAAAACCTTGTTAAACTTTGTGACATATTTCCATTCTATGAAGGTCAGGTGCGAACGAACACCCCATAATTTATAATTCCATATTTCTTAAAACTGAAGCATAATTATCAAAGTATACTTACGCAGATAGATAGAAAAAATCTTTATTAAAGTTTGTGCCTATTTCCATTCTGTGGAGGCCAGACACGAACGCAGACCCCACAATTTTATTAAACCATCCCTATTTAAGTTAGAAAGTATTCTTATGTACATCTATATCAAAAACACTTGTAAACGTTTTTTTTTAATTTTAAAATTTTTTTATTTCCATACTTTGTGGACCAGGCGCGAACACAGACCCCGCAATTTTAATGAACCACCGTTCTGCCAGATCAAACATACCCATTCCTGTGTCTCAATACATCTTCTAGCTCTGTTTAACCCAGCATCATTGAGAACACTGACTTCTACTAAGGTTGCTTCTTTCTCTTTCTTGTTCCATATCACTATTTCAAGTATAATTGTGGTGTCTGCGTTCGTGCCTGGTCCACAAGGTATGGAAATAAAAAATTTAAAAATAAAAAAAAAGCGTTTACAAGTGTTTTTGATATAGATGTACATAAGAATACTTTGATAAGTTTGTTTTAACTTGAATAGGGATGGTATAATAAAATTGTGGGGTCTGCGTTCGCGCCTGGCCTCCATAGAATGGAAATAGGCACAAACTTTAATAAAGATTTTTCATATCTATCTGTGTAAGTATACTTTGATAATTATGTTTCAGTTTGAAGAAATATGGTATAATAAAATTATGGGGTGTTCGTTCGCACCTGACCTCCATAGAATGGAAATATGTCACAAAGTTTAACAAGGTTTTTTAATATAGATCCACAGAATATTGTGATAAGTGTTTCAGTGTGAACAGTTATGGTACAATAAATTATGGGGTTTATCTATTTTATTTTTACTTTCATCATATTTTGCTTTGGTTTTGATACCCCCAAATTCAACCCAAATTTACAACCCTTCCATTTTCATAACCTATCATCTATATATATAAAAGCGAAAATGTATGTATGTATGTATGCTTTTCCTCGATGTCCACGAAAGGCTTCTTTCAGAGAAGCGCTTGCTCGGTTCACAACTTAAAACTTTTTATATCATCTATAAATTGTAATATCGCTGATTTACCCACGGAGCTCGCCTGTCTATTTAATTTTATTGACTTTCAAACGTTAATTATTCCACATTTCCTGCATCGGCACGCGTTACATTCGGTTTTCGGTATAAAAAAAAAGAAGCGAAACTCAACTCTAATCACAGGCCGAAAGTCAGTTGTCTCAAGAGTAAGTAACTTAGGAGGAGCTAAGTAACGTTTGTTCAATATCGACTTCGTCATATAAGACTGTAGCTTTCATTTCGCTCCTCCTAATAAACAGGGAGCGGTTTTTTAAAAACAAACAAACCGATTTATTCACCTCATTCAAAACTGTCCCGCACAAAATGCTAACTGCTGAATACCTATCGCCGTCACGTCAATCAAAAATGCGCACCTGTTTTTTTTAAACACTTTACTATTTTCCAACTGCGCGTCGTGAAGGCTTCGTTTTTTTTTCACGGGCACCTGTTTTTTTTCACGTTTTTGGGGTTTTTTCATATACCCCAAAAAACACCCGGGCAACGCCGGGTACCCCTCGCTAGTCTTCTATATATATAAAATCGAAAATGTATCTATGTATGTATGTTTGTGTGTCTGCTAAAAACTTTTGACCGACGGAACAAAAATTCACAAACTTGGTATCATATTAAAGCCCCACCCTCCGGACGACAAATATCGAAAAATTAGCCCAAAAGAACCATCAGAAGTGCGTCAACTGATCGATTTTCTGCAGGGGGGGGGCAAAAAGTGACATTTTAATGTTAAACATTACATATTTTTAAATTGATTTATAACTGCCCCCCAAAATACGAGCGCCAACTCTTCTACATAAAGTATACACGGGGCCGTTTATTTTAGGTCAACTTATATTTAAAACCCCGCTGAGTCATGTCACGTGATCTTGACGTCAACAAGCTCTAATGGCAGTCTGAATTTAAAATTTAAAAATGTTGTTATCGGTAAAAAAAATTTAACCCTCACACAAGCTAAAGTATGAACTTCTACACTATGACAACGTTACCAAAGTTATTAGCATATTAAAAATAGTTAGATACGATAGTTAAACGAAAAATAGCAAGCCAAAAATGTGAAGTAAAAAAAAAAAGATATGCTTACAAAAAATATTAACGATCGAAGTTTTTACAAAAAAAAAGACAGCCAGACGCCATTTTCTTTTTTAGTAACAGTCTTTAGAGTAAGGAAGACGAAGTGAGAGAGAGAGAGAGAGAGAGAGAGAGAGAGAGAGAGAGACATACACAAACGCAAACAGAGAGAGAAAGAGAGAGAGACAGAGACAGATAGAGAGAGATGTCTAGACAGGAAACGAAATACGTAATTTAATAAACGCTAATGTGAAGTAAAACAAAAAAAATAAAATACTGCTACGTCATCTCGTAACGCTCCCGCGATGACCTCATTTAGTGGCTATCTGTCAATCAAACCTCTTTCACTCGCTTTATAAGCCTTATTTTAACACTATAATCAATTCCTCTTACTCTTGGCCTACACGGTTAAGTGGTTGGAGTTTGTTTCACCTCCGCGTCAAGGCTCCCGGGTTCAATCCAGCCTCACGACAAAAACTATTTTTTTTCTTTTACATCTTTAGACACGTGGGCAACGTTTCTTTATTTTTTTTACTTCGCTTATTCTTTAGTTTACTCCCCCCCCCATACACACAGCGGGGTTTTTTTTTTCGACGTTTTTTTTTTTCGCTGTTTTTTTTTTTGGTTTTTCCGATTTTTTTAACATCGTTTCAGGGTTATTACTTATCCCCCCCATACACACACCTACAAACACCCGGGCAACGCCGGGTACCCCCCCCCCTACCCCGCTAGTACTTTCATAAATCAGAGTCCATTTTCTGTAGGCTGTTTTTTAACCCAGTCAACGACGGGTACTTTTGCTAGTGTATATATATATATATATATATATATATATATATATATATATATATATATATATAGTAATCACTGCTTATAGTAAGTGGTGTTCCATGGATTCTGAATGACAGCAAGTCACCAGTACTCTTTATTTCTGTTGCTAACCATTGCAAATAAACTTCCAATATTGCAAAAACTGCTTGCCATTGATCTTTCACTGACAGCGACTATTGATCTTCTCTGAGATTTAGATGGCAACAAGCCTCTCCATAGTGGAAATCTAGGCAGTTCTTCCTTTCCATTCATCCTTCTTGACCCTTCATGGTTATTTTCTGTAGTCTCAGCCATGGTTGATACCTTATTTATTTTATTTATTCTTTATTTATGGGGAGGGTTCATTTAAATACATAAATAACCGAAAAGGGATGGTGATAAGTAGTATGATCAATATTGTCTGACTACAATATGTCGTCTTCAAGTCCAATGTAAACAAGTTCTTGATGAGCCGTTCCTCTTAAGTAATCCAATTTACCAAATTTACACTTCTAACGATTACTATAATATTATCCCTTTGACTACTGTACAATTTTTAACCCTTATCCTCGAGTGGTCTCTGGGCCTTGATAAGTGGTGATTCCTTTGTTAAAAAAAAACAAAAAAACTTGCATTTTTGGGGAAGGGGAGGCAAAAATGAATGACAAAGGTAAGGAAAAACATTTTTTTGTTTAAACATTTAAAGTTTATCAAAATTAATCCGGAGCAAAAACCTAGATCCGATATCCAGAACGTTTTTGTACTTGTTTTTTAAGGGAGGTGGTGTTTGATCAACATTGCTGGGGAGCCATGACATAATATACTGTTTTGTTTTTAAATCCCAGAAGCAGTGTTTCATGGTAAACAACTGATGACCCTTAAGAGAGTATTAAGACTAGTGTGAATTCTTGAAAACAAAGAGATTAATCGACTTGCAGGAAAAATAATTTTTCAATGAAGGGCTTTGAATTAAAAGTTTAGTTTTTTTTTCTTCTTAATATAGTTTTGAAGGTTGAAAAACTTTTAAGACAATATATATATATATATATATATATATACATATTTACTAGCAGACCGCCCGCCCAGTGTTGCCTGATCATAAAATACACTTAATTATAATGAATAAAATAAAATACGCATTAAGTGCGCTTGAAACCAAATCACAACGTAATATTATGAAAATAAACAAATATTTTACTTGTTTGAAATTTATCACAAATATATTTCAGAGGTATACTCCATCTTCAGTGTGTTGTTTTGTTTCTTTTCTTTTTTTTCTTTTTCCTCTTCAGCACACTGAAGATGGAGTCTACCTCCGAAATATATTTGTGATAAATTTCAAACAAGTAAAATATTTATTTTCCTAATATTATGTTGTGATTTGGCTGTCAAGCGCACTTGATGCATATTTTATTTTATTCAAATTAAAACGAAGTTTCTATTGAACTCTCATTCTTGACTTAAATATAATATTTTAATTTATACAAATTTCGTATTTATTATTATAAAGCCAATTCTCTGTTGATTATTATATTGTACCCAATACATAGTAGTGATTTCGAAAGTTAAATAAAACAAAATATGACTTGGGATTCCACCAACTAGAATTGAAACCAAAACATAATTTTCCAGTGGTAAGTCCATATGCATAGCAAAACTTCCCATAGTTAAAAGTATAAATGCATATTTGTGCATGTGTAAAAAATATACTTAAGTCGACTTACACCTTCCAAGTTACAGTTATTAAATTTGGACCTTTAGTAGCTATTTTTCCCGGCTAAAAAACAAATTGAAGTCTAAATCCGTTATATAGACAAAAAATTGACAAAGTAGTTTAGTAGAGACTGTTCTACTCACAGAGACAAGGTTACTTATATATTATAAAAGTGACCCTGTCTCTCTGTGAAATGTTCTCTACCAAACTACTCTGTCAAATTTTGGTCTACAGACTTCATATATGGGGTATTTGAACCTGTAGAACAAAATTGATTTGAATTTTAGCTGTTAAAAAATAGCTATTAAGTGGCAAAAATTTTTAAAATTGGAACTTGGCTGGCATAGTTTGATGTAATGTGTATGCTCTACACATGCACAGATATACATTTATATGTTTAACTGCATTATTTGTCAAGTATTGATATGTATGTGTCATTTGCTCAGATGGTAGCAAATCCCGCTAAAGAGCTAAATGGTTTGGTTTCGATTCTAGCTGCATATTTTTTAAACTTTTGAAATCGCTACTATATATTAGGTACAATATAATAATCAATAGAGAATGGGTTTTATAATAATAAATACGAAATCTGCATGAATTAAAATATATTTAAGCATATTTTACGGCCACGTGAGGTGCTTTTATGTATGTATATCTATATATATATATATATATATATATATATATATATATATATATATATATATATATATATATATATAAAAGTGAACCCTCACCCCGTAAAAAGAACTCCTCGCTACAAAAGTTGTAGATGGCCTATGCCCCTTCTAGGAGCTCAAAAGGCTATAGATGGATGGATATATAATGATTGTATAGATTGGTTTCTTAGATTATTAAAGAGTGCTCAACAGAGGACAGAGCTAGTATAATGTTGGTATAATAAACAGACTATATATATATATATATATATATATATATATATATATATATATATATATATACTCGGGTTTTTTTATATTCAAAAGTAATGGACTAATGAATTCAACGAGGTTGTTAGATAGTGCTCAATAAAAAGAGCTGATAATACTTGTTTATTGTTATATAAACATGCTCACATCCCGCTGCTACAAATAGCCACTTGTTTCAATCAAACAACAGATATCATCAGGTAGCGACTTGACTATTCAAAAGTTCAA
>NC_136503.1:113320794-113350794 GCF_053919585.1 Euprymna scolopes | reverse complement strand
ATCTGAAATGGAACAAATGCATCAAATCTGTGGCCAAGATTGCTGGTAAAATAGTTGGATCATTCTACCGTATCAGTAGGTATCTCACAGTGGATACAATACTCTATCTGTACTAGCATTTCAGCCCGGCGTTGCCCGGATGTTTGGATGTGTATGTTGAGCAAAAAAAAAAAAAAAAGTGGTAGTAGGAAGGCAAAGGAGGAAAAGAACGGGATAAAATCTAACATTTATGCTGTTACGACCACCGCCAAACTGGAAGCGACATTTTTTAAAATTAAGGCTAGACAATCTAAAGGAGAGGATAACTTTCAAAAATATCGGCGAAAAAAGTGATGATAATAATAATAATAATAATAATAATAAGATAATAATAATAATAAAATAAAAATAATGGTAATAATAAAAAAAATAATAAAAATAATTCTGATTTCGTTTATCAACGTCTCTCTGAAAAGGGATGGGATCCATTTCCAAAGGATTTCCCTCAATCCCGGCTTCAAACCAGCTTCAAAGATCAAGAGTTTTTTCTAAGGATGTTTGTGGTACCTACAATAGTACCTACTAAAACATCGGGGACTTGTAGTTTTTTGCAATTGTCCTTCCAAACAACTTGATACTACTCCTAGTGTACCAACTACGACCAGAATTATTTGTGTTTTAACTCCAAGGCCAATGGAGCATAATTGCTCTCTCACATTTCTGTCCCAGGGTACTGAAAAGTCTACAATCTGCCAGTTTTTTGAGACCTTGTCAATTATGACCAAATCCGGACGATTATGTTCCAATTGCTTGGTTGTTATGACACTTTTGTCCCACTAAACCTCTACCTTTCCATCCTCACTTGTTCTCACTTTATCAGGCACCTCCTCAAACCATTTTCCAGCACACTTCACCCCAACCTTCTTACACACATCCCAATATATCCGGAGTCCCATGGGATCATGTCTTTTGCGGTACTCTCTCTGGTCAAGTCCACTACACCCGGCTGCAAGGTGCGCAATTGACTATGAGGTCTTACCCGGCATTCTGCAGCAATTTCCTCTCCTAGAACCACTTTTTTGAACAATCGTGTTCCTAATGCCTGCTCTTGTGCTGCACAAAAAAAAGCTTCAGTACTCTTAGTCAGATACCCAGCTCTAAGACATTGTCATGATCTTTCATCAGCCACTTCTGCTATATCCTGGAAGAACCTTCCATGCATTTTCTTCCTAATCAGTTTCTCTGCCCTTTCTCTATTCACAGGTTTCACATAATCAGCCTTGGTCTCACATACCTCCACTTCGTTGGCCACAACCTTAAGCATTCACTCCTCACTTCTAACCACATGCTCCTTCAACGACATCTCCTCGGTTCTAACACAATCTTTTATACTTTTCAATCCTCTCCCACTGTCTTTCCTCTTTTGATACAGCCTTGCTACGCTACTTCGAATGTGAAATATACCAAACATTGCTTACACTTTTCTTGTTTTGATATCCATGGCATGCAAATCCTTATCAGACCATTCTAAAATTCCCGCACTGTATCTCAAACACTGACTGCCCATGCATTCACGGCTTTCATTAGGTTTCCTACATACAGTTTTGACTTCGCAATTAGTTTCACTCTTCTAAGATACTCCTAATAATAATAATAATAATAATAATAACATTAATAAAAATAATAATAACAATAATAAACCTTTTAGTGTCAGAACTGACTGGCACTACACCAAATAATCGATGATAGAAAGACAGTAGAGTGAAAGCATTAACCTGTGGATGATTGCAAAGAGGATTCAGAAATTGGGGAGACTAGTTGTCACCCAAATTCCAGGGAAGGCCAATGGTCATTGCCAGCGAGAAGTCAACAGTAAACGGCTGTTGCGATAACACCAATTCATTTTCAAATGTTATTGAAAGATGTGGAGAATACTGGAAATCTAGGAAGACTTGTTGTCACCCAGACTCCAGGGAGCATCACCAGTTGTTGTCATGTTGTAATCTCTGAGGATGACCTGTGTGAGAACTCCTAGTGAATACAAATAATAATAAAAACAACAGAAAACGAAATATCATTTAGTTTAATCCACCTTATAATACAGCAGTAAAAACAAAAACAAAACATCTAACTTCTGACAAGAAAACAAAAAATAAAAAAAAAAATTTGAAAAACGATATACATATTCATATTCTCACACTAAGTAATCTTTGTATGCACACTTATCCTTCATGCATGTACATATTTGAAAAAAGTTTGAAAGTAGATATGTTGTATTTATAGAGAAATTATAGTTTACTAGCATTTCAGCCCAGCTGTGTTTGGGTCCTATGTACTGTTCATAATTTTATGTGCATATGTATATATATATTAAAAAGTTTGACTCACGTCCAGGTAATCTACATCTAAAGTTTCAAGTGTTTAGACCCAAAATTGGCGGAGGAGTTTGGTAGAGTTTGCAAAAGTCAATTCTTTCAACTTTGACCTCTTTGCAGCCAAATTTTCGCCTGAAAACTGATTAAAAAGCTTGATGCATGTCTAAATACCCTTTATGTAAAATTTCAAATGTTTAAACCCAAAATTGGCTGAATAGGTCACTAGATACCGCAAAGGTCAAATCTTTTGAACTTTGACCCCTTGGTAGTCAAATTTTTGCCCATAAACTGATTAAAAAGCTTGCCCTATATCTGAATACACTTTATGTAAAATTTCAAATGTTTAGACTAAACATTTGCTGAGTAATTTAATAGAGACTGCAGAGGTCAATTATTTTTAAAATTTGACCCCAGTTTTGACCCCTTAAGATTTATGGTTTTGGACTAAAATCAAATTAAGTTTGATCCCTATCCAAGTACTCTACATCTAAAATATCAAGTATTTAGATCCCAAATTGCCGGAGGAGTTTGGTAGAGTTTTCAAACGTCAAGTCGTTGAACTTTGACCCCTTGATAACCAAATTTGTGGCTGAAAACCGATTAGAAAGATTTTCCAAAATCTCAATACCCGTTATGTTAAATCTTGAGTCTGTAGACTGAAAATTGACAGAGTAATTTGGTAGGGAAATACACACACAAACACACACACAATTTCACTTTTATAGATATACACATATGTGCACATATCTGTTCGCTTATATATACACTAGGTTTTACTTATATGCTTGTCAGCTTTGATAGTTGTTGCTGATTCTCTAGTGCTCAACATCATGTCAGCTCATTGACTAGGCTTTGCAACATTATTTGAAATGCACATAACTTTGGATATAAATTTAATTTACATTAACTTTTTAATACTATGAATTTAATATTTTAGAAATATATAAACTGGCTTTATAAACTCACTTTTCTTTTTTCAAATAATCTAACATGATCTCGATAGGTGGCACAGCAGTTCATGTCTTTTTCTTGTAAATATGTAATTTATGGGGAATTTTTTAATTTTAAGATGATATTTTGAGATTTAATCAATTTAAAAATATGATTTTACATTTGGGAACGCATTACATTTGAATTCGGTTAGTTTCAGGCTAAACCTGCTCCTTTCATAGGCTGATAGAAGTGAGGGTGCTAAATTGATAGTTAGTCCTTAATTCCTCCTAATGTTTGAAATCGATACATTTGACGTGTTTTCTTCTTAATTCATTTATAATTTCAGTTGCAAAAGGTTGATCTTGATTTGATTGCTGATGCTGCTCTTCTGCTGTGGAATAAAAGCAAAATTATTATTCAACGACACCAAATTGGCTTAGGATACAAAACCAAATATTTCCAAAAACCAGAAAATCAAAACAAGGTTTGTCTTATATTAGTGTCACTATCTTGTTCAGTTTTCACTTTGCATAAAAATTCTATTTCTATTTCAAGGACTCAGGGCGTAGTGGATATAGTTCTTGGTCATATTCAATTGTAAGTTACTCTTCTGGAGGTTGAAGGTTCAATCCTCAGCATGAACAACACTCAAAATACAATTGTGAATTACTTAGAACTACTACCCAGTCATGGGCCGATGTAATTTGAGCATGCTACTTCACATGGATTAAATAAAGGGTTTTGTTCAAAATTCTGTGCATTTTCCTCGAGTTTAACAAAGAGCTTTTAAAGTTTAACAGAAAGATTCCCGAGTTTAACAGAAAGATTCCTGAGTTCAATAGAAAGATTTCAAAGTCGGGCAGAAAGATTCCCGATTTTGACATAGATACATCTAAAGAAGGTCAGAGGTTACATTGGCTGAAGCATGAAAATAACTTTCAAGATGAGAACAGTAATTCAAAGAATCCAAATAATATGAATAGAAATTCTAGTATTAATAATGGTCTACCTTTTTTCCTGTTCTGCATAATTTTGGTATTGAAAGATAATCGCATCTTTCTATATAATAAAGTAAAGTTGGATTCTCATAGTTTGTCATCCATATGTTATGCCCCACAAACTAGATATTTCATTCTAAATAGTTATTTTTTATCATTGCATACAATAAAATATCATTTTTATCGTTTTTACACTAAAATATTTCGATTTAGTTTTTTTTAAAAATACTTTTTCAGCCTAAGAAGATTGTTAAAATGGAGACTTTTTTTTTTACCTAATGAGCAGCATTGGATAAAAGCTTATTGTATATATTCAGTGAAACAACATTGTAATTGTTAAAAATAAATTATTTTATCTAATATCATGATATAAAATAAATAGTTAAATATTTAGTTTACATAAATAGAGCGATATAGAATTTCTATTTTATTAACTTCATAAGCTGTTGATGTTTAGGTCAATATTGAAAAATGTCTCCATTTTAACAATCTTCTTAGTCAACATAAATATCTTTGAAATAAACTGACATAAAATACATTATTTTGTTGTAAAAAAAACATGAAAAGAGCAAATTGACTAAGCAAAGCTAAATATCGATTTCTTTGATTCAAAGTGATCAATGATAAACTTAAAAAATAAATTGACTTAAGTTTATATATTAAAGATATATGTCGATTTTATTGTTATATTTAGCGATAATTATACTTGCCCTTTAGAGCTTAGATAATTATACTTAGCCCTTTAGAGCTAAGAAGAGTTTTCTTTCCTTAGAATTGAATAGTCACCCCACATTTACAGGACATGTACAAATACGTGTGTGTGTATAAAAGTTATGATAAGGTATGAGATATATATGTATAACGATGGAAAGAGAGAAATATATATATATTTTTTCTTTTTAGTGGTTACAAATTCTGGATGTTACTTTGCACATTATGAGCTGGTGTCAGATGGCCAAGATTGCTCCATCAGTGCTGATCGAGGTAGCGATGCGATTTGCATTGCTCTTGGAGACAAGTGCAGGTACAACTACTCCACAGAAAATGACAGGTAAAACTCGTCTCTACTTCATTCCATTTGTGATTTAGCTGGAATCTTTAAAATACGATCTTTGTATCTACTTTACAAACTTTGATGAACTCATAGTTCTTGTGCCTCAAGGCTAAACTGACAAGCAGTAAAATCCAACCCCTTTACTGTTGAGGTCCTTAGATGCTGGACAGCCTTTGGGGTCCCTCGATGCTGGACAGCCTTTGGGGTCCCTCTATGCTGGGCAGCCTTTGGGGTCCCTAGATGCTGGACAGCCTTTGGGGTCCCTCGATGCTGGACAGCCTTTGGGGTCCCTAGATGCTGGACAGCCTTTGGGGTCCCTCGATGCTGGACAGCCTTTGGGGTCCCTAGATGCTGGACAGCCTTTGGGGTCCCTAGATGCTGGACAGCCTTTGGGGTCCCTAGATGCTGGACAGCCTTTGGGGTCCCTCGATGCTGGACAGCCTTTGGGGTCCCTCGATGCTGGACAGCCTTTGGGGTCCCTCGATGCTGGACAGCCTTTGGGGTCCCTCGATGCTGGACAGCCTTTGGGGTCCCTAGATGCTGGACAGCCTTTGGGGTCCCTCGATGCTGGACAGCCTTTGGGGTCCCTCGATGCTGGACAGCCTTTGGGGTCCCTAGATGCTGGACAGCCTTTGGGGTCCCTAGATGCTGGACAGCCTTTGGGGTCCCTAGATGCTGGACAGCCTTTGGGGTCCCTCGATGCTGGACAGCCTTTGGGGTCCCTCGATGCTGGACAGCCTTTGGGGTCCCTAGATGCTGGACAGCCTTTGGGGTCCCTCGATGCTGGACAGTCTTTGGGGTCCCTCGATGCTGGACAGCCTTTGGGGTCCCTCGATGCTGGACAGCCTTTGGGGTCCCTAGATGCTTGACAGCCTTTGGGGTCCCTCGATGCTGGACATCCTTTGGGGTCCCTAGATGCTGGACAGCCTTTGGGGTCCCTCGATGCTGGACAGCCTTTGGGGTCCCTAGATGCTGGACAGCCTTTGGGGTCCCTCGATGCTGGACAGCCTTTGGGGTCCCTAGATGCTGGACAGCCTTTGGGGTCCCTCGATGCTGGACAGCCTTTGGGGTCCCTCGATGCTGGACAGCCTTTGGGGTCCCTCGATGCTGGACAGCCTTTGGGGTCCCTAGATGCTGGACAGCCTTTGGGGTCCCTCGATGCTGGACAGCCTTTGGGGTCCCTAGATGCTGGACAGCCTTTGGGGTCCCTAGATGCTGGACAGCCTTTGGGGTCCCTCGATGCTGGACAGCCTTTGGGGTCCCTCGATGCTGGACAGCCTTTGGGGTCCCTAGATGCTGGACAGACTTTGGGGTCCCTAGATGCTTGACAGACTTTGGGGTCCCTAGATGCTTGACAGACTTTGGGGTCCCTAGATGCTTGACAGACTTTGGGGTCCCTCGATGCTGGACAGCCTTTGGGGTCCCTAGATGCTTGACAGCCTTTGGGGTCCCTCGATGCTGGACATCCTTTGGGGTCCCTAGATGCTGGACAGCCTTTGGGGTCCCTCGATGCTGGACAGCCTTTGGGGTCCCTAGATGCTGGACAGCCTTTGGGGTCCCTCGATGCTGGACAGCCTTTGGGGTCCCTAGATGCTGGACAGCCTTTGGGGTCCCTCGATGCTGGACAGCCTTTGGGGTCCCTCGATGCTGGACAGCCTTTGAGGTCCCTCGATGCTGGACAGCCTTTGGGGTCCCTAGATGCTGGACAGACTTTGGGGTCCCTAGATGCTTGACAGCCTTTGGAGTCCCTAGATGCTGGACAGCCTTTGGGGTCCCTAGATGCTGGACAGCCTTTGGGGTCCCTCGATGCTGGACAGCCTTCTACTCTAATAGTTTCTTTTCTCGTATTGCGAGACTTTGGAATTCACTTTTTGTTTACAGCTTCGCTATTGTACTAACCCATAGACGTTTAAATGTAATGTGAATGAGCAGACATGTTGCTGCTCAACTCCCCACATTCCTCTGTTAGACATGATCCCAAATAGTAGCCCCTTATGTTCCAAGTGGCAATATGCATTGTTTGGGACGAAAAAGAGTAAAATAAATAAATTAGTAAAAATCATACTTGTATAGCTATGGGTGGCCCAAATAGTTTATATTTTTTCTCCATCTTTTCTGAACCTTAACCCAGTCTAATAATTTTGTGATATTATCTGAAGGTATTTAATTACTTAAAATACAAGCAGAGAAACATAAAAGTGTTTTTATTTTCACTGTAAATTGTGGTATCTAGCACCATCTTGTTGGGAAAAAAATTGCATTTTGCTTTGTGGTGTCAGTTGGTCGTTAATAGAAAGATTAGAGGTCGGTCTACTTTTAAGTGGGTCACTTAATCTGAAAAAAAATTTATGAGAGAAATATTAGATATATCGGGCTATTTTTAAGTGGGCCACCCTGTATAATAGATTCCTGGAGAAATGAGTCAACATTTTGTTTCCAAATTTGTATATAAAATGGCTGAAAAACCGACCCCCCTTACAAAACCTGGCCCAGTTGACCCCCAAAGAATGCATAGCTTTTTTTTTAATTTTGATATTAATCATCCAGGATAATGCTGATCAAGGAAATATTAACTTTGTGATTATTTGTACTTTTTTTTTTTTTTTTACTTTTAGCTGGACATATATGCCAACACACAACTTTCTTTTGTAATAGATTAGCAGGTCTACTCGACATTGCCTGGGGTAAAAATCTATATATCTATAAAAGTGAAACTGTTTCTGTGTGTGTGTGTGTGTGTGTGTGTGTGTGTGTGTGTGTGTGTGTGTGTGTGTGTGTGCATTTCCCTACCAGGCTACTCTGTCAATTTTCAGTCTAAAGACTCGACATTTGACATAAGGGGTATTGACATTTTGGAAAATCTTTTTAATCGGTTTTTGGCCGGAAATTTGGCTGTCAAGGGGTCAAAGTTCAACGATTTAACTTTTGAAAACTCTATCAAACTTCTCTGCCAACTTTGGGCTTAAACACTTGAAAGTGTAGATGTAGATTACTTGGATATGGATCAAACTTTTTAACCCAAAACAATAAATGTTAAGGGGTCAAAATTGGGGTGAAAGTTTTAAAAAATTTGAGCTCTGCGGTCTCTACCAAATTACTCAGCCAATTTTTGGTCCAAACATTTGAAATTTTACATAAAGTGTATAACATAGGGAAAGCTTTTTAATCGGTTTTTGACCGAAAATTTGGCTACCAAGGGGTCAAAGTTCAAAAGATTTGACCTTTGCAGTCTCTAGTAAACTATTCAGCCAATTTTGGGTCTAAGCATTTGAAATTTTACATAAAGGGTATTCAGACATGCAGCAAGCTTTTTAATCAGTTTTTTGGGCGAAAATTTGGCTGCGAAGAGGTCAAAGTTGACCTTTGCAAACTCTACCAAACTCCTCCGCCAATTTTGGATCTAAACACTTGAAATTTTAGATGTAGGTTACCTGGACATATGTCAAACTTTTTAATATATACATATATATATATATATATATATATATATATATATATATGCATATGCATATAAAGTTATGAACAGTACATAGGACCTGAGCAAAGCCGGACTAAACTGCTAATATAAAATATTTCTATTAAAACTTCTATCTCTATATATTTTTACTCCTCCCCCGTTTTCAACCCCTTTTCCTGTACCATCTTTCTTTTTCACCCGGCCTATTTCTCTCTAACTGGACATACACACAGAAAACTCTTCATAGAATTAACCAGCATTATATGGAGTTAATTGGACATATGGCCTTAATAGAGTTGGACGAGAAAAGATAACAAAATATCAGGACCTTAAAGAAATCAAAATTATACCAGTTGTGATAGGAGCAACTGGCCTAATAAAAAAAATCGTAAGAAATACTTGGAAACAATTCCTGGAAGACCAAGCTGGCATGAAATACAGATAGCAGTCATAAGAAGAACAGCATCTATTCTAAAGAGAGCTCTCGGATATACATCCAGATCTTAATGAAATCAAGTGTTAGATCCAAGATGGAGCCGCTTGATCTCTAAAAAATAACCAATGTAAAATAAAAAAACAAAAAAAAAAACTCCCCTTTATAAACTGGGTGCCCGCATTGCCCAGATGTTTGAAGGTGTGTGTTGAGCAAAAAAAAAAAGTGGTAGTAGGCGTGCAGGCTCGAACCTGTACCGCGAAGGAGGAAAAGAACGTGAAAAAAAAGCGACATCTTTGCTGTTGCGCCCATCGCTAAGCCGGAAGTGACGAATGTTTAAATTAAGGTTAGTCAATTGAAAAGAGGGGATAACTTTTGAAAATATCGACGAAAAAAAAGTGACTCCTCCCTGTAGAAAACTGCCCAGTTGAGGGTGGAGGAATTAATGTTTTTAGCCAATTCTTTTTATATTTGCCGTCATACATTTAAACAGACAGGTGAAATTTATATTATAGATAACTATGAAAAACTCATCATATTCTTTCTAAATTAGTACATAATAACACTGAAAAAAAAAAACCCTGCCCGCTGACAGAACCCGACTCCATTAACCATCAAAGAATGAATAATTTTCATTAAATTTTAGATATTATTCATCTGAGACAACGTTGATCAAGAACATACCAACTTTGTTGGCCTTTATTTTATAGTTTTTAAGTTTTAATTGAACATACAAATATACAGACACAGAAACTGCCCTTTACATAATAGATTTTCAAATTTTTCAGGTGTCGGTCTGACAGGAATAAAAAGTAAAACTGCTTTAATACTGATTTATTTATTTCAGAAAACACTGGTGGGTCTTTAAAGGATTCCCCTTGTCTGAGTTATAGCTCGGATGAAGACTTGTCTTCCAGTTCTTCATATTCCTTAACGAAGGATTTTATGGGAAAGACCAAAAACGAAATGCTCCATATTGCTCAAAGTTTGCTTGAAGATGTATTGGAACAAGTGGCCAGGGGAAGAAATACAGATGAACGACATATTGCTGATGTCTCCTGGATTATGGTAAAATCATATTAAATGCTTACATTCTGATATGTCTTGCAAAAAGGATATGCTTGTTTGAAGTAGTTGAGTGCTCTTAACTACTATAATTGAGAAAATACAGTCTAAAAATTACCTTAATGGACAGGTGTTCATGATTATAGCTGGTAATATCCTTAATCGTAAGACTTTCGGTATATCTTTTGATGTGTTTCTCAGGCTGCACTACCAGTCCATATGATCGACTTTCCTACTTAGGAAGCTCCATAAACAAAGGAGGCAGTATGAACTATGAGTTGCGGCACAAAATAGTTAAGGCCTCAGCAACATTTAACCAATTCTTCAAGATATGAAAAATTCACCCTCAAATCTAAATTAAGATTTTATAACGGCAACATCTTGTCCACAATGCTGATTTATTTATTTCAGAAAACACTAATGATGCCAACTATCACTGAAAATGAAACTTGGCATCTCAAAATCTGCTAACAGAGGAAATTAAATGCGTTTGATTCCAAATGCCTTTGAAAGATTCTCGGGATCAAATGGAACGATCAAATTACCAATCAAGAAGTCAGAAACTGCACTAACCAAGAAATAGCATCGTCAATAATCTGCAAACAATGTTTTTCTGGTTTAAACATATCCTAAAATTGTTCCAAGAGAGAATTTCCAACCAAATACTCCAATGGACCTCTGATTTGGATTTGATTGCTATCGGAAGAAATTGGAGGGATGCTGTGGATCTGGTTTCAGATGAAAAACAATGGTATACTTTGACTGCTTTATGTGTCACAAGATGCAGGAGTTCTTAAATCTAAAGTCATCCAATCACGTGTCTTATCAAATTTGGGGAGTCTTTCTGTCGAATTCAGAAGAATCTGTAGCATAGTCGATAAAGTACTTGGTAAAATTCAGTTGTAAGTTACACTCTTCTGGGGGTTGAAGCTGCAATCTTCAGTGCAGGTAACACTTAAAAATACAATTGCGAATTAAAATTTCTACCCAGTTATGGCTGATGGAGCGAGAACATACTATTCTCATGGAGTAAATAAAGGGTTCTGTTTGAAATTCTGTGCAGATTCTCGAATTCAAATATTCCTGAGCTCGACAAATGCCTACTGAGTTCGACAAGATAAACCTGAAGAAGGTTAGAGGTTTAGTTAAAAATGAAGACAAGAAAAGAATTCTCATTCTAACATTAAAAAACAACTTTATTGGTTATTTGCGTTAGTAAAAATATAGAAAAGAAACGGGTTAGTAGCTTAAAGTGTTCTTGTGTGGAAATGTAGATTGAATATTAGACAGGTTTGTTGAAGGAGAACAATGTTTATGTGTGCTTGTATTTATAGTAGTCATGGGAAAAGTTTTTGGTGTAGAGACATAGACAGGCCTGTTTAATAAGAAAGAAAGAGAGAAGTGTTCAGTGGATACATGTGTTGCAGATAGCCATGTTGACTTGTATGTACTCATGCTAGCCCAGGGCCAAACAAAGGAGTGCGCTGTCAGCCAGAACCAGGAAGAAAGAGAGAGAGTCTGTTGCCAGTTAAACCTTTTGCACACTCAGTCACGGGACTGAGAGCTGGCTTCTGATTGGATAAGCCAGAAAAAAAAGTGGATTCAAAATCTCCAGCTGCAAGAATGCCCTCTTGCTATTGTGTTTGTTGTAGTTTTCATCTGCTATATGTTATATCATCTGAAACATTGTGAAAATAACACTTTTGATGAGAATAATAGTCTGAAGTATCCAAGTAATATGAATAATCGATCCTCATCTCAAAAATTAAAAAAACATAATGTTTGCTTTTATGTGTTTCTTACAAAACATACTCTACCTGAAACTGACAACCAGCCCTAAGGCTCTGTGATGAAAAAAAAAGCATTTCAAGCCAGACTTACAGTTATTGGTAGGGTTAAGAAAGTTTCTTCTTTTCCCTGACAAACGCTATTTTTTATTCATAATTCTAGATATTAGCACAAAAAATTAAAAAAAAAAAAAAAAAAAAAAAAAAAAAATTCTGCTTTTTATATAATTTTATCCATAAATTCAACTATATAGTTGACCGGTATAGTTTTTTGACTAAAAGTTTCATAAAATATTCTGTCCAGTTAATAAGATAAGAGAAAAGATAAGGTTGTATGAAGGTCGTTTTGGGGATCACCACTTGTGAAATCTCCATTTTTATTGGGGTCTTTAATCTGTGATAAAACAAAATACAAATTCTGAGATATAAATTCACTCTAATTATTTTTTTATATCTGCAACAAAAATAAATATTTACAGAATGGAAATAAATTGTTTGCGAAAGTTTCTAGACTATATTGAAGGCAAAGTTAATGTTCGGTTCGACATATTAAAAAAGTTAGCATTTTGAGTTCTTTGTGTGTGGAAAAAACTTGGAGAGCCTCTTACGCCTTCAGTTCACATATGTCCTTCTGGTTTCTTTTTTCAACTCTCCTACCTTATTTAAAAAAAAAAAAAATTTTGTGTGAGTCCTCTAATCTGATTGGCCGAAAAGCCTCTGATGAAATCCAAAGGAAAGGGATAAAAAACAGAAGGAGGGGGAAGGTATTCTATAGTAGAAGTAGAAGTCGTGGTGGTACATCACACTTGCATTCTAATAAAAACAAATTTTTATTTCTTTTGGAGTTTTAGTTTTTTTTTTTGTATTGAATTGAATCAACAGATTTTACTTTGCTTGCTGATATCATAATGGAAGTAGAAAATACTACTCTGTCTGTTAAACGTTCACCTTATGCTACCAGATTCATTACATACTAAATTTATAATGGATATTTTTACGCATGACACCAGTTATCACTACTTTCTTCATGCTTTTTCATCATCTTGAGTGCTCTATAATATATACAATAGCAGAAATATACTTGTACATTAGTGAATATGATGTCTATACACAAAAATTCATTTTGTATGTTTGTAATATTTCTCCCTGCAAAATAATCCCAAGAAATATTATTGAATGTGACATTCCATTTACAAATTTATAAGATTACTTTATTGTCTTTTTTGTAGGGATTTAAACTTTCCTAACCACAACTTTATGGGGTAATTTTTCCTACTCTCCTTTTTTAAGCTTTCCCTTCCCCAAAAACGATTCGGTTAAAACAGTAATTGAATACATTCATCATTGGTGGCCATAATGTTGTCAATCAATTTGAAGTGAGATATTCCAGCTGAACTCTTAGATTCTTCAGATGATGTGATAGTACTTGTTTTCTTAGGCAGAAAAGCAGATTAGTAAAGTGAGATTTTTGCCCAACTCAGTCAAAATATAAGTTCATTGAACATAATCCTTTAGCTAGGAGCCATAAGGGCCAATTTTTTTTTTAAAGAAGCACACAGATTCAGCTCTCCTAGATGGCTAATTCTTATTGACTTCTCCATACCCCAGAGGGCGAGTTCTAACTTTTCTTCCTTGCTCTTTGGATGGAATATAAGCACATTTGAACTGAAATCCTTCTCTCAGTCACTCTCAGCTGATCAGCCCATTCCCATTCAACCACCCTGAAATTGATCACACAAGATAATGGATAACCTTACTCATGAGCATAAAAATCACAATTCCCAAGGGTGCTAGTTATTATCCCTAGCTGAAGTTGTTCAAAACCATAGCTGGAAACCCCTTTCTAAAAAAACATTATTTTCTCAAGTGGACAAATTTCCAGATCAGACATGTTTCTAAGTTATTTGAAAGACATTGCCAAAGAAAGTGAGCTCCCTCTACCATGCTAGAAAATTACTCACACTTGCCAATATCCTATATCTCTACAAAGCCACCATTCGCTCATACATGGAGTGTTGTTATCACATCTGGACTAGTGTATCAACCACTATTGAACATAGTCCCAAAAAATCTCCAAACTAAACTGAACTGTCGATTAAACTCCAACTTTTATTCCATTGTGGCATCTTTGTTCTTATTTTACAAATAATTTAATGTGCTCTGATGAACTCATAGCACTGGCACTCCCTTCGCATACATACTCCCAATTCATACAATCAGCAGCAAAATCCCACACCTTACTCAATACTAGAGAGCCGTCTATGTTGATAGTTTCTTCCTTCAAATTGTCAACTTTGGAGTTCTATCCTTGTTTTCTGCTTCCTTAACTATACTAACATGCAGAAGTTTAAATGTAATATGAACAAACATCTTGATTTCAGACTTCTTAGTTTTCTTGTAGGTGGTGTCTAATTCATAGTAGCCCCTTACGTCTTTGTGGCAATATGTTTTGTTTGGGATAAATATGAATAAAAATCTCAATTGCAGCAAATCTGATATTCATAAGTAACACCAAACATGCAAGCGTTCATGTTTACATTGCCTGTGAGTTTTTAGAATTGGCAATAACAAGTTAGTTAAAGACAAGTGTTTGATCTATCTACTAAACAATAATTGTACTGTCTAGTTTAATCATGCTATAGGTAGTTTTATGCGTGAGTGCACAAAATTTATAATAAAAGATTATTAAATACAAAAGGCACAGAATAATTAAACACCTTTTTTTATAAAAAAAAAAAAAACAATAAAAAGGTTTATTTCGCATTAAGAAGGACTGTGTCCGAGTAAAAAGAAAAGAAAAAGAAGCAGAAAGTTCTTGGATGTTCTACTGTTCTACCGTCCGGAAGCAGATAACATGAAGTGTCCCCAGGCTGTCCAGTGGAAGTCTTCAGTGGGGCAGTCAATGGACAGGGAGCAAGAGAAGAGAGGTCTGTGTTTTTTTGGTGGTCGGGGCTCCTCTGTTGGCTGCTGGATTGTTCCAGACAAGAGAAAATAGTCCATTAAGGGACACATAGGATTAATGCACCCTGGTAGCTGACTGGTCAGTGTGTGGCCGAATCATTCAGCAAGGGGGCATTAATCCACGAGAAAATAGTCTGTTATGGTAACTGTTACTGTTGTGGTTGCAAGGTTGAACAATAATTAGTAAGGAAATACAATGAAGACGCAAACAACAAGATAACACAATAATAAGTGTATTAAAGAAAAGGTATATTTACAATATGTACAAATGACGGTGTCGAGTCAGAGAGTCTTGGTGGGAGGACATGTACGCTCTTCGGCGTCACTTCCGGTGGCATTTGAGTAAGACACCCCAAGGCCAACCTAGGCTTGCCATTTATAGTGTTATGTTATTCGCATATGCCAATAAGTGGTTGCCACCACAACAGTTACAATGCCTTAAATTTACTCATTAGAAATATTTCTTCATTTTATTTCTGTATTTTTAACAGCAACAAAGTGATGAATTATGCGGGAAATCTCAGTCAGATGAAGAATGCAATGGAAGTCCTTCAATGGCTAATAATATGTTTGGTCATCAGAAACTGACAGAAAGTACAATTCGATGTCAGCATACAGAATTGATCTTCATCTACTTTCGAGTGATATGTACTATTAAAAGTAAGTGGACAACAGATTTTTTTAGTCTTTTAACTGAAACTATTAGAGTGACCCGACGTTGCCCGGGATTGAATGATGAGAATAATGGAAATAGTATTTGTAATTGTGTTACAACAAGGTTTTTGTGTTTATTTATTTCTTTATTTATTTAGTTCACTGTTATATGTGTGTGTGTGTGTGTGTGTGTTCTTATCCTTACACCGTTTCTTGCCTTGAAAGTCTTTGAGACGTGTATGTGCCATGTATAATGCATACATACCTGGTTGCCTTGGCCAGCGGATGATGCCTTCTTGGATGCTGGTCTCCATCTCGTGGGGAGTGGTCACTGCAGACAGATGCATCGATAAACAACAAGATGGATTTGAAGCTTCAATCTTTTATTTCAAGGCAAGCCTATCATCTCGAACCCTGGTTGTCGGAGAGCCGGATCTCTGATTTGCATTCCTCTGCTGCCTAAACCGCTCTCTGCCCATGTGGTCGTCAATCGGAAGCCTATGACCATAATTCCCGTGTCACCCCTGATTTCCGGTGCATGTCACCCCTAATTTCCGGTGCATTCTCTCTAGGTTGATACCTGTCAAACCTAACCTTTTGTGACCCTGCCAACTCGTTGATGGGAAATGAAAATATACTTACATAACTTTCTATTTCTAAAACTACCTATATAGCAATTAAGCTGGGATTCCCAACACTACAATTGTAGACACAGGTTAACCTTCTCACACCATAGAAACATCCTCTATAATAATTAATACAATAAAATTTCAATCAATAAATTACATAACAAAAGCAGACTCATATCATTTCTGTTACACACCTATATTTGAATTTTAACAGACATATTCTTTCCAGAAAGAATATTAACTGCGTTCATATCTTTTAAAAACATATTAACAACTATATGACGTTATTAAAAATCTCTCTCTCTTTAACAACGAAAGTTCCCCTCCTTTTTTTGAATTTCCAACGTCTTGTTCTTCCGTTTCTGAAATAGAACAGCGTCATACTTTCCACATGAAACATTTTCGCAACAACTGTAGGATAACTTTAAGGTATTTTTATTGAAGATTTTGTGTAAAGGGGTTGGTTGCGGGAAAGTGTTTTTCAATAAGATCTAGAAATTTCTTGCCAAATTTTGTTTTTAACATTTGATTGTATGGGGCCGTATACCAAATTATAGTTCTTTTTCTTCTATTTTTAATTTTATTATAGTTATTGGTGTTTTTTTGCTTATATTTGATATCGATATTTTTGTATCCACTATTTTTTAGGGCTGTTTCGTAGATATTGATTGACCTGTTAAATGCATTTTCATCACTTGAGTTATTACTGAGTCTGCTTACGATCGAGTTAGGAATCTGTTTTATAATTGATGGTGTGTGATTGGACTTAGGGTTTACGTATATTGGAGTAGCATTATCTTTTAAGTAGGGTTCATATGTGTTTTTATCTAAATTTAACGTGACGTCCAGGAAGTTTGTTATTTTTATGTTAGCTGATACGTCTGCTTTTAGGCCTAATTTTTTCATTTCCTTGTGTATGATTTTCTTAAAGTTATCTCCCTTGACTTTGTTGGAGTTTTTTATTATAGCTAGTCCATCATCTCTATATAGGCCGATATCCGTAGTATCGAATATGCTTGTGAGGGTATATAGAATGAATAATCCCACAAGATCTGATGCCTCTGCAGAGTCTCTGGCACCCATCGCCAAATCGAATGAATTTTTCATTTTAGTTTTTATCCATTCGTTATTGTTATTTATTAGTACTGATTTTCTACATTTTTTAATGATGTTGATTTCTTCCGAGGATATATCAGTGTATGCCTTGGCAAATTTTAGAGCAATGTTAAAAAGTTCTTCGGATATCAAGGGATAAAAGTCTATGATGTCAAACCGTATAAACGTACATTTATCTTTGTTTTCTATATTTTTAAACCAGGTGATTGCTTCAGTAGTATTTGGCCACTGGTTTAATTCTAGGTCTTGTTTGATTTGTTTGTTTACTCTAGAAAGTATTGTTTTGCTAATTCTACCTATTTCTGGTTTAGTTGGGTTTATGAGGCAGGTGCTGGGATTATTATTAAAGTCTCATTTGTGGTCTTTAAGCAGAATGTATGCCTCTCTAGGTTTCAATTTGCCAACCTTATCGCTAATTTTTAATTTATCGGTAATTTGTTTACTTTCAGTATTTATTATATCTATGTAGTCGCATTCGTTTGTGTTTAGATTTTTGTAGTTTTTTGTAATATTTTCTGTGATTAGTTTGTTATATTCTTTCTTATCTATTTTATAAAAGTTTCTAGTTTTATCTGCTTTTACAAAGAATGGGACTTTAATAATAATCCCAGCACCCGCCTGATAAACCCAACTAAACCAGAAATAGGTAGAATTAGCAAAACACGCCGATACTATGACCACAAAAGTACATTCAACAATAAAAAACACCATATAAAAACAACACTAGCAAATAAATACTGGGAACTCAAAGAAAGCGGACATTCGCCGGTAGTCGAATGGAAAATAATAAGACAAGCTACCACGTGTAGGGACCTAGACTACCCATGTAGATTATGCCTTCATGAAAAATTTGCTATCCTGTACTTTAAAGAACCCCAACATCTATTAAACTGTAGAAGAGAAATAGCAAATAACTGTATTCACAAGATAAAATTTACACTAGGATAGCGATACAAAATAGTTTTAAAACTAACAAAAACAATAGAAAATAAACAAATAAATAAATAAAATAAACATGAATATACATAAACGATCACACATATATGTATATATATGTGCATATATGTATGTACACATCTATTTATATATAAACTAACGATAAAAAAAACAAAAAAAACACTAACCTAGTTTTAAAACAGATCCTTTGTCCGATAAAATGCATGCTCATTGGCTGATAGGAAGGGCGCGATGGATACTAGAAAGCTGATTGGCTAACTAAAATCTCAATAGAAGAGGAGCATATAAAAACGATAAACAACCACAGAATTCGCGCATAAGCCTGAGGAGTCCTAGAGTGGATGAAACGCGGAATATTCAGTGTAGCTTAATCGCCATATATATTTTATAAATTACTATACACATATATATATATATATATAATATATATATATATACATATATATACATATACATATATATACATATATATACATATATATGATGATTGCAACGTCTTGTCAGACGAGTGCCACTCCCTCAGACATTTAAAATCCATGAGCCCAAATACCTGAGGGAGTATCTATACAAAGATGATGTTACAGAGTCTTAGCTTTGTATGACAGCTAAGTCTCTCTCTCGGTTCAAAATGTTGAGATCCAGCAACAAGCAAGAGCAAGATAGCCAGCAACAAATTAAACTGCAGACCAGCTTAATGCGGGTACTGGTCTTCCGCTTTATGGTTTTTTAAATCAGAGATTTGCTTCTCCTAGAAAGGTTGCCTTCACCACGGTTTACGGGAGCCCTCTCCACCCCAATACACATATACACACACACACAAATATACACGGTGCTAGTTGGCCGTTGACCCAGAAAAAGAGTTCATTCGCCCTTTGGAAGGTCTTGTTTTTAATCGTTCAGGGAGACTAGCCGCCCTCCTCACCAAACAAGTCTGGTGGGGGAACCAGTTTAGTTGCCGGTGATCCGACCATGAGGCAGGTAGTACTGGATTACATGGTACCAGTAGCATATGCCATGACCTGACATATACATATATATACATATATATATACATATATATATACATATACATATATATATATATACATATATATATACATATATATATATACATATATATATACATACATATATATATACATATATATATATACATATATATATATATACATATACATATATATATACATACATATATATATATACACATATATATACATATACATATATACATATATATACATACATATATATATGCATACATATATATACATACATATATATATGCATACATATATATATACATACATATATACATATATATATACATATATATATACATATATACATACATATATATATGCATATATATATATATATATATATATACATACATATATATATATACATATATACATACATACATCTATATATATATGCATACATATATATATCTATATATATATACATATATATACATATATATATATATATATATATAAATCAGCTATTATTATTTTTGTCATATGTATGTAATTAATATTGGTGCAAATATTGAGATAGTTAACAAGCAGACTCTGTTCATTTGCTATCGAATTACATGTTGTATTAAAATAAATAGCAACAAATCTGCTGATTGTGAAACCTAAGCAACAACTGACTTCTTGAGATGCGTTCTGAAAAGTATGTCAAAACTTGGCAAGGCTCAACTAATCAACACAAACACAACTCTGTATTGCATAAGATGCACTTTGTCACTCCTAGTCATAAATTTTATAATGGAAAATTATTTATTCAACAACAACATCATCATTGTCATCATTATCAAATTTGGTTTAACATCCATTTTACATGCAGGCATTCGTTGGACAGCTTTAAGAAATTGCCTACCAAAGGAATCTATCTTTGTTCAGGTCTTTATCTGTCTTTCTTAAGGTTTATTTTTCTCACTTCCTTGCATGTTTTCTTTGAACTTCCCTTGTGAACTGACTTTACTACCTCAACTGTTTTACATCTACTAACCTAAGAAATCTCATCCTTTCTTTCAACGTAGCCATACCATCAAAGTCTCCTGCTCTGCACACATCTCCATATACTGTCAAGATTTAATTATCTAATTAGGGTCATCAGAATCAAGCCTGTTTTTAAGACTCAGATTTCACACTCATCATATCATTTCTCTCCATGCAACGCATATCTTCAACCCTGACTGGCCAGGTTTCACTTCCATACATCACCACACTTCATACTCATACCTGATAAAATCTTTCCTTGATCGATATTGGTAACGCTCCATTCATTCATAATTCTTGCAATCATACTAGCTCCTGCTCCACCCTGTGTTCCAATGTTATCACTAAGGTAACAAAATTTCTCGATAGCTTTGCCATTCAGATATATTTTCTTTATGTTGAATAGCGGGGGTATATATTAAAGGATATGACGGGATTCATATTGGGCCAATACATATAACGGATATAACGATAGTGATGATGAGGGAGAGAGACATTTATACAGTTCTGAGATGTTTCTTATAACATATATTAGCGAGGAGAGAGGGTGATAAATGCACAGTTTTTATAAAACAGATGGAGGGGGAGATGCATAGTCTTGTAAGGGCTAAACAATGTTCATTACAAGATGTTTAACAAATTACCTTTTGAGTGCTGAAAGATGACACATGACAACAGTTTTACAAAAACACAAAGATGATTCTTTATTCATTGGACCGGTTGAATGATGATGACGTCAGGAATTCACATTTAGATCTACATAGTTTAATCTTCTACCCTTCGCTTCCAAAGGGTCAGCTGACCACTGCCTGCTAACTGAATGACTCTCATCTCTCTCTCTAAATGACTGGCAGACTGACTCTGAAATTCGAACCCATACAACTATACGGAGAATCGTCCTTTGTCTATGACGTCAGAAGTGTGTTTTTCAAACGTGACTAATTCACGTGGCTATGTATGTTTATCCAAAACACACTTCTACAAACAAAGCATCTTCTCCTAACCTATTTTTTTAACCTAACCTAATTTTTTAACAATGTATTTTTAATTTGTATTGTTCATTCTTTCTAGCTGACATTTTTAATATTCAGTTTTGTAAAAGAATGAACAATCAATTCTTTTTACAATATAAACAATACCTAACTATTTCCAATAGAATTTAACAATAGGCCTTTTTACCATTCCGATTTCTAAAATTCTATGTCTTAACCTTCCTTACAAGGTTCGAGTCTCGGTTTATCCTAATCTTATTTTCACTTATCTAATCTTCTTATTTACATGGAAAGGGGGCAACCTTTTTCCTGTCACATTTACATCTTTTTCCTGTAACATTTACATCTGAGTTCTCATCCGTCTTCATTGTCTTACACTTGTTGTACATAAACTTGTTGTCCAGATAAGTTGAGATTGGTTAGCACTGATAAGCCGAAAAAAAATGCTATATAAACTCTTGAAATATAGAAATAACATAACACGACACCAAAGGAATTGAAATGGTCCGGGTTGATGTGCAAAATAAATCCTGGTAAATGTACACCTCATTTCCTGCTCCAGAAAATAAAAGAAAAAATGTATAGTGACATTACGATTGTTTGGTGTTTGGATAAGTTTTTATGCAAGAGTGCACAAAACCCCTAATCTATATATTAATACAATAGTGTGTGTGTTATTTTGTGTGTCATGCTTACATCCGGGTCATTTAATTGTTATGTACTTCCATTTCTTGTCATAAATAATTTTATCAAGTATTCTTCATAAGTTTTCGTTTCGGTTTCCATTATGGCTGAAGGAACTCAAGTTATATATATATTTTTTTTTTCATGAGTTTTTTTTTAGTTTCAATTCATACTACTGCACCCAATTCATATGGATATTTTTTTTTTTTTTAAATCATAACTTTATAATATATAAAAATCGATAGAACATTAACTCTATAATAATATATACGAAATCTGCAAGAATTAAAATATCATATTTAAGCATACTTTATGATCGGGCTTTGACGGGCGTTTGTGCTAGCTTAGATAAATACTTTTGCAGTTTTAACAAAAGAGTTACAATAATATAAGAGCATCTCTACTTACACTGAACATCTACAGAATGCCAACATCAATATCTTACATATGAATGAGTCCCCTGTGGAATTTCCACAGGTCCCGTTAGTAAAGGATTAATTTGCAACACAAAAGCATAGAGTAATTAACCAACACCTTTTTAGAATAAAACAACGAAAAGGTTTATTCCGAAAGAAAGACTGTGTCTGAAGTGAAAGAAGGGGAATAGAAGATTTTAGAATGTTCTCGTGTTGGGAGGCAGAAACTTGAAGTGCTCCCAGGTTGTCAAGTGGACGTCCCCAGTGAAGTAGTCGCAGCCTGGGGGGGGGGGGGTCAGCGAACAGAGGTCTGTCTTCTTTCATGGTCTGAGCTCCTCTTTACTGGCTGCTGGCTAGTTCCTGACAGAGGTAATTAGTTCCTTAAGGGACATATAGTATTAATCCGTCCTGGGAGCTGACTGGTCAGTGTGTGGCTACATTAGTTTGCAAGGAGGGGAGGGGGAGGCATTAATCCAAAAAAAAAAAAAGTAGTATGTTATGATGACTGCTACAGATGCTACAAAAAATCTCAAAGGAATAGAAAATTATGAGATAGAGCCGTGAGAAAAGCAGTTAAAAGTGACCGGGAACAGGTACTAAGAAATCTTGTTGAATAAGTCTGATGGAAATCTCTAAGCAAAGAGGGCTCAGAAAGGGAGTTAAATACTTAGTTATCTATTCTGCACTAGGCAGAACAAAGTGGCTACTTGTTGTCATTATTAATTTTTTTTTAAATTTATTTTTAGATTTGGAAATCATGCATATCAAAGCCTCGATGAACAAACCTGTAAGTAAAATATATTATTTCATAAAAGTTAATTCATTATTTTTATCTCATTATCCTATTGTTAATTGTTACTAATTTATAAACTTTAGACAGTTTTTGTCATTGTGTTGTGTTTTACAGCATCATTATCAGTTTAATGTCCGTTTTACATGCTGGCATGTACTGAACGATTTTAAGAAATTGACTTACAACCTAACCTATCTTTGGGCAGATCTTTATCCCTCTTTCCTTAAGGTCAATTTTTATCACTTCCTCCCATGATCTTTCCTTGTGAACTAAATCTGCTACTTCAACTTTTCTGCATCTACTAACCCAAGAACTTTCATCCATTCTTTCATCGCAGCCATACCATAAAAGTATCATACTCTTGTGCACACATCTCGTTTAAATGAATTACCCTCACTTCCACCACCAAGAAAAAAAAGTTAAAAATGATTTTTTTTTCATTTTTTTTCTTCCTTTTTCATTTGAACGTTTATGATTACTTTTGAACTTTTGGTTTATATAAAACATTGTATTATGCTGATTAATATTCTTAGCTTGATTGTTATTTTCACAACGTCTTAACCAATGTAACCTCCGACCTTCTTTAGTAATATAATAATGAATAGTAAGTTTACAAGTAAAGTGATTAAATTTTAAACTGCCAAATGTTTTACTGGAATTATCCACATGAACTCGTGAAGCAATGTTTAAAGGTATTGATTAATAATTTGCTTTAAGTGATTTGGTATTATTTGTATTATTCAAACTACTATTCTTATCTTGGCTGTCAGTTTCACATTACAGGTATGGGATCTAATACAGCTTTTGAACTAGATAAAAGCCGATTAGGTAAGGGTTAGTTTAGGATTAGCTTTGAGTTGGTATAAAAAAAATGGTATGGTACCCGACTGTATAGCTACTGCCCTTTTTCAGGTGCATTATTTTGCACTCAGAAACCTATTGTAAGGTCTTATGTACGACACAAAAAGAAACTGGAATCAGGAAGATCTCCATTATTCCAGTAATTGTAGGAGCAACTGAACTCATGAAGAAGAATTTAAAAAATTACCTTGCAAATATACCCGATGAATCAAGTGCAAGCGAGATTCAAATAATTCCACTTAAAGGGATACCTCCCCACCAAATGATAAGGAAAAAATAACAATGTGCAATCAGAGCAGACTGTCTGAAGAGACTGGCTTTCTGTTCTAAAATGCATCAAACATTGATGTTTTTTTTCCTTTTTCATTTGCAAAACTCAATCATGTTCTGCAAAGTCAAAAACAAAAACAACAATTTTCTTTATATATTATTTTATTTTTTTATGAAGATGAGGATAACAGTCTGCAAATAAATAAATACAACAATTTTTCTCTACAAAACAACCAAACCAAACACCATGAATAAATATTTAAAGATATAAACAACTTGAAGCATGAATACTTTTTCCAAAATGACTTGATGCAATCTGTTCTTTGAGTAAATTAGTGCAGTCAATTTATTTTGCATTCGCAGGTCATTTAACATTGAGCTTGTTCAACTGTTCAATCTTGCAGTGATAATTAATTTCGTGTACAATGTCATTACATGAAAGCGAATTTGCAATAGTTTTCTTTCCATTGAGAAAAAATCAATATTTCATTAAATTTTGATGTTGTAGTCAATTAATTAGGCCAATATTACAAAAATAGAGAACTGAATAATTAATTAAAATGAATCAATATTAATTCATTTTAATTAAGAGATTTATATCTTAAAAGCGAAGCAAGCTGCAGACTTTGATCAGTTTATTTTATAAAGTAAAGCTGATCCATTTCTTGAAGTTTTCATTTTACAAAATGAATATTTGATTCTGAATTGTCAGTCTTTTTTGCAGAACATTGGAGTATGTTCATCACAAGAAAAAAATAGATTTTGATTCATTTTTTTTTTAAATAATTTATCTTCCTCTGAGGATTTCGAAAATGGATGCATTTTTCACTATTAAGCCATATATAATCTGCATAGCACAAAAATAAACTGTTCTTTGAGTAAAGTCTGTGTAGCAGTAATTCCAGTTTCATTTAACATTGAAGCTGTTGAGGTAACCATTCAACCTTGTGATAATATTAAATACATGATCCAACAGTATGAAACTCTTTGCTTTTCAAAACAAAATTGAAACCAAACTGAATGTTTTCAGTCTGATACTGTCCCAACTAGTTGAGCAATTCAGACATTTGTTATATCATCTTTTAAAATAACGCTTGTAAGTAAATTCCTAATTTTATGCGTAGAATGTTGGAAAAAAAAGCCAAAGTTTTCTTAATAATGCACTCAGACGGTTAAAACTACTTCTATTATGTTCATGTGAACATTCTATATGAAATCTTTATATTTTAGGAACACTCTCTAGCCTGTCTACCTACAAACAGATACAAACATTACGTCGAAGTATGTAATATATACACAGATCTAGATATATAGGGGATGATAAAAGAGGAAAGAAGGGCAGACAGACAGATATTGTATATATAAAAATTTTTCATTTACATTTTATAGTACTTGTGCATAATTTGAATCAGATGTAACTCAGCGTATGATTGGCTTTGCTCGGAGCATGACATTATGCGCTCGGGTTTGATTGTAATGTGACATAAGACGTCAATCAGTCAATCAATGCACTGTAAAGTAGCAGACGAACTTTTCGAAATAAAAATTGGAAGGAGAAAAAAATCATGAAATTCATTAAGCAGCACACACCTGTAACAGCTCTTTTCTGAAAACTGTGTAAACAAAAAAAAAAGTACCTCCAACCTCCCCGTGTTAAGAACAGCTTTCAGAATAAACACCCCCCTAACCTCCCCATGTTAAGAACGGCTTTCAGAATAGACATCCCTCCTCAACCTCCCCATGTTAAGAATCATCATTTCCGAAAAAAAAACAAACATAATTTATTAATCTTTTTCTTGAAAACAAAAAAGAAAAAAAAACTTTGCTTATCTGTTTTGTTTTGAACTTTTTCGTTGGACAACAAACATACAAATTACAATAAAAAAAAAACTTATATTACAAAAAATAAAACAAAAAACTTGTTACGGTAGGTCTTGTTTCTTGGTTCATTTTTTGTTTTCTTTATTTCTTGTGTTAAAATTATTATATTTACATGTTTCCTTCATTTTTTTTTAGCAGCATTTGTTACGCTTTCATAATTGACGAAGCTCGGCGGTTAACGTTGTGTTCCGAGCAACGTCGATCGGACGTCGAGTTACATCTGGTTCAAATTATGCACAAGTACCCATTTTATTTTTTATATATGTAAATAAACATTTTTCATATCATGACAATGTTTAGGTCAATTAGTTATGAATCACTAAAGATCTGATTAGGTGATATTAGTTCCTTCTTTTAAAATGAAATGGAAAAACGAATTTTACGAAAATTGCAATTTAAAAAGTCACGTGGTTTCCTAATAATGGAAAGAGGATTTAAAACAAAATTAAAAAAAAAAAAAGAAGAAAACAAGAAAAAACAAGGGAATGGACGAAGGAGAAAAAAAAACAAAAAACAGTGAGTCAATCTTCATATGCGCCACGTAAAAGTTGAAAGTTGGTGTCAATTCTCCATCCTCCTTCTTCCAGCATTGAGAAGAAGTAGATTAACTAAAAACAGTTCAAGGCTGCTGAAACATTTGACATGAACACTAATTATAATGTGAGGAGAGGTGATTATTTTGTTTGGCTAACTAGCATTATATATTTGTTTTTTATTGTTTTATATATTCAAAAATTAAAATAAAATCTGTGGACTTAATTTACTTTATAGATATAAAATATATAGTAAATTATGAAAGAAGTTTTGAACAAAATTAATTTAAAATTAATATTCAAGAGTAATATCATTGTTTAATATTAATTTTGATTGAAAAAACATATATAATGTTAATAATTAATCGTAATAATATGTAAAAACAAAGAAAATAAAAGATAGTATAAAGCAGAATATTAAAAAATAACAGTAGACTTATAAGTGTCATAATGATAGAACATAATAAACTAATATAATAATGTAATTAAAAGTATATGAGAATATGATAATAAATTAAAACTTAAAATAAAGATATATACTTATATAAAATAAGTAAAGATTAATAATATATCATTAATCTATACTCCTATAAATTCGTTTTTCTTTTGTGTGTATTGATATTCATATTAAAAACCTCCTTTTCTATTTATTCAAAAAATAAAATACTATGTTCTTATATATGGGTCGTAGAATTGCATTCACTAGCATATTCTTTTAAACATTCATTTTAATTAATTCCCTGTTAGTTTTTTCGGTTTTCTTATGGGATGATCATCTTTAGTTAACTATTACGTGTAATTATATTCATGCAGATATTCTACATGATGTATACTTGCATAATATTTGCGTAAAAAGTGTGCAGTAAACACAAAATTATTTCCATATACATTTATCTATGCGTATATATTTTTGTTTAATCTATAAAAGTAAATGTGTCTGTCTATCTGTCTGTGTAAATTTTCCAACGCAATAACTCTGTCAATTTTCAGTCTACAGACTCGAAATTTGATATAGCGGGTACTGAGATATGGAAAAATCTTTGTAATCCGTTTTCGGCCAGAAATTTGGCAATTAAGGAGTGAAAGTTCAATGATCTGGCCTTTAAGAACTCTACCAAACTCCTCCGACAATTTTGGGTCTAAACACTTGAAATTTTAGGTATAGGTTCTTCGGACATGGATCTAACTTAACAACTTGATTTGAGCCCAAAAGAATAAATGTTAAGGGGTCATAATAGGGGTCAAAATTAAAAAAAAAATTACCTTTTTTTTTTTTTTGTTTGCTCAACATACACCTCCAAACACCCGGGCAACGCCGGGCTGAAATGCTAGTATATATATATATATATATATATATATATATATATATATATATATATATATATATATATATATATATATATATATATATATAATATTAATATTACATTGCATTAATATGTAGAATATAATATGCAGAAAAATATAAAAATCACATATATTTTAGAAATAAAAAGTGATAAAAAATAGCAATAATAAATAATGTAATAATATGATACAACACAATAAAATATATAAGATATTGGATATTACATTAATAAAACATTATCATAAATAAAATAAGAAATTATGGAATTATAAAATCGTTAAATGTAGTATGATATGCTAGAGATTTAAAGAGATAAAATAATTAAATACCAGTAAAATAGTTGAATGACGAGGGCATATAAAAAAAACAGTGTGTATGAGTTTGATGTAGATTAGGTAAAACGTTTATAAGAGGGTATAAAAATATACTGGTGTTACTGATAATAATTATTATAATAATTAAACAGTGATAGTACTAAAATAAAGTGAAACAAAAATATAAATTAAAGGTACATGGTAGTTGCATAAATTAACGACGAAAAACTAAAATATTTGGTGTTAATATTGAATGTAAGAGGAAGTATGCAGATGGATGAGAAGGTGTGATTTGTAATGCCTACAACTTATTGATGTTTCATGTTTTTTTTTTAAATTTAGAAGCTTTAAATCTAATAATATATAGCTTTTCGTTTAGGCATAAATAAAAGGAGCATTTAAATATTGACAAGTGTTTTCTTTAAAATATTCTATTTGACAGTTGCTGTTTGATTCTGATTAGTTAGTTTTAAGTAATATACAGAAAGCCATGTTTTGAATATGTAACTTGCATTGTTGAAAGAGCATTTATGGCCGGTATATATTTCCTTAAATGTATATTCTGAAATACCAATGTAATATCTATTTGTAGCAGGATTTTCCTTAGTTTTCATTGTGGCTTGGTAAACTATAGATGTTGTTAAGCACTTATGTTTAAAGAGCATTCCGATTTATTTATACAACTACATGTTTTAGTGTTTTTATTTTACATTGATTGAGGTCAGTGTTATCACTTAAGATTTGTTATTATATTTTTGAAATATTTTTTCTATGTTATAGCTACAATCATAACTTAATTCAACTGTGTTTTTTATTAAAAATTTTATGAGGGATATTATTGGAAGGGAAGTGTAAGTTAATAAGATTTAGAAATCTTTCCAAGATTGTTTTTGCCATAAAATTAAAAGGGGATGTAAACCATATAATCTTTCTTCTTTTTTTTTAAATACATTACTAAATGATGTAGGTTCAGTGTAGTTCAGTTGGGTATTTTTGTAATCACTATCCTTTAAATATTTATTGTAAAACGTTTAATGAGTATCGTAAATTTCATTGTTTGAGGAGTTATTGCTAATTCTTTTATTAATAGATTTAGGGATATGTTAAATTATAGATTTTGAGTGATTTGAGAGTGGGTGAACATAAATTGAATTTATATTATCCTTTACTTTAAAAGTTACATTAAGGAAATGAACTATTTCCACATTCTTCATTTCTTTTAGGATGATTTTAAAACTTTTTTGTATTTTGGACCATGTAGTTTTTACAGAATGGCATTACCCCAATAAAGACGTATTGTCTCAACGCTTATGTCCCTAGTAAGGTTATCTATAATATAAATCTCATCTGTCTGTTTAAATGTATGTATGTATGTATGTATGTATGTATATCTGCCTAAAACTTTTGACAGAGGCGATGGATTTTCATGAGATCAGTATCGTTTTGAAGCTCGACCCTTGAGACAATGAATACCGGAAAATTGGCCCAAAACATTAAT
>NC_136503.1:113313294-113315794 GCF_053919585.1 Euprymna scolopes | reverse complement strand
CATTAGCACAAAAAAAAAAGAGAAAAAAATCCCATATTTTAAAAATTTAAATTCATTTATGTACTTACCAATTTTTTAATTTTATTTATGTTAAGGCTTTTCACTCATGAAACATTACGTTTTAATTGTTTCGTTTCTTTTCACGGCATTGTTTACATAAAAAAGTTTGTTTTAACTTTTTCTAAACTATTTCATTTTTACGACATGCCTCAACCCCCCCATGTTAAAAAAAAACAAAACGCCCTTCCATAAACCTCGAAAGCCGTTCTTAATAAGTGGTGTTTATTCCGGAAGCTGTTCTTAAGATGAGGAGGTTGGGGGGGGGGGTGATTATAAGGTGGACCTAATCTAAAAAAACAAAACAAGTTTTTTATGCGCACATAAGCAACTATTTTTTTATTAACTTTTTTTTTACTTTTTTATTTAAAAATTAGTAAATTTCAATGAATAGAATAATAAATCATTTATCATTAATGTGTTTTTGGTTTTGTGTTGAATGAAACTTTTTTTTTTTCATTACAACAATAATGAACCAATTTAAATCTTCCGGCATGCGTTTAAGGGTTACGAAATTATCAATAAATCGTTTAGTTACTAAGCCAATGCCAGTAAATAAAAAAAATGTTACATGCGCATGCATTAGCCTTGACTGGGGGGGGGGTTCAGGGAGCGACCATTAAATAATTATGCTGGTCGCCATGGAACTCAACGCCCAAGGAGTACCTAAAGTGGCACTTATGCACTTATGTTATCGTGCTATTTTTTCAAATAGTATTTTCCTGTTAAATTCAAATTTTACAATATGTTTTTCTTTTATCAATTTGTTAAGTGAAAGTACAGATAACCCAATCAGTTTCTAATGTGAGGAAAATCTAGCCCCCCCCCAAAAAAAGGGGTACTCTGGATAATAACAAAAAATTAAAATTGCCTCAGTCTCGAAAGATTTCTTCTCTACTGAACGAGGAAACAAACAGTGAAGTGTAGTTCACCTTCTGTTTCTCTCCCCCTCTCTCTTCCTCTCTTAATATCTCTCTTTATCTATCTCTCCCTTTCCCTCTCTCAATCTATCTTTCTCTCTATATCACCCTCTCCATCTCTCTTTGAGCCCCTTTCTCTCTCTAACTCCCTCTATCTCTCTCCTTTCCTCTGTCTCATCCCTCTCTGTTTCTAACTCTCCCCCTCTCTCTGTTTATCTATCAATCCCTTTATCTCTCTATCTCCTTCTCTTTCTCTATTTTCCTCTCACTGTCTCTTTTCTATCTGTATATCTTCCTCTCTCTGTCCATCTCTAATCCCTCATCCTATTTTAGTCTCCTAAATTAATTACAGTGAATAAGGCATTGTCAAAACATGGATAAATCCTATTTTAGTCACCTAATTTACTGACTGTGAGAATAGAAGTTATTTGGAAATTACTGCTACCTTGAACAGCATCAGAAGTAACTGGTAAAACCTTTCTAATTAAATTGATTTTGGCAGCCATTTGGTAACAAAATGACATAGCCTTAGCCCTTGCTGCATGAGGAATACCTGCGACCTTGCTGCCAAGTAGAAGAATTATTTATTCTACTTTAAAACATTCAATTTTTCAAAATTCTCATGTTCGACATCTCCAAAACATCCAATGTGGGGAAAAATATTGCAGAAATGCAAACTTATTGTTTAGGATGAATGCACAATGGTACGCAAAAAATCACTTGAGGCTCTTGGTCGATCCTTGCAAGATTTGCGTGGCAATGTCAGACCATTTGGGAATGCACTAATATTGCTTGCAGGAGATTTCAGACAAATGTTACCTGTTATTCTTCAATCAACACCAGCAGATGAAATAAATGCTTGCCTCAAATACTCTACTTTTTTGTTTCATGTGAAGACATTAAACGTAACTCAAAATATGCATGTACAGTTGCAGACTGTTCGATCCGCACAAAAACTTTTGCATCACTTGTGGGAAATTGGGTACGAAAAAGTGCCAGCTGATCAGAGTTAAGGGCAAAATTCTTTGACTTTTAACTTCTATAATTTCTGTTTATTTCATCAAAAGAATAGTTAGTTTAAAAGGTTTTTGCAGATATTCAAATTATAAGAATTCCATTTGACTGAGTGAATGAGCTATTCTTGCAGGTCAATACAAAGATGCCCATGAACTTAACGCTATTATTCAATGTAAAATTCCAAGTGAGGTAGTCAAATACAAATCCATCGACACTGTTGTGAAAGCAGATAAAGTGGTTAATTATCCAACAGTTATATTTGCCAGGGATGCCACCGCATGTATTGCAACTGAAATTTGGTGTACTAATTATCATGTTGTGAAATATAAACCAATCCAAGCTTTGCAATGGTACATAGCTTGCAGTAAAAAAAAAATTAACAAACAATATCATAGAAACAACAATCTTAACAGGACCTTTCACAGATGAATATATCTTCATTCCATGCATTCCTATGATTCCACCGGATACATCATTACACTTTAGCAAATTGCACTTTCCAATTT